>NW_022990514.1:0-319685 GCF_902827175.1 Gymnodraco acuticeps
TGTACCATTAATCCATTAAGGAACTGCAGTCCTCTCACTCCAAATAAAACAAGAGCAGAGGACGGAGACAGAGGGAGAGACAGCTTGCGTTGGAAGGAATGTCATTCATCTCAGAGGCCTGGTGTCAAGGACAAATGTAGAAGGCGTGTGTGTGTGTTTCATATGTACGTGTGTCACTGTGAGGTTGCACCTGTGTGTGCTGTTATAGCTGCTGACGGAAGGAGGGAGGCATCTAATTTTAGTCCAGGTGAAAGGCGGGAGAGAGGGAGGAAGGTTTTGATGAGCAGGATCGTTGTTGTGGAGCTGAAATCCCCGTCTAAAAAACAGGCACTAAGCGGGGCAGGATGACAGACTGACGGGGCCCAGGCAGACGAGCCACATCGATCAAAACCACAGCGGCTTTAGTTTATTGAGCAGAAAGCATGGAGGCCTGGGGAGTGAGAGAGGAGGAGACGGAAGAGAAAGGGAGCGGATGCTTATATTAAGAGGCAACGGATGCATAAAGAGAGTATGCATATCGGAAACATAGCATGTACAGGAGTGTGTTGCTCCATCAGAGACGCACGAATAGCTCAGAAATCATACCAGTCTGTAACGTTTTCATTATAGGGATATAGATTTGGCTTGAAGTTGGGGCTGCTAAATTAATCGTATTTTAATCGCGATTACGATTATGGCTTGCAACGATTACCGAAAACAACGTAATCGAAATAAAACGATTATCTTTTTATTATTATTACTTTTTTTTAAATAATTGTTTTGGGTTTTTCAGTTGAATTATACTTAAGGCAAGGCAAGTTTATTTATATAGCACTTTTCAACACAAGGCAATTCAAAGTGCTTTACAAAAAATGAAAGAGATTAAGAAAATGGCATTTAAAATCACTTAAAGTTCAGGGTAATCAACTGTTAAAAACATACTGTTCAAAAAATCTTCTCCAATAAATGGATGTTTTCAAAGTCAATGAATAATCGCATTTAATAATCGCAAATACAATTAATGACCCAAATATTCGAGATTATGATTTTTGCCATAATCGAGCAGCCCTACCTG
This sequence comes from Gymnodraco acuticeps, assembly GCF_902827175.1. Taxonomy (NCBI): domain Eukaryota; kingdom Metazoa; phylum Chordata; class Actinopteri; order Perciformes; family Bathydraconidae; genus Gymnodraco; species Gymnodraco acuticeps. The sequence continues at coordinate 1,055 of NW_022990514.1, forward strand.
AAGTAGACGCTGCTTTTTTTTAATACATTTCATTGTGGTATTTAGTAATAACTGTAAAATGATCAGTACTTTAACAGCACTGCAGTCTTCGTTCTAAAGTCTGGTTTATTAGTTCTTCTTTTGGTCGTGTTGGCCTCCATTTCCATCTCTAAAAATAACACTGCACTCCCCAAGCCGCTGAGATTTTGGAACAAAGCTACACCGCTAAAAATAAGTCAGTCAGGGCAAGAAATCCCATGTTTGGCCGAATTTGTTTGGGATAGAAAAATTAAGGCAAACTCTCTGCGAACAGATCGACTTTTAGGGTCAAGAAAAGTCCCGTGCAAGAAGCTATTGTTATTAACATGTTGATGTGAAGAGGTTCATCTTGCTCAACTGTTCTCGACTGAACTGGTTTCCTGCCCCATCTGTCATCTGAAATGATTCTATATTCCTAGATTGTTACAGTTATTATCAACATGCATACATTTCTGGGTACTAGAACAACAAACACTGTAGATGTTAAAGGTGACCTATGATGCAAAATCCACTTCTTCATGTCTCTTCTACATCAACATGTGTCCCCTCTTCTTCATGTCTCTTCTACATCAACATGTGTCCCCTCTTCTTCATGTCTCTTCTACATCAACATGTGTCCCCTCTTCTTCATGTCTCTTCTACATCAACATGTGTCCCCTCTTCTTCATGTCTCTTCTACATCAACATGTGTCCCCTCTTCTTCATGTCTCTTCTACATCAACATGTGTCCCCTCTTCTTCATGTCTCTTCTACATCAACATGTGTCCCCTCTTCTTCATGTCTCTTCTACATCAACATGTGTCCCCTCTGTGGAAAGAGACTCTGAAAGTTTCAGGAACAAAGATTCTCTCTCTTTTTGTCCTGATCCATTTCTATAAAAACCTGTCCTGAAAATGAGCTGATCAGATTTTGGCCACTTTATGATGTCATAACGATGTTTTGTCTTGTGTAACCATTAGCCAATCACCAACCAAGGTAACCCCCCCCCCCCTCCCCTTATCACCTGAATCTCCTCCTAGAGCACCATTGAGTTATTTTTAACCAAATCTCTCTCAGAGGGGCGTGGGGAGGGGCTCCTTATTGTCATCTAAAGCAGTGGTCACCAACCTTTTTAAGCCCAAGATCACCGACCTTGGCCTAGGTGAAAGGCGAGATCTACCTATTGCAGAATTGAGTGAAAAAGACGGCCCAGACAGTGCTTCCAATGTGAGGCCTTTTATATAGGCTAATTGCATCTGAATTACTGTTACAATGAAGGCTCCATAATCAGCTCACGGCATATAGGCAGGGGTAAAGTGCTATTTTTTATAAGTGGGGGGGCGGACCTCACCTCCTCTAGGTCCTCACCTCCTCTAGGGGGGTCCGGGGGGATGCTCCCCTGGGAAGATTTTTTTTTTTAAATATTGAAGTTGAAAGAATCAATCTGGTGCACTTTGAGAGCAACATGAAGAGATCTATGAACATGAAGTGACTCAGGTTCTGGTCCAGGCTCTCGTCATCTCACGCCTAGACTACTGCAACTCCCTCCTGGCTGGTCTACCTGCATGTGCCATCCGACCTCTGCAGCTCATCCAGAATGCAGCGGCTCGTCTGGTCTTCAACCTTCCTACATTTTCCCACACTACTCCGCTCCCTTCACTGGCTTCCGGTAACTGCTAGAATCCACTTCAAGACACTGGTACTTGCTTACCATGCTGCGAATGGATCTGGCCCTTCCTACATCCAGGACATGGTTAAACCGTACACCCCAGCGCGTGCACTACGCTCTGCATCAGCCAAACGACTCGCTGCGCCCTCGCTGCGCCCTCGCTGCGAGGGGGACCCAAGTTCCCATCGGCGAAAACACGTGGGTTTGCTGTCCTGGCTCCAAGATGGTGGAATGAGCTCCCCATTGACATCAGGACGGCAGATAGCTTGCACATCTTCCGGCGCAAACTGAAAACTCATCTCTTTCGACTCCACTTCGAGCGATAGAACTATTAACAAGCACTTTTATACTAATAAAGGACTGGCTTATCTAAAGCCAGTTGAGTAGCACTTGAAATGTTTTTGCTCTATGAAGCCTGATGTACTTATATGATTCTGTTTTCTTCAAGTTGTATTTTGATGGTCGAACGCACTTATTGCAAGTCGCTTTGGATAAAAGCATCAGCTAAATGCAATGTAATGTAATCTATGGATACCTCTCTCAGCACCCATTTGAAACGGAACTGTAAACAGATTTTCTTTATGGGTATTTTACAAATCACTCTCCGTTTAAACTGTATTCTTGTTTTACTGCCATAAAGTATTTCATACCTGTTTTTCATTTATTCTCTTATTGTTTGTATAACTATAATGATCATATGAAGGTGTGCCGCGGAAATAATCTTTTGAATCATTTGTGACAAAACCGTTCTAAACACTCAGAGTCCTTTAGTTCGCAGCTTGTTGTGGAAACAGCTCATTATGTCCATTAGTGCAGCTAGCTAACCAGATGCTAACATCACGGTCCCCGCTAGCACCGGTCCCTCTCTCTCCCTCTCTCTCGATCACACTAAATGCGCTATTGCCACACACACACAGAGCCGAGCTTGAATGACACAAGTACACGTGTATTTCCATGCAACTCTCTGATTTGTGACTTGCCTTTGTTGCATTCACTGAACACGGGAAATTGCATTCCTGGCGTCCTCTCTTGTGTCATGATGAGGTTCACGTAAAGCACGGTTATTAATGTATTATACTATTGATGTGTCTCAAATATACGTCAATCAAGTGGCACCTGCTAACGGGGTGGTGGATGATAGGTTTACAACTAAAAACGTATTTTTCAAACATTATTATTTTTATTTCTTTTGTTATTTTTTTTTTTAACGGTCCACGATCTACCCGCACCACACTCGCGGTCGATCGCGATCGACTGGTTGGCGACCACTGATCTAAAGTAACAGACACAGAATCATCACTTTTGAAACAGGGCTGAAACAGAGGGGATTATGGGATGCTGCAATGATCTGTTTGGTGTTTGGAGCCAAACACTTCAGAGACATGTTCTGTATATATCTGAGAACTATAATATATTGATGAAGAACAGTATAATAGGGGATCTTTAAATCACATGTCACTTGTTAGACGCTTTTATCCAAAGCAACACAAACACTCAGTACTGTGGACGATCCCCACAGGAGCAACCTGGGGTGAGGCGTCTTGTCCTGGGACTCAACAACATGCCCACTGCGGCTGTGGCTCACAAACATTGCATAGATTGGGATTTCATCATTAGCATTCATTTGGAGTCTTGTTTGTGATAAGTCCTTCTGAGAAATAGTCGAGTAATGACTTCTCCACAGCTCCATCCATTAGTTCACCAGGTAGTCGCTATCCTGTCTGTCTGCCGTTTGGCGAGAGGACACAGAGGGTTAGTCAAAGCTTCTGTGATGAAAACAGCCTCCTGGTCTTATTGAGAGTGAACCGAAAGTTAGTGGGCCAAATCAATCAAAGCAGTGGGCTGAAAGTGTCCTTAAAGCTCCTTAAAACTGAGGACTGCTGCCGATCATTGGGATGCGTTGTTGTTGTAAACAGTATTTACAGCTGCTTCAATCTTCAAGTTGATGATGTGTTTTCACATTTTAGGTCGACAGCAACACAACAATTCAAAATGCATCATCATGTTGCACTTTCACTGCTGGATGAATTTGCAAACAAGTTCAAATGAGTGATTGCAGGTTAAAGCATTTATTGCAGAACTTAAAGGTTAAAAATCACAGTGGAAATCTTTTTTACAAGATTTAACTGCAGTTCTCCAGAGTTGTAAATCCCCGTAGAGGGGTGTCAAACTCAATTTCATCGCGGGCCACATTCGCATTATGGTTGCACTCAAAGGGCCGGTTGTAACTTTAAGACTATATAAAAATACATATATAAATATTTAATATATATAAAATAATGTGTTATATTACATCATTGCCTCTGCATTGGATTATTATCGGATAGGGTAATGACTTCATAATTAACTACGGCTGAAAGCAGAAGTCTAGGGCAAAATAATTGCAAGTCTCTTCAGTGAGAATGTCACAAAATTATTTTAAAAGAAAACGAAATTCTGAAAAAAAAAAGTAAAAAAAAAAACATTTTGAAAAAAATGTCAAATTCTGAGAAAAAATTCTAATTTGAGATGCATTGTGGGACATGTAGTTTATGGGCAACGTGCTTCTGTAAATCGGCATGTAACCATATCATAGACACATTATATTATTTTCAAGCCCTTGTGGGGCCACATGAAATGAAGTCACGGGCCGGATTTGGCCCCCGGGCCTTGAGTTTGACACCCCTGCAATTAAACACGATGTTCTGCTTTCCCTGACCTTAAAGAGTTAACAGAGTGGACAGCATGCAGGCATATGATCAGAAGACTCATCTGCAAATCAAACGCGTGGCTGTGTGTTCCCGCTCCTGCACATCATCCAGACTTACAGCTATAGATTGACTATAAAACTCAAGAGGCACTCCCTGAACCCTCATTTATTTTGAACTCCTCGACTGATATTATCTCCAAACTGGCAATGCAATTACAGAGGCCCTGCCATCAATAGTGGATTCCAGCAGTGCAAGCATGACAGAAATCCACTTATTCCGTCTAGTATTGATGTCAATTTACTGTTTCATTACAACTAGAGCTTATGGAGCTGCACATGATCACAACTGAATGGGCATCTTGTTATGGGACCTCAAAGCAGGTTTGGATCCACAGCCGATAAATAATGCATCAGATACTATGCGTAATCATGCACATACGCTCAGCAGAGACTCCAGCACAACAAAGATAGCGATAGATTAGGTGTGAGGGTCTTCTTCTGATGCATATGTATGAGTTGCAGCAGGTTCGGTGATGCTGTCGACTGCAAATCCAGTTCATCATGGCTTTAGAATGATGTCCTTTTTACTTCTGTTAGAAAAATATCACTGGCTTCAGCTTCAATATCAGGATCCATGTATTTATGATCCTCTCAAGAATGGAAGTAGTTGTCACATACAGTAAAGAGCATGTGGTATAACTTGTTCCTGAACAGAGAAGGAGTTACAGTCACAAGATGGAGGAATACCGGTTCAAAGCAGTATTCAATGCTTAGTTCAGATTAGCTAAGGCCTGCGTAAGAAATAAACATGACGGTCATATGCCTATCTCCCTAGGGCAGGGGTCGGCGGCCCACGGGCCGCATGCGGCCCTTTAAGCCCTCTGCTCTGGCTCCCTTGAGTTTAGACAAAAATAAGAAGGAAATAAAATAAAAGTATTTGTAGGACTATTTATATTGTATTGCATGGTTGAAAATGTTTCGTATCTTGTATTTTGAGGTGGTACTGTGACACATAAATAAAAAACAAAACGGTTTGAATTAGGTCAACTAAAATATGCGTCACATCCTACTACGGTCCCGCGCGAGCGCCTTTTCTTGGAGGCGAATAACCTGACCCCCGGCTCGATGAGCGAACTATGGATAAATCAAAGAAAAGTACCGGAGGAACACAGGATTTAATTCTGTGTGGACAGAGTTATATGCTTTCACAGCAAACGATGCTGGTTTACCGGTATGTTTGATATGTAGAGAGAAGTTGTCAACGGTGGTGCAGCATTTACGTATCGAGGAACAACAAGGGAGAGGAAGACAGCTGACGATCTTCAGACATAATTCAATGGGGTATGTAATTTATTTCAGAAAACACTTATTGTTATATTCCATGGAATGCTCTTAACGTCCCGATAGCAATGAATATATTATTAAATGCTTTGACAATAAATCCATACAAAAAGTAATCTCTGGAAGCCGTAGTACTGTAAAAAGCACGACCAATCATCTGAGCCGGCCCGGCTAAAGTAACTGGATGGCCTAACTGCCTGTCAGCCTTCCATCTGTGCACAAATGTATCTCGTGCCCTCATTGGTCATGTGCGCGTTCGTGTGTGTTGGAGGAGGGACTCTGTAAGAAAGTCTGAAGGAAGAGGCATATATAGTACTTTCAAATTCTAGCGCACTCGAGCTGGTTTCTCCATTCTTACCTACCCTACCTTTAACTCTTTTTAGGGTGCAGCTATATGTTTTATTTATTTCAAAGTGGGCCCATTTTAATAATATTTTTTTTTCCTGTGCTGTGTTTAATTTATTTTAAAGTAGGCCTGTGTATTATTTGTAATTCTCTTTATAAGAGTTCTTTGTTTCTTATTAGAGGTTAACAGTTTTATATCATGTAATAAATAGCCTAATAAATGCAAAAAAAACTGTAGTTTTTGTCTGATATAACAATAAAAAACTATGACATATGTTTTGCGGCTCCAGACAAAAAAATGTTTTGGAAAAAGGAGCAAAATGGCTCTTTTGGTCAAAAAGGTTGCAGACCCCTGCCCTATGGTCAGTGGCGGTTCTAGACCAATTTGACTGGGGGGGCCACTGGGGGGCCAGTTATTTTCTGAGGGGGGCACAATAAATGCAGGACGAAAAAGAGAACTAGACAGTATGAAGTAATTGCGCATAAGAAAACAATGCAATACAGTTATTGGTATTTGTTTCAGTACACTTATTTATTTCAGTTAGATATTATAGTTATTACTGTTAGCTTCAGCTTAAGTTATAGTGCAATGTTTGCACTAACACCATATTTATATAAAAATAAAGGCAATGAACAGTTACATCTCTACTTTACATAAGGGTGTCTGCACAATCTCACATTACAGCAACAAAATCCTGCGTTTTTTGGCAAACCGAGTACCAGAAAATATACATTTAAAAAAAAATAATATATATATATACTTTTCATTGTTAGGGGGGTCAGAGGTCAGTGTTAGGGGGGCACTGCCCCCCCCTAGAACCGCCCCTGCCTAGGGTCATCATATTTAATCGTTGGAACAAAGCTATCGTATGTTCAACACAGTGTCTCTTAAGCTTCTTCTAGGTAATCATACATCCTGTAACGTACCCAGCTGGGCTTTTGTTATCATGTGCTATCCTCTGATATTGAAAGAGTACATTCAGTATTTTCCCAACAACTACTTCATAGTGTATATTTAAAACTATACGATATTAGATACAATCCTACATATCTAACAAGTACAACACTAGATGTGCACGACGGGTATTTTATATAACACACATGACTAGTATTCTAGATGGCTTACCCTGAACGTCAGTTTTTAAGTTAATATCTAAACTTTTAAGCATAGTTTCTTCTTTACACATTCACTGTTTGTTTGAGTCGCTTTTATGGCCATCTGTTGATATATTTTACCTAATTTTAACCCCCTTTATGCTTTATTGTGTTCATCAGCTTGTTACTATCTTTGATCTCTGTCTTTTGTGTGTTGAGTGGGGAGCGTACAGCGTTTTGTTTGAAAACAGCTGCCTGCATGCTGCTGCAAAAACAAGGCTTTGAGAGCAGAGAGAGTGATCCAAAAGCAATTTTCAAAAAGCAGGCTGTTAAACCAAAGCATACGCTGAAAGACGCCTGAAGGCTCTGTAGAGATCAAAGTAACTGCAGAGGCCCGGATGATATCTTTCCCTTGTATCGTTTTGAGATCGAATGTTAATATAGAAAATATTGATTAGAGCAGCCAACATGTTTGGCCTGTCCTACCTTGTGCTTGGATCTCTAAAGAAACAGATTTAGTTGATAATCAGTGAAATACTTATGTACAGAAATTATTGTGCACAAATGCTAATCTAATCTTTGGGATGCTTATAATGTGTGTGTGTTTGAGAGGTGTTGATACCATTTGTTTTGTCCTTGTTGTTTGACTTGTATTGCGTTGCGTTGCATTATACGTCGATGTTATTGTCCTTCAACCATCTTCAAAGGACTCTCCGTCTCCTCTAGGGATTGCTGCAGTTGCTAAAGTTAATAAATGAGAAAAAGCGTTAATGTTTTTGGGGTTGAAACTGAGAAACTATGACTCTGCGAATAGTATTGATCAGGGAAATGTCTGCGTCAGGTGAAACACTTCACCAACCTCATCCTCTCTAATTTGCGCTCTGGCTCGCAGTCAGACCACGAGGACGGCTGGAGTGCTTTCACACCCACCGGCGGAGGTTAAGTCCCACCAGCTTCCTCCATCTACTGACAGCTCATTTGCTAAAATACCTCTTTGCTAAAATGATCCTTTTCTCCCCATCCTCACCCTTCCCTCCCTCCCTGCCTCCTCCCCTCTCAACATCACAGGTGTAACGCTATCTTTAGCCTGAGGGGGGCAGAATGCCGGAGCAGAGCAACGACTATCGTGTGGTGGTGTTCGGGGCGGGAGGGGTGGGGAAGAGCTCCCTGGTCCTGCGCTTCGTGAAAGGCACCTTCAGGGACACCTACATCCCCACGGTGGAGGACACCTACCGCCAGGTGATCAGCTGCGATAAGAGCGTGTGTACCCTCCAGATCACGGACACCACGGGGAGCCACCAGTTCCCCGCCATGCAGCGCCTGTCCATCTCTAAAGGCCACGCCTTCATCCTGGTGTACTCCATCACCAGCAAGCAGTCCCTGGAGGAGCTCAAACCCATTTACCAACAGGTGGGTGGATAAGTGTCTAGACCAGGGGTGTCCAAACTACTACTACCATTTTGAATCCGCCCTCACTCAGCAAATTATGACTTAAGTATAATAAACTTCTGCTTGTCTTATATTGTACTTCTTGAATATATATGTTACAAGGTATTCATGTGTTAGTTAGCCCAGTGTTCAAATAAATTCAGTCAATTCAAGTTGAAAACATGTTCTAACAAATCTAAGTTGATAAGAAAAAAGCCCAATAACAAATGTACGTAACAACCTTGAAATATACCCTTCATATTTCCTCTTATTATAATCAATCTGAAGCTTCTGTTTTAAGGAATGAGCTGCAAGACAATAAATGACACCCTTTCTGAAGGCATTCTCAAGTATCAAGAACAATTGACATATTGGATTTACTTTTCCAACTTATAACTTAACTTATGAGGCAAAATACCTCTAGTGAGTGGCCCAGCCCTTCTTATATTTGTCTGTATTTGGCCCTCGGTGAAAAAAAGTTTGGACACCCGTGATCTACATGTATTATAATGAGAATGGAAGTCCAGGATGCATTTATCACCTTCATGTCCAGCTACAAGGATACATTCACAGCTGTTTGTTGTTTTTGATTAAATAATAATAAACTATTGTTGTTGCATGATTCAGACATGAAGGAAGTACTTGGATCATGTACTTAATGTCGTTTTCACAAGTACAAATCCTGCATAATGGATTTTACTTCAGAAAAGTATTTGCATCAAAATATACTTGAATTATGAAAGTGAACACATTTTTCTCAAATGTCCATTTTATAATAACTTTTATGAATTAGAATACAATTTAAAAGTGTGGATGAATGTCCATAACCTCTTAATGGGAGGGTCATTTGAATTACATTTGTTATAGCATTTTCTGTAAGCATCCTTAATCCCAAAAGGAATTTAATGTATAAAATAAATGTGGTGGAGTACACAGCTCAGTATTTCTCACTGACATGTATTTGAGTAGAAACCAAAAGTACCACAACTGTAAAGAAGTACAGTACTTAAAGTCAATTAACTCCATCACTTTCTACCACTGGAAGCACAATACAGAAAACCCCCGAACATTTCAAATAAAACACGGATAAATAAAACAAACAAAATATATTTACGATGTGACATTTGGTTGAATAAAATACGAACATTTCGTGTCTAGATGTAAAGACGTTTACAAATATTCTTATCCGATGTTAAATCAATCTTTTTAAAATGTAAATAATTGATGATGTGCACGTCCCAGCCAGAACATAACGGGTGTCTCTTATGTTCCTCCTCCTCCTCCTCCTCTGCAGGTGTTGGCCATAAAGGGAAACGTTGAGGCCATCCCCATCATGCTCGTGGGGAACAAGAGCGATGAGACCCTTCGGGAGGTGGAGACCAAGGACGGAGAAGCCCAGGCCAACCAGTGGAAGTGCGCCTTCATGGAGACGTCGGCCAAAACCAACCACAACGTCACGGAGCTCTTCCAGGAGCTCCTCAACCTGGACAAGAAGAGGAACATGAGCCTCAACATCGACGGAAAGCGCTCGGGGAAGCAGTCCCGCGCCGAGAGACTGAAGGGAAAATGCAGCGTGATGTAAATGGAGGAGGTGGAGGTGGAGACAGGTGGGGAAGAAATACAGAGAAAAGGAAGTAGAGAGAGAGAGAGAGGAAGGACTCACTAAACGTATCCTCGGAGCAAAATGTTACGAAGGTGTAACGGAAATCTCATCATTCACCTCTGTTTGACCCAACACAGCTTTCAGTTTGGATCTTTACATCAATGTGCATTCTGTGGAAAGGAGAAATGAGCGCAGAATATCAAGAGGCACATTTAAAACAAGAAGTACATGTAGCATCATCCAAGCGGTCACAAAACCTGGCTGTGGGTCTCCGCAAGACCTTGGACTGCAATGACTACAAGAGACTGCAGCAGCAACAACAAAAAGACTGAAGGTTTCTAAAGTTATCCAACACAAATGTTGTCCTCTCTCACTTCTTCACCTAAGCCCGTCCTCCCTACTCAGCTCACACCGCTCGTCACCCCTCACATACCCCCGACTATAACAAATAGACGTAATGTAATTGTAACAGAGTCGATACACTTAGTTAAACTCACTGTTCTTGTGGAAACTCCATATGACGAGCTCAAGGTGTCTGTCGTGCCGGAAAAGTACAGGTGTGATACTGTTAGCATGAATGACATTAGCGCACCCAGCTACATCCCAGAGCAACTCCTGAGGACTCACACGGGATATTTAAATATATTCCATCTAACACGCCCTGCACATTAGTAACAAGTCAAAGGGTGAGGTTTGAAGCATTAACGCTTAATCTCCTCATCCTCAGCCTCTCTCCAGAAACATTAAAAAAAGACCCTTATTATTTATCAAGAAGTCATTCTACTAAAAACTCATCCGCAAACTCTCTAAATGTCCTCATCTGAAGTGGAGGAGCTTCCAGCGGGTAGGCACGTACACGCTACTGACACGACGCAACAATCCTTTTAAGACTTTCATTTAGTACAGAAAAGCTCTGGAGGAAAAGAAGCTGGACACTCGAAACAGAAAATCAAATCTGCCTTGTCTACGAGGATGATACACTCGGATAATCATTGCCGAGACGAAGAGGAAGGTTTTCGGTCCTGAGGTCAAGAATGTCAGTTTACTTTGGCACCTTCCACGTGAAGGTGTCTCTTCTTTTGCCTTTTTTATTCTTGTTTGCTATCTTTATGAAGCTTTATATCGTCATGTAAGAGTCAGAAAAGCCCTCCTTAAACAAAAAAGCACACAGATAATTAAATAAATAAGGGATACATGTAAAATGGTTGCATACAGATTATTTAATGTGACCTGAATCACTAATTCTGTTTCCTCTTTGGTTGTTTTGGTCACATTACCTCTCACAAGCAGGCGTCGGTAAACAGGAAACAGAATGAGTCACCACACACATACACACACACACACACATACACACACACACACACACACACACACATACAGACACAGCATGCGCACAAATGCATTCATGCAAGTGTCAAAAAAAGTCAATCTGAGTATCACTGTCTGACTACATGAAGACAAACGGCGCTCAGCCTCAATGCCCTCACATTGCACTTTATATCATAAACACACACACACACTGCACACACACACACACACGACTGTAATTGTTCATGTTGTTGCCTGTTATGTTTAAAGGATCTCCGCTTAACTCAGAATATCCTCGTGGAGCTCTGCTGTATGTCCAAAGTGCATGTTTAAACCTTTTGTTCCTACGCAGGAGCTCTGAATATTGTACACGGTATACACGGGACTGCCAAAAGCACAATACTTTTTTAACTGCATATCTTTTATCGTTTCTTTTTGTATTTCCTTTTTGTACGTTTTTCTTCCTTTTATCTGTGTGATTTTCATCTTGAACATGCATCTGAACACGGAGGAAACAGTCACGATCACCGGTATAAGTGTTGTTATGTGTCCGGTACATGGCACAATGAGGTTCTGCTGAACAACAGGGTTTCATGATGTGACCGTTAGCTGCGGTAAAGATGTGACGTAACCACACAGAATTGTAGGTCGAGTAGGACTCAGACGGGGGACAGATTATTTGCCTACTTTTCTCCGTCTCTAAGGCGGTTTGAACAACAATTTGAGTGGAGGATAATCTGCTCTTGTTTTGTTAAACCCAAAGACGCAGATTATGCCTCGTTTTAACTGTGTGTCCGTCTCTTCTGGACAAAAGCACAGCAACTGTTTCCATCCGTCCTCCTTCTCTGTCTAGATGTGTGCAGCAGAATCAACCACTGGGCACTTTAGGGTGACATTTTACTTGAAGACTTGCTTATTAATCAGCGATGCCTCATTTATAAGCACCATGTAAAACAGGGGTGTCAAACTCAAGGCCCGGGGGCCAAATCCGGCCCGCGACTTCATTTCATGTGGCCCCACAAGAGCTTGCAAAGAATATAATATGTTTGTAATATGGTTACAGAAGCACGTTGCCCATAAACTACATGTCCCACAATGCATCTACAATTTGAATTTTTTTCTTCTAAATATGCATTTTTTCTCAGAATTGAATTTTTTTTCAAAATGTCTTTTAAAATCATTTTGTGACGTTCTCACTGAAGAGACTTGCAATTATTTGCCCAAGACTTCTGCTTTCAGACGTAGTTAAATATGAAGTTATCCGATAATAATTCAATGCAGAGGCAATGATGTAATATAATACATTAGTTTATATATATATTAAATATTTATGTATTTTTATATAGTCTTAAAGTTACAACCGGCCCTTTGAGTGCAACCATAATGCGAATGTGGCCCGTGATGAAATTGAGTTTGACACCCCTGATGTAAAATGTCCCTCCTGCATTGTTCCATCAAATAACAACTTCCAACAGTGTTGTTATTGTAAATAAAGCATACGGTAGTTGAATGAAATGTTTATTAGAGCTTCAAGTAAGATGTTACCCATGTAAAGAAAAACTGTCTTTCTGGGAAGTCCTTGGAGTCGTTGCTACAGTAGGAGGTTCGATGTTGCTATTTACTGTAGTTTACAGCTTGATAACGATGCTCATGATATATTTGACACATCCACTCTTCAGCTATACCAATCAGATAATACTAGCGATATGTGAATATGTAACTAAAGGTGCCACTCCATGGCCGTTTCTGTTTTCTGAATGAATCAGTTATCAATGTGTTGTCCTTTGCACTAATGTGAGGTCCTCCTAAACGTTGCATTGTAAAACGTACCCTTTACATGTTAGAAGCCAGGGATGCTCACTCGTACTCTTTCTTTTTGCCATCAGTTCATACTTTAAACCAGGGGTGTCAAACTCAAGGCCCGGGGGCCAAATCCGGCCCGTGACTTCATTTCATGTGGCCCCACAAGGGCTTGCAGAGAATATAATATGTCTATTATATGGTTACATGCCGATTTACAGAAGCACGTTGCCCATAAACTACATGTCCCACAATGCATCTCAAATTAGAATTTTTTCCTCAGAATTAGACATTTTTTTCAAAATGACAAAATGTTTTTCTTTTACTTTTTTTTTTCAGAATTTCGTTTTTCTTTTTAAATAATTTTGTGACGTTCTCACTGAAGAGACTTGCAATGATTTGCCCTAGACTTCTGCTTTCAGACGTAGTTAATTATGAAGTTATTACCCTATCCGATAATAATCCAATGCAGAGGCAATGATGTAATATAACACATTATATTATATATATTAAATATTTATATATATATTTTTATATAGTCTTAAAGTTACAACCGGCCCTTTGAGTGCAACCATGATGCGAATGTGGCCCGCGATGAAATTGAGTTTGACTCCCCTGCTTTAAACGGATTGTAATTGACATAGTTTGTCCTGGCTTGTTTTAGATGCCAGAAGGATGGAGTGATTTCTGTCTGATGTGTCCTTCAAAAGGTTAAAAAGCTAGAAATAATATCAGTTTATCTCTCAGACAGTTGCCCTGATCTGATGTGTTGCTACCGGCAGTAGTGGTGCACACGCTGCATAAATATGAGCTTGACGCATCTGGTGGGTTAATGCAAAACGCCAGCTTGCGAGCGCATGTTTGTGCAATCTGTTGTTCTGCTGACGTCTACAGGAGGCTGTCCATGTCCCTGCGTGGAATATGATACAGCAGGCAGAGAAAAACAATGGGACAGCGCGTGATAGCGGTATGGACAACAAGCTGGAGTGAGAGGCTGTGCCATTGATAGGAATAGTGTGAACATATTGAGAGCGCTTACACATCCTACAGCCTGTGTAGGGTTCAAATGTGCATGTGAGGAGGCGTGCATGGGAAGTGAGTGAGCGTGCGTTGTGTTGCTTGGGCTGTGTGAGTGTGAATCAGGACAGACACCTCTGCCCCCGTCCTCCCATCGCTTGTCTCATCTTATTTATCAATGAAGCATATTCACTGCTGCTTTCTGTGCGGAAGGAAGCCCACGAGTGCATCCATCATGTGTCTGTCCAATTAGCCACGTATCTGCTTTCTATCACTCTGGGGTGTTGTGTGTGTGTTGTGTGTGTGTGTATGTGTGTATGTGTGTTGTGTGTGTGTGCGTGTGGTGTGATCTGTTGTTGTTGTACCATCTTCGGTCAGATATTTGAAGCTTTCCTTTGGAGGATGCCTACTCATTTCTGCATGAGTCATCTAGAATTGTTCACACACACACAAATATACATACTGCATGCCCTTAGCTGCACACACACACTTATACACGCATATTACTCTCACACACAGTCCTTGTCAGTGAAGCCTGATTCCCTCTCTGGCTGTTTTCCGCTCTGAGCTGTCAGCATTACTTCTCCATAAATCAGCTGTCCGACCCCCTGAAATCGTGACTTTACTTTTATATAATACCTCAGTTTCTTTTGTTTGTGTGTGTGTGTGTGTGTGTGTGTGTGGTGTGTGTGTGTGTGTGTGTGTGTGTGTGTGTGTGTGTGTGTGTGTGTGTGTGTGTGTGTGTGTGTGTGTGTGTGTGTGTGTGTGTGTGTGTGTGTGTGGTCTAGCATTACTATACTTGTGGGGACCTAAATCTGTTTACATAGTCACGTGTGGGGACTGGCTTCCCTTATGGGGACACATTGGAGGTCCCCATGAGGGGAATCATTAATGTTAGGGTGAAGACTTGGTTAGGTTTAGGGTTAGGGTAAGGTTAAGGGTTAGGTTAAGGGTAAGGGTTAGGGTTAGGCATGTGTTGGTTATGGTTAGGATAAGTCTCCAGGAAATGCATGTAAGTCAATGTAATGTCCCTGAAGTGATGTGGTGTGTGTGTTGTGTGTGTGTGTGTGTGTGTGTGTGTGTGTGTGTGTGTGTGTGTGTGTGTGTGTGTGTGTGTGTGTGTGTGTGTGTGTGTGTGTGTGTGTGTGTGTGTGTGTGTGTGTGTGTGTGTGTGTGTGTGTGTGTGTGTGTGTGTGTGAGAGAGAGAGAGAGAGAGAGAGAGATAGAGAGAGTCGGTTGCACTAGAACAGACGGGAGGCCAACCCTGCTCACTCCTGATTGTAGATAGTTGTAAATAGTGTTCAAAGGACTTCATATTTCCGAGATGAGTGTGCAGAGGGAAGGATGCCGTGGTGGGAAGGTGCCGTCACCTGTGTCTCCTTATTGTAGTCAAAGTGTCCAATTCGAAATGACACAGCAACGCTTGCAAAGTTTTCTACAGAGGAGAGCTTCTTAACCCGCTGTATTAAAAAAATAAGCTAAAACTGCAAGTAAAACAGCTTTTGACTTTAAACAGGGTAATCTACGGAAGCCCAAAGTGACCAATATTCTATTTTAAATGAACAATCATATGACCAAATACAGGCTTTATAAGGTAATATACGTGAAATTCTGAAATATTGCAATAATGATTTACTAATTTATTAAATGTTAAACATTGGATCTCCATAGAAATCCACATTGGCAGCTTTTGTCCCAGTTTCTGATTAGGACCAGGCAAAGTTTACGTCACCAGGTACTGGGTACTTGTCATGTTGCATAAGAGCATGTTGTTGTACAGCAGAGGAAGTGTGGATCACATGTGTGTTTTTTCCATAGCAGGATGGGAAACATGATGCTCAAACGAAGGGCAGCTGGTTTATCTAAATACAAAGAAATGTTTGTTGTGTTCTAGTCTAACTATGTTCCGTAAACTCATTCCTACCAACGGGGGCAGGTTGACGTCCTGTTGAGTCGAGGATCTGAAAGAAAACTGACCCCATTAACCTCTCCGCCTCACCCCTTCACATCTTGTCTGATCGCCTTGGACCCTCACGAGCTGTTTTCTGTGGGGCATACAGTGGGGCATTTAGACTCTGTGGGTAAAGTAGTTTGGTACTATCCTGTCGCTTTGGCCGTTCATCCCTGCATGGTCCCTATTGGTGTTCCAGCCAGCATGAGAACAAGGACACAAACTGTGAATCATCTTTGTATTTTTTAAATAAATTCCTCAGCAGGATTTACGGCTTTGTTTTAGCAAATGTTTTATTTCTTTTAAGCACTTGTTTTTTTGTGTAAATTATTCTTTTGGTTTATTTCCTTTTTTCTGTTGGGACTTTTTATTTATTTAACCAATTATGATGTATAGATATTTATTCTAGCAATAGTCTTCCTATTAAGATATACTGTGCTGATGCATCCTCTGAATAACTGAAAATAGCATATATATAAATATATATATATATAGATGATAATAATAATCAAATCTGCAAAATGATTTTCCTAATAAAAATGTGAACTGAGGAGTGTTTCTCGTCTTCTTGTATTTGTTCCTCTTGCTGGTGTATGACTCAAAAACGATTTGATAGATTCCCCTGACTTTTTGCAAAGGCATGAATCCTCATAACCTATGCACTTGTTCCCCTGACTTTAAAGGGGCCTTATTTCTCTTGTTGGGGTTTCTCTTTCCTGTAGTTGTGTTATATTGGTTTTTGTGGATGTAAATATTCTGCAAAGGCCAACATCCCACTCACTCCCCACCTAAATGCCTCAATTGGACTACTTTGATTACCTCCATTACATAGTGACATCACTATGTAACATTTGGCTACAACACATTTTACGTGACACGCTAAGGGGCGTCATCATTTCAAAACGGCTACATAATTCTTTAGACAAACATTTTTGAGTAACCTTCAGCTATGTATGGACTATTTGATGCAAGGAGACAAAAAATAAAATGGAATTTGAAGGCCATTCAACTTCTCCTCGTGGTCAGTGAGGAACTGCTAGAGCAGCCTCCCTCTCTCCTGTCGTTACCTTCTGGACATTTCTGCTGCGTTTGACACAGTGAACCTCCAGATCCTTCTGCAAACTCTCCAACAACGTGGAGTCTTAGGCTTCTGCTTGGGGATGCTGAGCCCAGTTGCTATGCAGACAGTGTGATGTTGACGCGCGAGGTGTGACCCTGCAGGGGACAAAGGCGCCTTACGACAGGTACAAGGCCTCCCGAGGGGTCGCTGGGGGCGTAGATCCACGCAGAAAGGTGAACTTCTACTGGATCGTAGGCTACTGATGCTTCAAGCCATCCGGGGGACAAAAAACGAGGGCGCATTAGAGTGGGCCAGAGAGCGTCTTTCAGTCGTGAGGGCTTCCACCGCTTTTTTCTCATAAAATGAAGAGCCCTGATGTAATTCACTGTAACAACACTGCCTCAACAACATACACGAGGGAGGGGGGGGAGGGAGGAGAGGAAACACAGAAGGTGAATAGGAGGAAGGAAGTGAGACAAATGGAGCAGGGAGAAGGAGAAAGAGGGGGCTAAAAGGTGAGGAAATGATAGAGAAATGTATAGGCATCAGCATAATTTCACACATCAGTGGGAATGAGGCCAATGCGGTACGAGTTATAAATAGCTCTCCTGTGGTTATAATAAGCAGCTAGAAGTGTGTTTCCATAGAGCTATGAGGGAAACTGCGGCTGTGGAAGTAGAGTGTTTACCTTCCTCTTTGTCTCTGACATGCAGTACATGTAGGCCCCGAGAACGAAGATTTAGAACAAGATGTTATCCTACTCATTGGACCTTTCTGTGGCCCTTTACCGCAGAGAGAACCGTCCACATGCATCCCATGATAATGCAGCACTTTAAGCTCCAGCTCGTGGTGGCGGTGGGCCTGCCAGGAACAGCAGGAGCGGCCCACACCTTCTCCGGAAGAGAAGAGTATACCGCTGGGTCATGGCGCCATCGTGTGGCAGCACAGAGTGGAGAGGAGACATTTTAATGTGAGGTGCACAGATTGACATAATATGCTTTCCGTTATTGGTTAAGTCCCAACATATGATCATATCAAATGGGGCCTAGAAATGTTATCATTTTAGCCAAATATTTGATCCACAAATATTGCTACCTCTACATTTCTCCAGTATGTATTGGTTCTCTTAATGACATTGAATTATACAAAAAAATCTATAATGCTCTCAGTTTGAATTCATTTAATGAACACTGATGTGATGAGCCTTTTTCTGATCTCTTTGAAAAAACTGTTCAATAAAGTTGGTCTGGTAAAGTTAAATCTTTATATTTATATATAAGAAGTGACATAGATATGACATGGAAAAAAATATATATATTTAAGATTGGATCAAATAAGATACTTTAATAGAAACAATTGAAAAATGTTAAAATTCTGACAGATTTTATTATATTATTAGCAGGAATCTGACAGCTAGTATAAAAACGATCAGAGATTCTATATATTCTTAAGAAGACTTTTAAATACTTTAAGCCACTACAGATCAAACAAGACTTTTTAAAGCTTTCACTAAACTCATACACACTGAGAACAGGAAGACATGAAGACTCAAGTAATATTTAATAAGGCTTTCATTCATGGAGCTGTTACCCAAGTCTTTACGCCTCGAAAACTCACTACATTTACAGGGCTGCACATGCGTTCCCCAACCCAAAAATATGACTTAAAAACATTGAAAAAGATATCCATTAAATACCCTCTTGTGTAGATGCTGCACTCGGTTGATGTGTGTGTGTGTTTGTTTGGGAGCCCCTGGGTTAAAGGTGCTGTCATCGGATCTGATGGAGGGAGGGAGGGAGGAGGAAGAGGAGGAGGAGGGGGGTAGAGGAGTGGACAGACACTGGTAGCGGAGGGGGAGGCGTTTGGATCGGCGAAGACGGGGAGTGAACCAGCAGAGAGGGTGAGAAAGCAGCGGATCTGGCCCTTTAAATCACAAATACAGCGCTTTCGGAGGTGAGTTTGGAGATATTCGGGTATTTTTCTCCTTGTGTTTAAGAAATGTAACGCGTCTGTGTGCCTCTGCAACCCCTGCTTCTCGTCACCGAGGGCGGCTGCAGCGGAGAGGGGCTTCATCAGTGTCACGAATCCGGTTTCCCCCAGCCCTTTGCCGGCAGAGAGGGAGGGGAGGACTGGGGACAGGGTCAGTGGAAGATTTCCGACAGCTCGGCTGGACTGTGAGGACCCAGAAGCCACTGTGTCCAAAAAACCTCTGGATTGTACATGCTCAAAAAGGTCGTGTGCTGACAATTAGCATAATAGCGGAACATAAAGTCATGCGCTCCATTCTCGTTGGATGAGTTCACATTGGCCACCGGAGCCTGCCTCCCTCTGAACATGTCACCACCCTGCTCCCACGGATAACAACCGGGGCCTATTTGCAGACCTGAAGCTAGTCTGGTATTCACTTGGGAAAATATATCTAGCTTTGATATGTGCACAAGGTCTGAGTGTGCTTGCGCGCACTGTGCGTATGCGTGTGTATGTGAGTGTGGATAGCCATGGGAGAGAGAGGACATGCTGTTCTCTCCATCAAAATGCCCGCATTGTGTTTTCACATGGTAGAGCAGAAAGCAGGGCCTATAGCGGAGGACATGGTTCCGTACTGCGGCCCGATCAGCTCCGGAGCTGCTGGGATCAATAAGGATTCATGCATATTTGCGCGTCTTCAGAGCGGCTGCATGGGCTCCTGATCGGGGCCTGTCCAGTTCTGGTGATGCTTTGTGTCCAGGCCTTGACAAATAAACTGTTTACTGTATAGCCTATATGTTTGTCATCGGCTTTACATTGAAAACCAAATACATTTGAGGGCGTATGAGAGGAGAGATTTGACAGTGGAGGGGCAGAAACTTCTATGTGTGCTGGTTTGTAGGTGTAGGCTATGCTTCCTTCGCCATAGCAGAAAGTTTGAGAAATCAACAGGCTAAATAAAACAAGGCACTCAAAAAGACTTAGGCAAAGCATCGTTCTCACTTGTAGCCCCCTGTGCCTCTGAGTTCGTTTGCTTTTATTGTTGATGCAAGTCAACAAATACTTTGACATGTCCACACTGTTGTAAGAAAAAGTGTTTGGCTTTTTGAAGAATCAGGTGAGGGTTTGACAACAACAACTATCCTCAAATAAGCTTGTAGTTTTCATTTGTTAGTGTTCATTTCTGGTAGTTTTTTCAGGCTGTTGTCTGTGGACGTTATTTTATTTCACAAGTGTTATTGTACAGTTCAGGACCCCAGGGTTAACATCTTGAGTTGAGTTTGAGCATGTGGTTGAGACTGTTTACTCATGTTAGGGTAGTTTCCAGGGTTGGGTGATAACCCCCTACCGACTGTTTGTTAATACAAAGTATTCCAATATGAAACTTGCTATACAAGGGCCGATAAATACAAGTGTTGCTATTAAAGCATCCTATTAAGGGAGCGTATATAGTGCAATAATGTATGAGAGAAATGCAGCATCAATTGGTTTTATCTAAATAAATGTTTCGTCGGGCATGTTTACGTTTCCAGAAAGTGATATCACTTGACACTCCGCTTGCATACTAAAATCAATACTTTGACATTATCGACAGCTTTATCTCCAGGGGATTATGGGGGTCAATTCAATGCTGCCAAAAACAAGTCTGCATGTGTGTGAGAAATTACAAAAAGCGAATACAACCTACAGAAAGAAAAAGGGGTTTAAGGGTCTACTTAGGGGTAAGATTTGGGCTCAGGGTGAAGAGGATTTAACTTATAGCGTCAGGTTTGGATGTAATAGAAATGCATTTATACAAATGCATGTGCGCACACACATACGCACACGCACACACACACACACACACACACACACACACACACACACACACACACACACACACACACAGCTCTAATTACAGACATGATTCTCTGAGCTGCTCCACATTAGGAGTAATTAAAGCAGGACTCTCCTCCCTGGAGAGGGCGACAGACAGAGAGAGACAGTCGTAACACTCGATGTTATGCACTGAGGGAAACTTCTACGCTGTGCTAAGTGAAAGAAAGAAGCAGGAGGTTTATGAAGGTTTTTTTTGTAATAACTCTATGACAGCACAGGTATAAATGGACCTCCTTTTTTGGATCGGAAATGCAGGGCTGTCCTATCTGATGGATTATAATGGTATCACTGGTTTTGGTGACAGATGGCATGATGTGAATGATAAGAAGATGATGATGACAGTTTGGCATTCAAGCAAGTTCCAATCTCATTATATAAAATCAATTATGAAAACTTGAACTACAATTTTATTTGTCCCGCTGAAAAGCATATTTCTGAGTTCACATTCAAGTTTTTAGATTAAAATTCAGTGTTAATTTCAACTACAAATGACTGTTTTAAGGCAGATTTCACAGTTTTAAGGCAGATTTCACAGTTTTAAGGCAGATTTCACAGTTTTAAGGCAGATTTCACTTTCAACAGCAACTATCTTAAATCCAGATGGGATCGGTGTTATGAATCATTTAAAAAAGCCCAGTTGTACAAAACTGCAAATGGACAAGACTAACGTTTTCTGTAACCTCACTGGAAAAACACTCATCTCACGCCTCTTGTGTCTTTCCTTTTTTACAGGGACAAGCCAATGCGAGCTCACCTGCAGTCCAGCTCCGGCGTTTTGACTTGGCATTGAATTGTTTTCTTGTCATTCCTGCACCGCTAACATCTCCATCCAGTCACGTTTTCACGAGAGTCCTGTCTGCCACCACCAGCCAGGTAACACTCTATTGTCTCTGTTAAGCCAACAATTATTTATCATGAATACTTAACATACATCTAAACATAATGTAAAGAAAGTATTTCAAGTTATTTTTTGAAAATAGTTCAGCTCCAGCCTAAGTTATACTGTGTATATCATCTCCATAAAGTGTTTATTGATCACTCATTAATAATGCTGTACTATCATTCAGTAACCTCACGGTGGTGCTATAGCTTCGTCAACTGAGGCCATACGACCCCATAAATACAGCTATTAAAAATCAGCAGAGGTGGGAGAAGTACTCGAGTAAAACTAGAAGTACTCAGATCTTGTACTCGAGTAAAACTAGAAGTACTCAGATCTTGTACTTGAGTAAAACTAGAAGTACTCAGATCTTGTACTTGAGTAAAACTAGAAGTACTCAGATCTTGTACTTGAGTAAAACTAGAAGTACTCAGATCTTGTACTTGAGTAAAACTAGAAGTACTCAGATCTTGTACTTGAGTAAAACTAAAGTCTCAGATCTTGTACTAGTAAAAGTACTCAGATCTTGTACTTGAGTAAAAGTAGAAGTACTCAGATCTTGTACTTGAGTAAAAGTAGAAGTACTCAGATCTTGTACTTGAGTAAAAGTAGAAGTACTCAGATCTTGTACTTGAGTAAAAGTAGAAGTACTCAGATATTGTACTTGAGTAAAAGTAGAAGTATTCAGATCTTGTTCTTGAGTAAAAGTAGAAGTACTCAGATCTTGTACTTGAGTAAAAGTAGAAGTACTCAGATCTTGTGTAGGAATACTCTGTTACAGTAAAAGTCCTGCATTCAAAATGTTCCTCAAGTAAAGTAGAAAAGTATTCTCATCAAAATATAGTGAAAGTAGCGACAGTAAAAGTAGTCGTTGTGCAGATTGGTCCATTTCAGAATATTATATATGATATGTTTGATAATGATTGATCATGAAAGTGTTCTCAAAGCTGGTAAAGGTGCAGCTAGTTTGAATGACTTTGTATACTGCAGGGTAGCTGGTGGATTTACTCCAGGTGGAACTAAAGTCTGATTTAACACTTGGTTATATTTCACATCATTCATCCAGATCTGTGAAGTAACTAAAGGTATTAAATACATGTAGTGGAGTATAAGTACACCATTTACCTCTGAATTGTAGTGGAGTAGAAGTACAAAGTAACTTCAAATGGAAATACTCAAGTAAAGTACAAGTATCTCAAAACTGTACTTAAGTAGAGTATTTGAGTACATGTACTTAGTTACTTCCCACCTCCCAAAATCAGTTCATAAATCAGAGGAGCAGTGTAAAACCAATGTTCATATACATTCATATGTATGTAAGTAAACCCAGGATTAAATGTAATAATTTCATCGTTGACTCGTAAAAACATTCCTTTCCTAGCCCTGAATATATTCCACAGAGCTAGAAGCAGTAAAAGCATGTATAAACTACAAAAGTATCATTAACAAAGGTAACAAAACTAAAATGAATAATTATGCAGCGACCCTTAAAGGTATAATCTCATTACCTTTGGAGCTTGCACCAAAGCATTAACATGTGTGCTGCAATGTAATGTGGTACAGCATTTGTATTTAAAGTAATCTATGTACTGTGGTTTAATGTTTTGCATAATAGGTGACCTTTACGTTTAGTCAAATGTATTTCCCTCTGAAAAGTCAAAGTGGCATATAATGAAATAACTTTAGATACAGTTTGAGGGTAAATTAACGTAACAACAATCAATAAGTTGACCAACTGCAACAACGTTATGTGATTAAATACAGCATATATGCACACACAATATATTTGCTTTAATTTAAATGTGCATTTCCAAACCAGAAGTAATTTGACTTCTATGTCAGATCGTCCGAGGGAAACAGAAGACACAACGTATTGAAAGCACGCCGGGTCGAACGTGCACATTGCTCCAAACTCATCTGCATTATCTTTCTCTCTCTCTCTCTGTCTCTTATTCAGTTTTCTCCTGTGTTGGTGTATTCTGATGGATCAGTATGTCTACCACTAATAATATCGCCCAGGCCAGGAAACTGGTGGAACAGCTGAGAATCGAGGCAGGGATCGAACGCATTAAGGTAGGAGGAGATATATGTGGAAGTGATCATTCATCTGATTGTTTTCTCCTTACTATTTCTTCCCCTTCCTCCTTTCTCCTCTCCAAATCAAATCAAAGTTTATTTATATCGCCCAATGTCACAAGAAACGTTGGTCTCAGCGAGGTTTTCAGATTAACGACATAGATTCAAGTTTTAACAGATAAATACTATTACAAGAAAATAATATAGATAGAGAACGCGACATATAAGTGGTCTTCAACCTTCCTACATGTTCCCACACCACTCCGCTCCTCCGCTCCCTTCACTGGCTTCCGGTAACTGCTAGAATCCACCTCAAGACACTGCGTACCATGCTGCGAATGGATCTGACCCTTCCTACATCCAGGACATGGTTAAACCGTACACCCCAGCACGTGCACTCCGCTCTGCATCAGCCAAACGACTCGCTGCACCCTCGCTGCGAGGGGGACCCAAGTTCCCATCAGCAAAAACACGTGGGTTTGCTGTCCTGGCTCCAAGATGGTGGAATGAGCTCCCCATTGACATCAGGACGGCAGATAGCTTGCACATCTTCCGGCGCAGACTGAAAACTCATCTCTTTCGACTCCACTTCGAGCGATAGAACTATTAACAAAGCACTTATATACTAATAAAGGGCTGGCTTATCTAAAGCCAGTTGAGTAGCACTTGAAATGTTTGGCTCTATGAAACCTGATGTACTTTATGATTCTGTTTTCTTCAAGTTGGTCGAATGCACTTATTGTAAGTCACTTTGGATAAAAGCGTCAGCTAAATGCAATGTAAAAAATGTAATATAAGACAAATAAAACAAAAAGAGAGTGAAAACACAATAAAACAATAGAGTAAATGCCATCAAATGTAGGACAAACATTGGGTAAAACTATAGGCTTGACTAAAAAGGAAGGTCTTCAACACCACAACAGCCCAGATGCATTATTTTTTGTATTGTCCATGTTGCAAGTCTGTGGTCTAAGATTCAAAATTGGCTGAAGACACTCAATATTGAATTTACATTTAAACCCTTTAATATTTTACTTGGGCTTTTAGATGAAGACCGCACACAGTTAATAAATACAACTATTCTTCCGGCTAAAATATACATATTTTTAAAACTCAATCAAGGAGTATTTCTTAATTTAAGGTGTTTGAAGAGTAGATTACAAATACAATCTGTTTTGGAAAAAATTATTGCCACAAAAATCAAAGGGTGGATCAACACGCCATGAAATGGGAATTAATGAGCTCTAACGAAGAGTGGGATTAAAGGAACAATAAATATGCTTTCCATGTTGTGTTTTTGGTGGTTTTTGGTTGTCAACCTATATTTGTTTGTGAAATGTTGAAGTGATCCTACTGACTGTATCTTTATTTCTTCTGTTTTATTTATTTTTATTTTTGTCTGAGATGGAAATGTCATCTCCTATATGTTAATGTTATGTCCACGTTGTGTCTTTAGCCTGTACAAAAAACACTGTCTGCCTCCCTAATTAAAACAGGAAGTTGGTTCCACAGAAAGGAGGAAGCTGAACGCTCCTGATCTAGTTTTCAGACTCTGGGCACCACTTAAATACCTGCTCACCCCCCCCCCCCCCCCCCCCCCCCCCCCCCCCCCCCCCCCCCCCCCCCCCCCCCCTTCTTCTTCTGCAGGTGTCTAAAGCGGCAGCAGACCTGATGAGTTACTGTGAGCAGCACGCTCGTACCGACCCTCTGCTGGTCGGGATTCCCACCTCTGACAACCCTTTCAAGGACAAGAAGCCCTGCATCATCCTATAGCCGTCTTCTGACACACACACACACACTCACACACACTTATATACACTTGTGCACATACAGGCACATATAAATGCACACATTCAATACTTAAAATGATCCTCAAACTCATGCAAGCACACATTTCAAGCCTACAAAGACATACAGAAACACACACACACTCCAAAAATAGCCACTCTGGAAAAGCGCCATACTCCGGAGCCACAGCTAGGGGGCAGGTATCTCGTTCTCTTGGTGGCTGAGATCAGTATATCACTGAGTATGATCCAAGGTGCTTTTGGTTATATTCGGTTAATTAACTACAAGTGTCAGCTTA
Source organism: Gymnodraco acuticeps (assembly GCF_902827175.1). Lineage (NCBI taxonomy): Eukaryota > Metazoa > Chordata > Actinopteri > Perciformes > Bathydraconidae > Gymnodraco > Gymnodraco acuticeps. Next base: position 27,246 of record NW_022990514.1, read on the forward strand.
ACTTTGAAAGGGATTTGGACATTATTTATCAGTAAGAAAACCGGATTTCTTTCCTTCTTTTGTCAAAAAATGAAGGGGTTGTTTAAAGGATGGACTGCAGTGCCATAGGCGAGGAGTGGGAGGATGCATGTTGGCAACAGAAATGAACGGTTGGCGCTCCCAAACAGGGAGTTAAAACAGGCCTGAGAGCTTTGCCTACAAACCTATTGTGCTAAATCATGGCGGGTAATTTCGGAGCAAGTGGCTGAAGCCTTTGCCTTTTTCAAACTAGCATGTTCCCATCCAACAGACCTCTGCCTGTGGCCTCACTGCGGCCGTCTGCAGCCTTTGGCAAAACATCCAGCTGTGCCAACCTGTGCAGAAAGTCGTCCCTCGGTGCTGATCTGATGTCACCGTTTTCACTGCGGTTCAATATGGCTGCTGTTGGTTGAGATCAAAGTCTAACGTGACATCAGATCTACAGCAGAACATAGTTAACTGCTCTCCAAACACTCGAGCTATTAACCCTGGACGCTTACTGCAATTTTCTTAAGAAATACTTTTGTGTGAACTACATGTATGTTGCGATATTTTGTTGAAGCATTATTTAACAGATAAATATAATACTTTATTTTAATTATTGGTTTGCTTTGAGATAGGTGTTGCCCCTGGCTGGTCACGTTTCTCTTCCTGTTTGAGGCTAGATGCTACTATTAATCAAACAACAGGAGATCTAGTTGTCTAGGGGTATCACCTATAAGCAGATAACAGAAGTATCTTAATCTAGCCGCCCTGTGCTTTACCCCGAGGTCGCGCACTGACCACACCTTTACAGTCTGCAAGGACTGCATGGCTGGAGGGGAAAACCCAAACTGAAAAAGTAAAAGTGATGCTGTCTTAAAACGTTTAGATTAACCTTTCCCTTTCCTGCCTTCTTCACTTTTGTTTGTGTGTTTGAATTGGCAGTTTTTATAATGTTAATGGATGGAAAAGAAGATATAATGCATTAGATAGTGAAAAGATAAAGGTGTTTGCTTTGTTTGCATCTACAGTAGAGGAAGAGGGAACCACAGTACATCAAAGCAACCTGGCTAAACCAGTCTGAGAGTTTGGGGTCAGAGGCTGGGTCGGTAACAGCCAGCAGTCGATACACGGTTTCCTCTGTCCTCCTCTCCTCCACAATGCTCCTCTCTCTGACAAACCAAACGTGATTGTAAAAGCTGAAGTTGAAGTGAAAGAAAAAATGAAGTAAAGAGAAACAAACTAACTGTATAAACTTTATTTCAGACATGTGCAGATTCAGAAGTGATACATTGAAGAGTAGCTGTTATGGGTTTGTTTGTGAGTTTCTTCTGTCTATGGAGTCCATGGAGCCTGGTGAGTTGAGTAGTTCCCTGTACAGTGTTTGTAAGATACACAATCTAGACACAGAACCTCCCTCTCTGGATGTTGGATTTTTTTTAGTACTACTTTTTTTGTTCGGTCAGTCACATATCTGTCTTCATTTCTTCTTCTTTTTCTCATTCAGGATTTAGAGGCTTGGGATAGAGGATTGTTTAAACCAGTGATTCTCAAACTTTTTTCAATAATGTACCCCCTTTGAAAAAAAAATACCCCTGATCAGCACAAAAACGATTTGCTAGGGACAAAAGGCCTAAAGAGGTACAGTACAGCGATGCACCATCAGTGTCTGATTTATTAAAACAACAACCTTGTAACTGAGAAACACTTAAATGCTACATTTCAAATGTTTACAATCCATCACTAAATTCATGGCAAACCAATTTGAACATCATGCAATAACACTGAGACGACATTAGTTGCATTGAACTGATCTTTTTAATAAGTTGTACTTACAATGTAGTGAAACATGGGCTTGTGCTTCACTGAGGATCGTTGTCATTCTGACATGAGGCAACTGCAGTTATTACACTTCACGTTTTGAAATATGTGTAACTCTAGTCTATTAATATAAAACCCACACTGCTCAAACTTCGTTACTTTTCCTAAAATTGGTATATTTATCTTATCTTTTTTTTCATTATCATAAAATAAATCTCACGTACCCCCTGCAGTACTCCAACGTACCCCTAGGGGTCCGCGTACCCCCATTTGAGAACCACTGGTTTAAACCATAGATACAAAAACAAAACATCTGATAGAAACAAAACAACTGTTAGGTTTATTATCGTGTCCTGAACCAACGACCTCTTCACGGTGGCAAAAACCAACCTCCTTTAACACCGGAGCAGCAACGCTGTTCTCAAGTGTTGGTTATGGTCTGCATTTAGGACAACACACACTCATTCGCATAACACACTCTCTTGCTGTTGTTGTTTTAGGTTTGATTGCCCGAAGTCAAAGCTTAAAGGAGCACTAAATGACACGTGCTGCTTTTGATGCTTGATCCCTGAAAAGATGTGTGCAATCATATTTACATTGGAGCATTTAGCCGAGGCTTTTGTCAGCTGTAACGTACAAGACTTACGACTGCTGATGAATCTCAGGGGAGTTGAATCGACTGCTTTTTTCTGTTAGGCTATTTGATCATGAGCCTCCTGCTGAGTTTCTATTAGAAGCGGTGCGAACTGTTGAGCAGTGTGCACAGAGACAAAGCAGGCAGGGGGCAACTTTTGGGCATGTTTGCGACGGAATTAAATGATTATGAGGTACCCTTGACAAATCTTTGAATGTGTCTTTAAAGGAATAGCATGTATGTGCATTTCAGTGTGTGTTTTTGAGAGACACACAGTGTGTAAGAAGGCACAGTATCTCCACATAATGATGTTACTATCACTCAGCCCTCCAATGGCAGGTCAGGATGAGTCTGACCTGAGCAGAGGACACGTTGTGCAATATGTACGGCAGGGGTGTCAAACTCAATTTCATCACGGCCACATTCGCATTATGGTTGCACTCAAAGGGCCGGTTGTAACTTTAAGACTATAAAAAATTCATAAATATTTAATATATATATAAACTAATGTATTATATTACATCATTGCCTCTGCATTGAATTATTATCGGATAGGGTAAACACTTCATATTTAACTACGTCTGAAAGCAGAAGTCTAGGGCAAATAATTGCAAGTCTCTTCAGTGAGAACGTCACAACACGATTTTAAAAGACATTTTGAAAAAAAAAAGTCAATTCTGAGGAAAAAATGCATATTTAGAAGAAAAAAATTCAAATCTGAGAAAAGTCAAATTTGAGATGCATTGTGGGACATGTAGTTTATGGGCAACGTGCTTCTGTAAATCGCCATGTAACCGTATTACAAACATATTATATTCTTTGCAAGCTCTTGTGGGGCCACATTAAATGAAGTCGCGGGCCGGATTTGGCCCCCGGGCCTTGAGTTTGACACCTCTGATGTACGGCCTCCTCTCACTCAGATGCTACTGTGCTCATCTTTAAGAAGAGGAAAGAAGGGCCTTGTAGGAATATACAATAATGGGAAGCTATTTTTAATGTGATGACCAATAATGACCAAAAACAACCCAGAAAATCAAAAAATGTGTTCAGCTTGTTTTCCCCGCTCATCAAAGCCATTAAAGCAACCCCAATGTTTCTCTGTATAAAGTTAAGCTGGCAGCAAGTTAGCTTAGCTTAAGTGTAAGAGCAAATCCAGGACATTGAAGCCAATTTGACAAAGTGTTGAAATACAACTTCAGGATTTTGTGTGTGACGCCATTGGATATCCAGAGTTATACCCTTTCTTTTTTCATTTGAGCAGGGTTCAAAGAAAATAGTGGTAGGCTTGCTTTATGGGCAAGTGTTGACTTACTGTCTGTCTGGGGATCTTTCTGTCTGATTTCACCGCTGACGTTACATTGGCGGAAATTCTGTCATTGGATTGATATGTCCAAATTGACCAATCAGAATCGAGTATTCAATTAAAGCTGTGTTAAGCTAAGATAACCAGCTTCTGGCTGTCATTCAATTTGAGCAAACAGATAATGAAGTGGTAAACATCTTCTCTAAACCTCCCTGCAATAAATCCATTAATGGTATTTCCCAAGAGGTTAAACCATACCTTTACATTAGATATGTCCCTTTATCTAGAGTTAATTGTAGAGTTGTTCGAAATATAATAACTATACAAACAGAAACTTGACTGCAGTGACACACAGGAAGTAATGCAGAATAACTCATCTGTGTTCTTCCCCAGAAATATATACTTCAAAATTGGGCAATTTCTTGTCGAGGAAATCAGAGGCAGTCATTTCTTTGAAAAATGCATTTCAAATTACAACTGCACGAGAATCACACAACATGAAACAAGCATGCACACATATCAGCTCACACACATACACACACTGATGTTGTTCTGGATATGTCTGACAGATTCTATTTTTTACCATTATTGTCATTTCAGTCATTCCATGGCTGGTTGAGCTTAAAATCAGAGAGACAGACGACCTAAATTGCTGGTTTGGCTGACGGCTTCTCTGATTGGTTGGTTTGCCTTATAGTGGCGTATATTGTGTTGATGCTGGTCTTGGGGTTGTCAGGTCGACAGAATGAACAGTGTTAAAGTAGAACATGAAGCTTGAGATGGAAATCCCCTGGTGTTGTGACTCAAAGCAGGCGAGAGTTGAGGCTCCTCACCGGCTGACTACGAAATCAAACATGGCTGAATCCGCCCTGAGCCGTTCCCGAGACTCGTCCTTTGTGTTCTGATCTCCTGTGTATGCATACAGTATATGTATCTTTTTGCCTTGATTGATTATGAAGAAAATATATCTATTTTTTGTAACTGTTCTCTGATGTGCCATAACTCATGTTTTCTTGCACACTGTTAATATTTTGTGGATATAGCTGTTAAAAAAGATGATATTGAAAAGTAGATAACATTAATAAAAAGATGATATAATAACAAATACTCTTGTGCAATTTTTGTTTGTAACTTTGCTGACGGCACGCTTGCATGGAGGGCAATGTCAATTAAAGGCTTTGCCACAAAGCATGTTTGTTTTTCCTACTACTTCAACCCAATGCAACTTGATGCTTTTTTTATTTTGATTTATTTGTGTTTTATTTTGTGTCAATGTCAACATTTTGATCAATGATTTGTATTTACTTTCCTCCTAAAGTACTCCAACACATTGTACGTGATTGGCTAAGGGGTGGGACATCTTTTAAGCGGTTGACCAATCATAACAGAGCCGGCCAGCTAACCAATCAGAGCAAACTGGGCCCTGGTTTGGAGCTTTTTCAACATTGAGCTAACATGTCCCGTAGAGCCACTTAATACTAACCTGAAAATAAGCAGAGTAGGGCCCCTTTAATACAAAAAATTGCAAGATTACAAATATATTAAATACATGAATACAAAGAATAATGCAGATGTGCTGTAGGTTTGTGTTTTAATTAGATAATTGATGCAGTATCACACATTTTCTTGTACTGAAGGGCATCTTCTCTGCATTTCCCAACAACCAGACAACAATAACCATGATTGTTCAGTTATCTTTTAAAAGTTAAACTGTGAATATAATTAAGGGTAAGTTTTGTTAGAGCTTTTGTTTCTATTGTATGTTTACCCAGAAAGCTTCACAGCACCAACAAAAGCTGACCTACATAATGTGGTGAAGCTGAATGGGAGACATGGAACATGGACTGGATTCACTGAGGCTGAGCATGAGAAACATAGATCCTCTCAGGCGGAAACATCCGGGTTATTATGTATTTATTTCAGCAAGGACCATGCATACAAATACATGAATCTCAGAAAAGAGAAGAGATGAATTATGCCAGATTTGAGCTAATAGCTAATTTCCATCTGCAGTCCTCATGATGACGTCTGCAGCACTGTTTAAACATTCAAAACAACAAGTGCTTTCACTGTCAATTCATCTGTTTAAACCCTTTTTTACCCAAAACAGAAATGTAACAGTGGTGGCAGAATTATTCAGCAGGGCTGCACGCTTAATGATCATTTTAAAGATATTGCTAAATGGACTACAAATTGCATAATATGGCAACAATATGTGTAAATATGTGAAGTAGAGCTGCAGATGTAATTATACAAACTAAATAAAGAAACATTTTGGCCCAGATTACCTCACATTGCAAATCATATCAGTCAAACTAAATGCAATTAGTCCAGCCCTATTACTTAGTGTTTTTACTTAAAGTAGTACAAGTCCTTCATTTCAAATTATATTGAAGTTAAAGTGTATAAGTATTGGCATCAAATTAACTTAAAATAACTAAGTGAAATACTTATTGTGCGTATTAGCTCATTTCAAAATCACATTTTAGATTTTAGATGCATTAATGCTGCTGGATATCTTTTATATTGCAGTTAATTTATAGTTGATATATATTGTGTATAAGCTAATATTCTGCATCTGTAAAGAGTAATTTACTGCTGGTTCAGTGTCGTAAAAAAAGAGCCAAACAACAAGAAAATATTCAGATATAAGAAACTGTAATAATAGAATTCTCACTGTTTTCGTTCCTAAAAGTCTTAATAATTGTCCACTAATTTTAAAGGTCACATATCAGCTTAGAAATACAAACAAACTCTTCCTGCTGTAAAATATCTGATTAAAGAGGAAAAAGAAAGTGTCAGATTAAATTGCCGGGGATTATAAAGAAGGGAGGGGATTATGATTAGAAACTGTTTGCCTCACATAACGAGGAACCACTGACCCGTTAATGAGGCTCGGAAAGGGGGTGTTTATCACTGACGGAGGGGTGGGGTCCTCCCAAACAATACATCAACACCCAGAGAGACTTTCCCTGTCAGTCTCAGAGTTTCTCTGGAGGATCTCAGCGAGGTAAAGTCTTTGAGGATAATTTGGGAAAATGCCAGAGGAGGAACAGCGAGAGAAACTATCCCGAGTGATCCGGCAGTGGAACAACAACAGACTGGACCTGTTCGAGATCACTGCCCCTGATCAGGTGAGTCCTGCACACATTATTTATCACTTGTATATAGACTCTCCTTGCATTACTTCTATATTTTATTGTATTTACTTTCACTATTTTATCAGTTTTATTGTGTTGCACTGTTGGAAGAGCCTGGGACCTAAGATTTCCATCGACATCACCACACTGTAGCCATGTACGAATGACAATAAAAGCCTTGAATCTTGAAAAAAAAACAATGTTTAAAAGTTTACGTTTATTTGTTTTTGTATCGCATCACAGCAGCTGTACTTCCTGTTTAACATGGTGACAAACAACATACACTGCTGTAGGAAGTATAACATTGCAGTATTAAAATACTGTTCTATATAAAGTATTGTTGAGATCCAGGCCTAGAAATCATATTCAACGAAATTAACAAAACATATTTGTTAGGTACAGATCGAAGGGGCCCTCTCCTGCTGATGTTCAGGTGTATATCAGTATGCAGTGTCTCTACTTTAAAGAGTCCTCTCCTGCTGATGTTCAGGTGTATATCAGTGTGCAGTGTCTCTATTTTAAAGAGTCCTCTCCTGCTGATGTTCAGGTGTATATCAGTATGTAGTGTCTCTACTTTAAAGAGTCCTCTCCTGCTGATGTTCAGGTGTATATCAGTATGTAGTGTCTCTACTTTAAAGAGTCCTCTCCAGCTGATGTCCAGGTGTATATCACTATGTAGTGTCTCTACTTTAAAGAGTCCTCTCCTGCTGATGTTCAGGTGTAGTGTCTCTACTTTAAAGAGTCCTCTTCTGCTGAGGTTCAGGTGTATATCAGTATGTAGTGTCTCTACTTTAAAGAGTCCTCTTCTGCTGATGTTCAGGTGTATATCAGTATGTAGTGTCTCTACTTTAAAGAGTCCTCTCCTGCTGATGTTCAGGTGTATATCAGAATGTAGTGTCTCTACTTTAAAGAGTCCTCTCCTGCTGATGTTCAGGTGTATATCAGTATGTAGTGTCTCTACTTTAAAGAGTCCTCTCCTGCTGATGTTCAGGTGTATATCAGTATGTAGTGTCTCTACTTTAAAGAGTCCTCTCCTAATGATGTTCAGGTGTATATCAGTATGTAGTGTCTCTACTTTAAAGAGTCCTCTCCTGCTGATGTTCAGGTGTATATCAGTATGTAGTGTTTCTACTTTAAAGAGCCCTCTCCTGTTGATGTTCAGGTGTATATCAGTATGTAGTGTCTCTACTTTAAAGAGTCCTCTCCTGCTGATGTTCAGGTGTATATCAGTATGTAGTGTCTCTACTTTAAAGAGTCCTCTCCTGCTGATGTTCAAGTTTATATCAGTATGTAGTGTCTCTACTTTAAAGAGTCCTCTCCTGCTGAGGTTCAGGTGTATATCAGTATGTAGTGTCTCTACTTTAAAGAGTTCTCTCCTGCTGATGTTCAGGTGTATATCAGTATGTAGTGTCTCTACTTTAAAGAGTCTTCTCCTGCTGATGTTCAGGTGTATATCAGTACGTAGGTGTCTAATTTAAAGAGTCCTCTCCTGCTGATGTTCAGGTGTATATCAGTATGTAGTGTCTCTACTTTAAAGAGTCCTCTCCTGCTGATGTTCAGGTGTATATCAGTATGTAGTGTCTCTACTTTAAAGAGTCCTCTCCTGCTGATGTTCAGGTGTATATCAGTATGTAGTGTCTCTACTTTAAAGAGTCCTCTCCTGCTGATGTTCAGGTGTATATCAGTATGTAGTGTCTCTACTTTAAAGAGTTCGCTCCTGCTGATGTTCCGGTATATCAGTATGTAGTGTCTCTACTTTAAAGAGTCCTCTCCTGCTGATGTTCCGGTATATCAGTATGTAGTGTCTCTACTTTAAAGAGTCTTCTCCTGCTGATGTTCAGGTGTATATCAGTATGTAGCGTCTCTACTTTAAAGAGTCCTCTCCTGCTGATGTTCAGGTGTATATCAGTATGTAGCGTCTCTACTTTAAAGAGTCCTCTCCTGCTGATGTTCAGGTGTATATCAGTATGTAGCGTCTCTACTTTAAAGAGTCCTCTCCTGCTGATGTTCAGGTGTATATCAGTATGTAGCATCTCTACTTTAAAGAGTCCTCTCCTGCTGATGTTCAGGTGTATATCAGTATGTAGCGTCTCTACTTTAAAGAGTCCTCTCCTGCTGATGTTCAGGTGTATATCAGTATGTAGCGTCTCTACTTTAAAGAGTCCTCTCCTGCTGATGTTCAGGTGTATATCAGTATGTAGCGCCTCTATTTTAAAGAGTCCTCTCCTGCTGAGGTTCAGATGTATATCAGTATGCAGTGTCTCTATTTTAAAGAGTCCTCTCCTGCTGATGCCCAGGTGTATATCAGTATGTAGTGTCTCTACTTTAAAGAGTCCTCTCCTGCTGATGTTCATGTGTATATCAGTATGTAGTGTCTCTACTTTAAAGAGTCCTCTCCAGCTGATGTCCAGGTGTATATCACTATGTAGTGTCTCTACTTTAAAGAGTCCTCTCCTGCTGATGTTCAGGTGTAGTGTCTCTACTTTAAAGAGTCCTCTCCTGCTGATGTTCAGGTGTATATCAGTATGTAGTGTCTCTACTTTAAAGAGTCCTCTCATGCTGATGTTCAGGTGTATATCAGTATGTAGTGTCTCTACTTTAAAGAGTCCTCTCCTGCTGATGTTCAGGTATATATCAGTATGTAGTGTCTCTACTTTAAAGAGTCCTCTCCTGCTGATGTTCAGGTGTATATCAGTATGTAGCGTCTCTACTTTAAAGAGTCCTCTCCTGCTGATGTTCAGGTGTATATCAGTATGTAGCGTCTCTACTTTAAAGAGTCCTCTCCTGTTGATGTTCAGGTGTATATCAGTATGTAGCGTCTCTACTTTAAAGAGTCCTCTCCTGCTGATGTTCAGGTGTATATCAGTATGTAGCGCCTCTATTTTAAAGAGTCCTCTCCTGCTGAGGTTCAGGTGTATATCAGTATGCAGTGTCTCTATTTTAAAGAGTCCTCTCCTGCTGATGCCCAGGTGTATATCAGTATGTAGTGTCTCTACTTTAAAGAGTCCTCTCCTGCTGATGTTCATGTGTATATCAGTATGTAGTGTCTCTACTTTAAAGAGTCCTCTCCAGCTGATGTCCAGGTGTATATCACTATGTAGTGTCTCTACTTTAAAGAGTCCTCTCCTGCTGATGTTCAGGTGTAGTGTCTCTACTTTAAAGAGTCCTCTCCTGCTGATGTTCAGGTGTATATCAGTATGTAGTGTCTCTACTTTAAAGAGTCCTCTCATGCTGATGTTCAGGTGTATATCAGTATGTAGTGTCTCTACTTTAAAGAGTCCTCTCTTGCTGATGTTCAGGTGTATATCAGTATGTAGTGTCTCTACTTTAAAGAGTCTTCTCCTGCTGATGTTCAGGTGTATATCAGTATGTAGCGTCTCTACTTTAAAGAGTCCTCTCCTGCTGATGTTCAGGTGTATATCAGTATGTAGTGTCTCTACTTTAAAGAGTCCTCTCCTGCTGATGTTCAGGTGTATATCAGTATGTAGTGTCTCTACTTTAAAGAGTCCTCTCCTGCTGATGTTCAGGTGTATATCAGTATGTAGTGTCTCTACTTTAAAGAGTCCTCTCCTGCTGATGTTCAAGTTTATATCAGTATGTAGTGTCTCTACTTTAAAGAGTCCTCTCCTGCTGAGGTTCAGGTGTATATCAGTATGTAGTGTCTCTACTTTAAAGAGTTCTCTCCTGCTGATGTGCAGGTGTATATCAGTATGTAGTGTCTCTACTTTAAAGAGTCTTCTCCTGCTGATGTTCAGGTGTATATCAGTACGTAGTGTGTCTAATTTAAAGAGTCCTCTCCTGCTGATGTTCAGGTGTATATCAGTATGTAGTGTCTCTACTTTAAAGAGTCCTCTCCTGCTGATGTTCAGGTGTATATCAGTATGTAGTGTCTCTACTTTAAAGAGTCCTCTCCTGCTGATGTTCAGGTGTATATCAGTATGTAGTGTCTCTACTTTAAAGAGTCCTCTCCTGCTGATGTTCAGGTGTATATCAGTATGTAGTGTCTCTACTTAAAGAGTTCGCTCCTGCTGATGTTCCGGTATATCAGTATGTAGTGTCTCTACTTTAAAGAGTCCTCTCCTGCTGATGTTCCGGTATATCAGTATGTAGTGTCTCTACTTTAAAGAGTCTTCTCCTGCTGATGTTCAGGTGTATATCAGTATGTAGCGTATCTACTTTAAAGAGTCCTCTCCTGCTGATGTTCAGGTGTATATCAGTATGTAGCGTCTCTACTTTAAAGAGTCCTCTCCTGCTGATGTTCAGGTGTATATCAGTATGTAGCGTCTCTACTTTAAAGAGTCCTCTCCTGCTGATGTTCAGGTGTATATCAGTATGTAGCGTCTCTACTTTAAAGAGTCCTCTCCTGCTGATGTTCAGGTGTATATCAGTATGTAGCGTCTCTACTTTAAAGAGTCCTCTCCAGCTGATGTCCAGGTGTATATCACTATGTAGTGTCTCTACTTTAAAGAGTCCTCTCCTGCTGATGTTCAGGTTGTAGTGTCTCTACTTTAAAGAGTCCTCTCCTGCTGATGTTCAGGTGTATATCAGTATGTAGTGTCTCTACTTTAAAGAGTCCTCTCATGCTGATGTTCAGGTGTATATCAGTATGTAGTGTCTCTACTTTAAAGAGTCCTCTCCTGCTGATGTTCAGGTGTATATCAGTATGTAGCGTCTCTACTTTAAAGAGTCCTCTCCTGCTGATGTTCAGGTGTATATCAGTATGTAGCGTCTCTACTTTAAAGAGTCCTCTCCTGCTGATGTTCAGGTGTATATCAGTATGTAGCGTCTCTACTTTAAAGAGTCCTCTCCTGCTGATGTTCAGGTGTATATCAGTATGTAGCGTCTCTACTTTAAAGAGTCCTCTCCTGCTGATGTTCAGGTGTATATCAGTATGTAGCGCCTCTATTTTAAAGAGTCCTCTCCTGCTGAGGTTCAGGTGTATATCAGTATGTAGTGTCTCTACTTTAAAGAGTCCTCTCCTGCTGATGTTCAGGTTTATATCAGTATGTAGTGTCTCTACTTTAAAGAGTCCTCTCCTGCTGATGTTCAGGTGTATATCAGTATGTAGTGTCTCTACTTTAAAGAGTCCTCTCCTGCTGATGTTCAGGTGTATATCAGTATGTAGTGTCTCTACTTTAAAGAGTCCTCTCCTGATGATGTTCAGGTGTATATCAGTATGTCGTGTCTCTACTTTAAAGAGTCCTCTCCTGCTGATGTTCAGGTGTATATCAGTATGTAGTGTCTCTACTTTAAAGAGTCCTCTCCTGCTGATGTTCAGGTGTATATCAGTATGTAGTGTCTCTACTTTAAAGAGTCCTCTCCTGCTGATGTTCAGGTGTATATCAGTATGTAGTGTCTCTACTTTAAAGAGTTCTCTCCTGCTGAAGTGCAGGTGTATATCAGTATGTAGTGTCTCTACTTTAAAGAGTCCTCTACTGCTGATGTTCAGGTGTATATCAGTATGTAGTGTGTCTACTTTAAAGAGTCCTCTCCTGCTGATGTTCAGGTATCAGTATGTAGTGTTTCTACTTTAAAGAGTCCTCTCCTGCTGATGTTCAGGTGTATATCAGTATGTAGTGTCTCTACTTTAAAGAGTCCTCTCCTGCTGATGTTCAGGTGCATATCAGTATGTAGTGTCTCTACTTTAAAGAGTCCTCTCCTGCTGAGGTTCAGGTGTATATCAATACGTAGTGTGTCTAATTTAAAGAGTCCTCTCCTGCTGATGTTCAGGTGTATATCAGTATGTAGTGTATCTACTTTAAAGAGTCCTCTCCTGCTGATGTTCAGGTGTATATCAATATGTAGTGTCTCTACTTTAAAGAGTCCTCTCCTGCTGATGTTCAGGTGTATATCAGTATGTAGTGTCTCTACTTTAAAGAGTCCTCTCCTGCTGATGTTCAGGTGTATATCAGTATGTAGTGTCTCTACTTTAAAGAGTTCGCTTCTGCTGATGTTCCGGTATATCAGTATGTAGTGTCTCTACTTTAAAGAGTCCTCTCCTGCTGATGTTCCGGTATATCAGTATGTAGTGTCTCTACTTTAAAGAGTCTTCTCCTGCTGATGTTCAGGTGTATATCAGTATGTAGCGTCTCTACTTTAAAGAGTCCTCTCCTGCTGATGTTCAGGTGTATATCAGTATGTAGCGTCTCTACTTTAAAGAGTCCTCTCCTGCTGATGTTCAGGTGTATATCAGTATGTAGCGTCTCTACTTTAAAGAGTCCTCTCCTGCTGATGTTCAGGTGTATATCAGTATATAGTGTCTCTACTTTAAAGAGTCCTCTCCTGCTGATGTTCAGGTGTATATCAGTATGTAGCGTCTCTACTTTAAAGAGTCCTCTCCTGCTGATGTTCAGGTGTATATCAGTATGTAGCGCCTCTACTTTAAAGAGTCCTCTCCTGCTGAGGTTCAGGTGTATATCAGTATGTAGCGTCTCTACTTTAAAGAGTCCTCTCCTGCTGATGTTCAGGTGTATATCAGTATGTAGTGTCTCTACTTTAAAGAGTCCTCTCCTGCTGGTGTTCAGGTGTATATCAGTATGTAGCGTCTCTACTTTAAAGAGTCCTCTCCTGCTGATGTTCAGGTGTATATCAGTATGTAGCGTCTCTAGTTTAAAGAGTCCTCTCCTGCTGATGTTCAGGTGTATATCAGTATGTAGTGTCTCTACTTTAAAGCGTCTTCTCCTGCTGATGTTCAGGTGTATATCAGTATGTAGCGTCTCTGCTTTAAAGAGTCCTCTCCTGCTGATGTTCAGGTGTATATCAGTATGTAGTGTCTCTACTTTAAAGAGTCCTCTTCTGCTGATGTTCAGGTGTATATCAGTATGTAGCGTCTCTACTTTAAAGAGTCCTCTCCTGCTGATGTTCAGGTGTATATCAGTATGTAGCGTCTCTACTTTAAAGAGTCCTCTCCTGCTGATGTTCAGGTGTATATCAGTATGTAGCATCTCTACTTTAAAGAGTCCTCTCCTGCTGATGTTCAGGTGTATATCAGTGTCTCTACTTTAAAGAGTCCTCTCCTGCTGATGTTCAGGTGTATATCAGTAGGCCTATGTAGCGTCTCTACTTTAAAGAGTCCTCTCCTGCTGATGTTCAGGTGTATATCAGTATGTAGTGTCTCTACATGTCTCCATGTTTTAATGTTCAAAAAGCTCTTTATTTTTCTCATACTGCCTGTGCTGCAGCACCTCTTTTCACCCTCTGTCTGAAACCAGAGCCCAGTCTGCTCTGATTGGTTAGCTGGCCAGCTCTGTTGTGATCAACAGCTTAGAGATGTCCCGCCCCTAGCCCCAGTTGGAGCGCTAGGAAAACGTACAGAGACGATTTGTAGTGTTTTACAGAACCCCTGATCCAAATAACTTGATGCATGCGCCCATTCGTTCTGTGTTCTTTCAGAATTTGGAGTTTCATGGCGTGATGCGTTTCTACCTGGAGGACGGAGTCTCAGGAAACGTAGCGACTAAGTGTCTGCGGGTCAGCAGCAGCTGGAAAACTCTGGAAGTCATCGACACGCTGTCGGAGAAATTCAGACCTGACATGAAGATGCTGACGATGAGCTATTCTCTGTTCGAGATCCATGCCAACAAAGGTCAACATTCCACTCAAACTGCATTTTAAGATGGCAGTTTAGTTGGTGATTAATGAAGTTGATGACACTCATTGATAAATGTTTGCAGCTGTTGTTTATTTAAGAGTACTTTCTGTGTGTTTTTGTGTTTTAAGAGCGTAAACTGGAAGTGGATGACAGTCCGTTGGTCGTTCAGCTGAACTGGAACAGAGACAACAGAGAGGGATGCTTCGTGCTCAAAAAAGACCAGAAAAGTTTGGAGGTACAGCTCAAAGACGTTCATTAAATCTGCAGTTTAAACACTTTTCACCACACAATCTCACTTATATGTCCTTTTTTATGAAAGATAAAGGAGAAGAGTCAGGAGAAGGAGAAAGGAGGTGTGATGCAGAGCTTCAAGAGGACGATGTCCAGGAAAGACAAGAAGAAAGACAAGAACAGAAATAAAGAAACGGAGAAGAGGTAAAATACTACTGATTTTTCACCATCATATTTCTGCGTAATGTCCAGATTAACATATTTCCCTTTTAAACAAATATCCAGGTCCACGGAGAATCTGATGAACAACAACAGCATTTATGTTTCTGACTACGAGACAAAAAAGAGCGGTGGCCTCGGTAAGAAAAATCTACAAACCTAATAAATAAAATCTAATCCTGTCACGAACGAGCTGAGAACCAAAATGCAAAACACGGGAGACCAGGGAAAGTCGGTAACCAGCTTTATTATAAAATATTTCAACTGAAAAGATCTGGCATAAGACAAACCGGCAGACAGTAGGCAAAGGGCTGGTCGGGGTAAGGCGAGGGTTCCAGGAGCAGGCAAGGCAGAATAGTCCGGTTACAGGCAGGGTCAGGAAACAGACCAGGCAGGCTGGTCAGGGACAAGCCAGGTCGAAACCGGGAGAGCAATCATGGAGGTAATGCTGAAAATAACTGCATGTGTAACCCCGGTGTAGTGTCCCCTCGGCAACAGATCACTCAGAGCTGGTGATTACTTCCGTTTATTTCCTGCGTTTCAATGGACAACATAAAAAGGACACGTGAGCTGCGTTTCTCAAGAGATCCTCACCGCTATGACTGTCCAATAATCAACAACAAAACATCAATGATCGTATAGTGGTAGTATTTTCATAAGCAATGTGACACATTAAACATAAACAAACTGGTGTACAAAACTCAAATACAGGCGTTTCAATGGACAACATAAAAAGGACACGTGCGTTCTGGAGAAATAGCACCACAATCACGTTAGCTTATTAGCTCAGATTAGCTATTGATGATCACATTAATAAATCATATAAAACAAATAGCCAATCACACAAAAAACATGTTGCTATGAGCATTAAACGACTACAATTAAACTAAACAAACACAACAGATCGTTATTGTCCTAATAAAATAAAAACATACATTTTGTCCACCGACATAATACAATAGCACCTCTCAAGAGATCCTCACGTGCTATGATAATCTCCAATCTCACACAATCCATTGCCGTAACAAAGCTACAGTAATGCAGGCACACGTTTATAACACCAGATGGCGTAATTCTCCAATTTAACCAGGATTGTACACCAACCTTTATAACTCTGTTACTACACATGCTGCGAAGTACGATCTGGCACTGAGGCTGAAGCCACACGAGGACGATAACGCAAACGGACCGAAATCAGACTTACCGCGCATGGTTGCCATGGTTGCCCTTCTGCTTATTCTCCGCTGTGGACGCTCTGGCTCTTTTTCTCCCTCCCCGAGGCAAGCGCTCTCCAGTCGTCCACCAGCAGATGAAAAACACCCACCTCTCCGCCTCTTCCAACGGACGAGGAGACCGTGCGGCAGAGTTTCAGTTAGATTTTTTTTTCAACATGTTGTCTGTTAAAGTTTAAATCTTCCGGACAAAATTAGAAAAGTGCCGGTCAGAGGTCTTCTTTGTTATTTATTGAGCTTTAAAACAAATTGATAACGACTCTATATAATAATATAAGAATAAAAAACGGAGCCTCTCTCTTCCTCCCCCTCTTCTGACAGTCCAGGAGCTGATCTCTGAGCAGGAGAGGTGGGGCTATTGCTTCATCATTATCAGGACATGATCCTATAGGCGTAAACACGGAGCCGTTTCCCCCCCCAGAGCGTTTCGTTCGCAGATCTACCCACCTAGGGACCCGTTATCGTTATCGTTTTATGCGTTTCCATGTCGGCCTTGTGTGGCCGAACCGTCTATCAGGGGTATTCAACTAAAATTCAACGAGGTCCAGAGAAAATCTCCCCATGCAAAGGTCTGGAACATCAAAATGTCTAAGTTGCTTTATGAATTAGTGTGATATATATTGAAGTAGCCTGTAGCTTTTTCAACGTCTGCATGTAATCAACAACTGACTGCCAATCAAATAAAGAAAGTATAATTCATAAACACCCATATTTATTGTCAATTAGCATTGAACTATACAGATAATAAAATACTGTGGATATGTATGTGTAATGTTCCTCTCGGGCTGCATTTAAAAATAAAATAGGAGAAAATAAATAAAATAGCTTTTGAAAATGTGTGCATCTTAAAAGTGCTTAATTTTAGATAAATAAAATAAAGTGTAGCAGCAGCTTGAGTTTCTCTTTTTCTTTGTTAACCGTTTCACATCATGACTTAACAGTTTCAGACGATTATAGAACAATATCAGTCTTTACACATCATAACAATTGAACAGTTTTAAACTTTCTCTTTCTTTCCCTCTTATATTGCAGTCCCTCACTCATTTTATTTTATTCAGTGCGAGAATTGAGCTTGAAATCTGGGCTGAAATTGTGTCAGGGCCATTCTCATACACACATGCAGGTGCTCATTCCTTAGCCTCGGTTAGCCTGCCCTGGAACGATATTTATTTTTTGCGACCTCAGTTCTGACTTGAGAGGGAATGTTTGGTCAAACACTTTGTGTTTTGTCTCATAGTGGCGTTTTGGCACTTTTAATGAGCACCATGGTCTCTGAACAAATGAGACACACTGGCTCTGTGCTCCCAGTGGGCAGGATGAACATGTATGAGTCCGTCCACTCAGGGTTAAAAGCTCTGTTCTCACTGTCCACTTATTGGAGAGCGCCATGTGTAATTATTTGTCTCTCCCTGTCTGCCGCTAACACGCCTGTTCACTCTCCTCTCTGCTTCTCTCCCTGTATCGCTAATTATTCTCTTCACTCACTTTCCAAAAACCACTCCGCTTCTCTCTGCCGCTCTGATCGTCTCTTCTTCTGTGTTTCTCTCCCTGTATCGCTCGCTCGTCTCTTTCGCCCCCTGTCGGCAGCGGTTAAAATAGAATCGCCGCGTTAAAATTGAAATCCCCTATTAATGTATTGATTATAGGTCCGGGTCCGTATAGGTCGGCGTCTGGGTCTGGACCGCGGTCCGCTTGTTGCCGACCCCTCGTCAATGACGTGCTGAAGCACCCCCCAGGATTGCCAAAGCACCCCCTAAGCACCCCCAAGAAATATGTGGTTTTTTTTCTTTTTTTCCGAAAATTATTATTATTTTTATTAAATTAAATCAGAAAAATTATTGATTACATCAATGCAAATGTGAAACAAATAAATGTTTGACCAAAAACATAAAGCCAACACAGGTGATATGATTAGGCCAATGGCCAGCACCCATTCGATGTTTGACCTACCTATAGGCTAAATTACTTTGTGACACTTGAGTGACTTCCTGTTAGCTGGAGCCCCAAATGATTTGCTAACAGCAAAGTGACAAATGGATCGTTTTTTAGTCCTTAAACGTCCACGTGTGGACACTCAATCAAAACCACCTGAAAGCGAGAGGGATTCTGCACATAATAGGCCTCGTGAGTACAAGTAGCTTACTTCTGGGTCTGTTTCATTCAAGCACAAGCCATTTTGTGTGCGTGCGCAAGCGAGCGAGAGAGAGAGATCGCGCACCGGTGGGTATCTACCGGAGATCGTTGTGGTTAGCATCTGGTGCTAGCTAGCCAAGCTAACGGATATAAGGAGCTTTTTCAACAACAAGGTGGAGGGAGAACTCTCTCCTGTCAGACCCTAGGTGCTTCGTTGTTGGAGTTTACCCCAGTGGACGAGAGGGTCGCCTCCCTACGCCTGCGGGTTATGGGGGGGAATACTCTGACTGTTGTGTGTGCTTATGCACCCAACAGCATTTCAGAGTATACGGCTTTCTTGGAGACCCTGGAAATAGTCCTGTATGGGGCTCCTGAAGGGGACTCTTTAATCTTGCTGGGAGACTTCAACGCACATGTGGGCAATGATGGAGACACTTGGAGGGGCGTGATTGGGAGGAACGGCCCCCCTGATCTGAACCGGAGTGGTGTTTTTTTACTGGACTTCTGTGCTAGTCATTGATTGGCCATAACAAACACCATGTTCGAACATAAGGATGCTCATAAGTGTACGTGGTACTAGAGCACCCTAGGCAGAAGGTCCATGATCGATTTCGTTATCGTATCATCGGACCTGAGGCCGTATGTTTTGGACACTCGGGTAAAGAGAGGGGCGGAGTTGTCAACTGATCACCATCTGGTGGTGAGTTGGGTCGAGTGGCGGGGGAAGCCTCTGGATAGACCTGGTAAGCCCAAACGTGTAGTTCGGGTGAACTGGGAACGTCTGGAGGAGGCCCAAGTTCAGGAGGCCTTCAACTCACACCTCCGGCGGATCTTTTCGGGCATTCCTGTGGAGGTTGGGGACATTGAACCAGAGTGGTCGGTGTTCAAAGCCTCTATTGCTGAAGCCGCGGCGGGGAGCTGTGGTCTCAAGGTCCTAGGTGCCTCAAGGGGCGGTAACCCTCGAACCTCCTGGTGGACACCGGTGGTCAGGGAAGCCGTCCGACTGAAGAAGGAGGCCTTCAGGGATTTGTTATCCCGGGGGACTCCCGAGGCAGTTGAAAGGTACCGACAGGCCCGAAGGGCAGCAGCCTCATCCGTGGCCGAGGCAAAGCAGCGGGTGTGGGAGAAGTTCGGAGAAGACATGGAGAAGGACTTTCGGGCGGCACCAAAGTTGTTCTGGAAAACTGTCCGACACCTCAGGAGGGGGAAGCAGGGAACCATCCAAGCTGTGTACAGTAAGGATGGGACGTTGTTGACCTCAACTGATGGAGTGTTAGGGCGTTGGAAGGAACACTTTGAGGAACTCCTGAACCCGACAACTCCGCCCTCTATGTTAGAGGCAGAGCTGGAGTATGACGGGGGATCAACACCAATCTCCCGGGGGGAGGTCACTGAGGTCGTCAAACAACTCCACAGTGGCAAAGCCCTGGGGGTGGATGAGATCCGCCCGGAAATGCTGAAGGCTCTGGGTGTTGAGGGACTGTCATGGTTGACACGTCTCATCAACATTGCGTGGAAGTCGGAAACAGTACCGAAGGAGTGGCAGACCGGGGTGGTGGTTCCCCTTTTTAAAAAGGGGGATCAGAAGGTGTGTGCCAATTACAGAGGCATCACACTACTCAGCCTCCCCGGGAAAGTTTACTCTAAGGTACTCGAAAGGAGGGTCAGGCCGATTGTCGAACCTCAGATTGAGGAGGAACAATGCGGATTCCGTCCTGGTCGTGGAACAGCGGATCAGCTTTTTACTCTCGCAAGGATCCTGGAGGGGGCCTGGGAGTACGCTTATCCGGTCTACATGTGTTTTGTAGACTTGGAGAAGGCGTATGACCGAGTTCCCAGGGAGTTACTGTGGGAGGTGCTGCGGGAGTATGGGGTGAGGGGGTCTCTACTCAGGGCCAACCAATCTCTGTACTCCCAAAGCGAGAGCTGTGTCCGGGTCCTCGGCAGTAAGACGGACCCATTTCCGGTGAGGGTTGACCTCCACCAGGGCTGCGCTTTGTCACCAATCCTGTTTGTAATATACATGGATCGGATTTCGAGGCGTAGTCATGGGGGAGGGGGTCTGCAGTTCGGTGGACTAAGGATTGCACCACTGCTTTTTGCAGATGATGTGGTTCTAATGGCTTCATCGGTCTGCGACCTTCAGCACTCACTGGATCGGTTCGCAACCGAGTGTGAAGCGGCTGGGATGAGGATTAGCACCTCCAAATCTGAGGCCATGGTTCTCAGCAGGAAACCGATGGACTGTCCACTCCAAGTAGGGAATGAGTCCTTACCCCAAGTGAATGAGTTCAAGTATCTCGGGGTCTTGTTCTCGAGTGAGGGAACAATGGAGCGTGAGATGGGCCGGAGAATCGGAGCAGCGGGAGCAGTACTGCAGTCGCTTTACCGCACCGTTGTGACGAAAAGGGAGCTGAGCCAGAAGGCAAAGCTCTCTGTCTACCGGGCCATTTTCGTTCCTACCCTCACCTATGGTCATGAAGGATGGGTCATGACCGAAAGAACGAGATCGCGGATACAAGCGGCCGAGATGGGTTTTCTCCGCAGGGTGGCTGGTGTCTCCCTTAGGGATAAGGTGAGAAGTTCGGTCATCAGGGAGGGACTCGGAGTTGAGCCGCTCCTCCTTCGCGTCGAAAGGAGCCAGTTGAGGTGGTTCGGGCACCTAGTTAGGATGCCACCTGGGCGCCTCCCTAGGGAGGTGTTCCAGGCACGTCCAGCTAGGAAGAGACCAAGTGGTAGACCTAGGACCAGGTGGAGGGATTATATCTCTTCGCTGGCCTGGGAGCGCCTTGGGATCCCCCAGTCAGAGCTGGTTGATGTCGCCAGGGAAAAGAAAGTTTGGGGCTCTCTGCTGGAACTGCTACCCCCGCGACCCGACCACGGATAAGCGGGAGAAGATGGATGGATAATAAAACACTGAGGAAAACCCTAATAAAAAATACAAGTCCTAATGAAAAAAACATAAAAAAGTGAATGCTAAATAAATTAAAAAAAACTTTTAGAAATCTAATTAAAAACCCTGATAAAAAATAAAAGTCCATAAAAGAGAAATCCTAAAAAATTAAACCTTAAATCAAAAACACAATTCTTTATTAAACTCCTAATAAAAAACAAAAATCCCAAATAAAAAGGAAATTGCATTAACAAAAATATCAAGAAATCCTAAATAAATAATATATATATTTATTTAACTACAGGAGGAAAGCACAAAGACAATCCACACTTGTCGGATGATCCTGGATTACCGATTGGAGTTACATTCAGTGAATCCTGTGAGTATATGAAGAACCTTTTATTAATAATATATTATAGTTATTCTACCTTCTCTCATAACGCTGGTGTTTTTATATATTCCAGCGGAGCACGGCTTCCTGTCTGCGGTGATAAACTACACCAACAGCTCCACGGTTCACTTCCATCTCTCGCCGGCGTTCATCCTGTATGCCGCCGCTCGATCCGCTCTGAAGACACAGCGAGCCACGGAGATCACCAACAAGATGGCCGCCATGACGGGGAGGGTCATACAGGCAAGAAAACCCCTCCTCACCCTATTACATTTACATTCGTAAGCAAACAAAGCGCCAAAAAAAGTGGATTTAGAGGAATATTTCACATGATTCTTGTTAGAAAAATATCACTCGTCGCCGGCTTGAGCTTCAACCTCAGGATCCATGTATTTGTGATCCTCTCCAGAATGGAAGTAGTCATCACATACAGAGCATCAACTAGTTCCTGAACAGTGTCCTTCACATGCTGATATCCAAGAGAGGGAGTTACACAGTCACAAGATGGAAGAATAGAAAGCAGTATTCAATGTTTAGTTCAGATTAGCTCCACGTCAGAAATGAGCATGCTTGTCATATGTCTATCTCCATAGAGCAGGGGTGTCAAACTCAAATACACAGTGGGCCAAAATAAAAAAATGGGTAGTCGAGGTTCAATGGTTCAATGTTTATTGCAAAACGTATTGAAGTGATCTTATTGCACATATTAAACCTGGAACTAACAAAGCTTAAATTATTGCCTAGTAATTTCTTATGATTAATTTTCCCACAGGCCAACAACAGCTTCAACAAAACGATTTCCCTCAAAGAACAAACCAAACATGCCCTGTTGTCTCAAGAAAGAAAGTGCAGAAGGAAACATCCATGTAAACTCAGTGTGCTGCTCTGTGATGCTAGTTCAAGCCAGATACTTGGCATCTCATCTTGGGTTCAAGGTCATCAATGTTTGGGCTCAGGCTCTGAGCTGAGGAAACCCTCAGGATGGAGTGAAGGTGTGCGTGCAATATACCGGCGGGCCAGATCTAATAGTAATTAGAGATTATCCTGCGGGCCGAAATTAAATCCACCAAGGGCCTGATTTGGCCCCCGGGCCTCGAGTTTGACACATGTGCCATAGAGGCTGAATCATCATGTTAATCACATAGCTATCTTATGCCTAAAACAGTCCTGATGCTCTTCTAGGTAATCATACATCCTGTCATGTACACAGCTGCAGTTGGGATACCTTTGTTATCATGTGACTCTGATATTGGAAGAGGACATCCAGTATGTTCCCAACAATTATCATACTTGATCCTGACTCTGTGTTACCCCCAATTCTTTGCATGTTCCTCACATGCCTCCAAAGTAGTGACCTGCACCTACAAAACGTATTCAATGTCAAGAAAGTGTAACAGCTGTGTTGTATCACTGTTGCAGGCGCAGCAGGGGATCGCCAGCGCTCTCTCCTTCTGGATGGCCAACACCTCTGAGCTACTGAACTTCCTGAAACACGACAAAGACCTCGGACCAATCACAGAGCAGAGCCAGCTCAACCTGTCCCACCTGGTGCACACAGCATACAGGTAACCATAGCAGCATATACACCATTAGAGTCACCAGTACTGACACCAAGACAGCAGTACTGACCACAGACTGTGTTGTACAGACAGCAAGGCGTATTAGAGTATTTTTAAACACATCTTTTTAGATTAGCTTTTTATTAGCAACCCCCCACTTAAATGTTCTTTTAGTCTTTATTATGTACCTACCTTCATATTGTTTAATTTATTTTATAGGTCTTAATCTTTTTTTCTGTTGTAGCCTACCTATATGTTCACTTTGTTTTATGGGGTTTTATATTTTTATATTGTTGCATCGACTCAATTGTCTTGTCTGTCAGAGAAACCATTATTTATTTTATTTGTATCATCATACATGTTACCTCCTTGTGTCTATTAACCTGATCAAATGTTATATTTTGCTGCGTGTACCTTTTAAAGTTCTTAACAAATAATCTGAGGGGAATTTCCTGTTGTGTGTTTTTAACTTGTGGTGTAAGCACTTTGAGCTGCTTGTGTTTTATGAAAAGTGCTATATAAATAAAGCTTTATTATTATTATAGAGTCACTGTACCAAATACAGGTTATCAAAAGGGCAAATCAAATCACACATGTGCTCCTAATCAGCCAGAGATCTACCTATTCAAGACACAACAAGTCTTGAGCCATAAAAACAATACACTGTTTCAATTCAAGCTTCCTCACTGAAACCCCAACCATCAATCTGGAATACCAAAAACAATTGAGTATAACACTTTAAGAAACTCAACACTTTGTTACTTTAACAGGGATTTATACTCAGTTTGTCTAAAGCTCCACAGAGTCAACAATTATTGTGTTGATCTAACAAAAGGTTTCTCTGTGCGTGTCTCTGTAGCGGCCTGCTGCAGTGTCTGCAGAGCGAGTTAAAGAAACACCTGCCGACGTTTCTGATCGATCCGGAGCAGCACGGAGCTCTGCCTGCTGGGATAGGTACTGCTTCATTATCCATACATAGTCAGACCTGCATGTCTCTGCTGCGGCACTGTGTCCTGTTTAAAGATTTTTTTAATGCACTATAAAAACTCGAAAGTGTATTTGTCTAATATCTAGTCAGAATATGTCTCTACACCTGATATAAGACATAATAACTTCAGAGGTAACACTGCAGTGAGATATAGGGTCTTGTTTTTAGACAATGCATCATCTTGTTGAGTCCAAAAATCCTATTTTGAGTTGTATCTCAGATGAAACACAATTTGTTTTACATATTTATTCGAAAATCACCAACTTACATAACAGAAAACAGAAAACCTTTGAGCATTTGCGGCTTATATCGTAACACAACATTCCCTGATTCTGGTCAAATATAGTTCAAAAGTAGTTCTCCCAGCTAATTACAAGATCTGATTTATCTAAATATCCCTTCTTATTTCAAGACATCTTACCAAGCAGATTTTCACTTGTTCTATTGGCAGATGTGTTTACTTATTTCAAGTGAAAACAGCTTGTTTTCAATATTGTTTAACTTGTTTTTGGAGCAGCATTTTTTCCAGTGTGTTTCAGAGCTGGTTCTGAACACCCTGATGAACAGCAGGTCTCTGCTGCGCCTGTTTGAATAACGTTTGTTTTATGTTTCAGAGCTGGTTCTGAACACCCTGATGAACGGCATGTCTCTGCTGCGGCGCTGCAGGGTTAACCCCGCCCTCACCATCCAGCTCTTCTCACAGCTCTTCCACTTCATCAGCTGCTGGCTCTTTAACCAGCTGATGGTCCCAGAGCCCGGGGCCCCCGGCCTGCGCTCTCACTACTGGGGGGCCGCTCTGCGTCAGAGGCTGAGCGCCATCGAGGGCTGGGCGGAGAGGCAGGGCCTGGAGCTGGCTGCTGACTGCCACCTGGGACACATCCTCCAGGTCAGACCCTCAGACCACACGTCTGAATATGTATATAAAAAAGATTGGACTGGGATTGATTTAGTATTTAAGCAAGGTCTTCTTACCCCAATATGCAACTGGAAAATGCATGGTCTTATCTGACAGTTTATTGAGATTTGTTTTTAATGTATGATTATTCTTTTTTTTTATTATTTAGGTTTTATTAGGATTTTAATTCATTTTTGTAAAAAAAAATTATTTAAGATTTTTTTTAATTCAGGATTTAGTTCTTTATTAGGCTTCTTATGATATTTTTCTACCTTAAAACCTCAGAATAAAGGTTATTTGTACCACTTACTACCAGGGCTGTATTGTGGTTTGTTTTTTTACATATAAAACGTATATTGAGGTTTTCTAATTAAATGTTAAAATCAGAAAATTATAGATTTTTTAAGGGCTGCCACTAACGAAAATGTTGAGAAATATCCATCCCAGTTTCTCAGAGACCAAGATGTCCAAAGATATTCACTTGATATGATATAAAACGCAGCAAACCTCCAGATTAGAGAGGTTGGAAACTGTAAAGACATTTCTAAAGGAACAATTACTTTTACAATGAGTCCACTTAAAAACAGTTGGAGACATTTGTTTCTGTGGATCGACTACAAGTTGCAGCTCTATATTTTGAGTTATTGTTCTTATATTCAAATAATTTGTTGCTGTTATTTAATACAGGTGCATGCTTTCCTTTGTATGAGCGCAGTAGTCTTTCAGGCTAAACAGCAACACATAAGAATTGCAGCAGAATATTTGGTTAGATACACATTTAAAAAGTTCAATTTTGGACTTTACAACGCTCTGGAGTAATATCTAAAACATTCAATTTAGCAAACACTGCAATTAAATGTATGTGCTAATAATATAATATTAATCAGGGTTTTGTCTGAACCGGGGAACAGGTGCGCTGCGCTCTCATACCAAAATGCAGATTTTTCAAGTGATGCCAGAAAACAATATTTCTGTTTGTCGAAAATTGTGTAAGTACTCCAAAAATATGAAAATGGTGTCAAATAGAGCGTCAGGCGGCATAGAGAGCTTTGTTTTCACAGAGCTCTGACATCTGTTTTGTTTTACGTTCGCGGCGCCATCTTGTATACGGGCGCCATGGTCTCGTAAGAATTTATATATCTTATGTAGCCTACAATATCAGCGCCAAAGTATTGCTCTCATACTATATTTTTCTGGAAAAACCCCTGCTAGGATTAGTGGAGACTCATTTTTGAACACAATTAATATAGATGCAAACCAAACAGGTGCTGTACAATTCGAATGTGAACTCTGCATAAAGCTTCTCTGTTTGTAAGGTGACATATTTCTGATGTTGTAGCTATGTAGTATCTCAGCACACACTTCAGTCGGTACTAGCAATGTAAATAGCTTTGTCGTCTGTTTCCAGGCAACCACGCTCCTGACCATGAACAAGTACAGCCTGCAGGAAGTGAAGGCGGTGGCGAACAGCTGCTTCAGACTCAACTCTCTGCAGCTGCACACCTTACTGTCAGGATACCTGTACGCCAACAACGAGCCCCACATCCCCCCCGTGAGTCCTGGAACACCATAGATATCAAGCTTCACACCTGTAGCTACACTGCACTCAGGCCACTTTCCATGTTTGAAACTACAGTATGATGATGGGGACATATCCTTTCAAAAAGATGGGTGAGATCTTTATGAATAGCTTGTCATAAAAATAAAAGTACTCATCGAGGCTTAAGGTGAGACACTACAGGTGAATAGGGTAAAACATGATATCACAATGAAACCTATCCACCTCATTACTGACATTAAAGGTCCCATTTCTACTCATCATAATTCCATTGTTGAGGTCTACTAGAATAGATTTACATTGTTCAATTTTCCAAACTCACATTGGTTTCTCATACAGCATCTCTGTATAGTATGTGTATTCACGCTCTGTCCTAAACGCCTTGTTGAGCTCCTCCCCCCCCCCCTCCCTGTGAGCCCACTGTGCTCTGATTGGTCAGCTCGCCCACTCTGTTCTGCTGAGTCAACCACCGTTACAGCTGGACATCAGTGATTATGTGTTAAAATGGCGTTTGATAGCAACCAGGAAATGACGCCAGTAATGACAAACAGATGAGAATGCTGCGTGGGGTCTGGGTGCCGTGTTGGCGGGACGTTGCGGGGCTCGCTGCTCAGCCCTTTGAGGCTCGAGGAGCGGACAGTGTGAGCTGGATTACTAGTGTCGTTTCCTGGTTACCGCGTGGGGTTTGCGAGACAGCGAGACACCGCGGAGCTCAGCCTGAGCACACACACACACACACACTCACAGCCTGAGTTCCGAGTGTGTGTGTGTCCGAGAAAAGATAAGGCTGAGTGGGTGTTTGTGTGCGGAGCTCCGCAGCGTTACGTCACTATGACCAGAAAGAAAAAAATGGAAAAATAAATATTTCCAACGAGGCGTTCTGGGGCAGCAGAGACAGGTCTTTTCTGTGTTAGAGTTTTACTCGCTACAGGGTGTACTTTGAGTGTTTGTGACTCTGCAGACCGTTTACATGCAGAAAAAGCTACATAACACACAAGGGGACGGGTGATAACCGGAAAAGCATGACATGGGACCTTTAAGAATATAATTTGTATATTACGAGTTTCCTGACATGTTTAAATATGCATGTTTTTATGAGTTCTCTCATTTTCATAAAAAAAATATGATATTGTTTGTTCTGAATTCTGACTTTATTTTCTGAATAAATAGTCTCAGAAAGAAAACACAATAAATGAATTAATCAGGAAACAAAATCCCGGAAATAAATGTTTTTAAAAAGATATATTTTTATGAAGAAAAAAAATTCAGAAAAAAAAGTATTGTTTTTTTCTAAGAATTCTGACTTTTTTCTCAGAACTGAGAAGTGTTGTATACAATTGTTTATCATTAACCTATATCTGCAAAGTAGCTAAAGGTGTTAAATAAATGTAGTGGAGTCAAAGTAGAAAAAAATAGGAATTTAAAGTAGCATAAAATAAAATAGTCTAATGCCGACAGACCTATAAGTCCTTTCTCCACCACTGACCACTATTGAAACATCTACTTTAGTACCTATGCAGCTCAATATTAGTCCACCTTTCATGTATTTCTCTAAAGCAGCGGTTCCCAACCTTTTTCAACTCAGGGCCCCACAAATTCGCGCCCCACATTCAACCATAATCAATATGGAGCCAGGCTAAATAAAGTTCTCTGAGTACTTTTTATGTTAATTAGAAAAGGAGCTGGCCATCAGTAAAAACAGACATTTGTATTACACGGTTTAGTTGAATATACTCAATTCTGATTGGTCCATTCAGAACATGTGACTATACTCCAGTAGAACAGACCGCTGTCAAGGACTGTGACCGTTGCTAAGGAAGATCGAGAAAGAGAAAGGAAAGGAGGTTAAAAAAAAAAAAATCTTAATAATGAAATGTTTCCACACAAATCAAAATGTTTTGCAAATTATTTGGCGGGCCACTTGCAATGCCTTCGCGGACCACTAGGGGCCCTGGCCCACAGGTTGGGAACCGCTGCTCTACAGTCATCACTCTCAGTCAGCAGGAATGTCCTCAGTATTCCCCCGCCCTGCCTCAGAGTGATTCATCTGAACAACCTTTATCCCAAAATACTGTGTGTCTTCAGGAGGTGGTGGAAGCCGTGGTGTTGCTGTCTGGGTCCACAGCGGATCAGCTGATCCTGAGCGAGGGTCGGGAGGTGTTTCTGCAGGAGAGTCTGGACCTGCAGCTGCCCTTCCTGCTGCCTGAGGGGGGGTACAGCTGCTCCTCCATCACAGGGACCCCTGCTGGGCTGAGGGACTTCCTGGAGCCCATCTGCAGGAAAGGTCTGGGATTCTCATAGTCTGTCATATATATTAAATATGAAAATACTGTTAAACACTTATTTTTATTTAAGGCATTTTTACTTAAAATGTGTTAATATAAATTGTATTTCCTTTTTATTTATTTTAATTTTAATCTCTTTCTTTTTTAATCTTAAAATAGAATATATTATTATTATAATTATATTTATAATATAAATTATTCTTATTATGTATCCAAGTCTTTTTACTTCATATCTTATATTATAATTAATTGTATTTTTGTTTATATTTAACTAAGAATATTAACCTAATATCTGGTATTATTATGATTATTACTTTGTTTACAAATATTCGTATTATTATAATTATTAATAATATCATTATTATTGTATATTTTGTATCATTAACTTTGCCTATTTGACTTATTATTTATTACCACTATCTCTCCATGTATAAAGGTATTTACCGTGGGCTTTTAAATGTCCGGAAAGAGGCGTTGAAATGTATAAACTTAACTGTACTACGCAAAAATAAAATGAATACAATATTAAAGAAAACAAAAAAGCTAAATGTTTGCTTCTCCTCCAGGTCTGTGTTGTTTAACGTCTCAGCCGAACTCCAGAGGAGACTGGACCGTGTTCTTCAGTGAAACAGATTCCTCTGCAGAGAGCATATACATGGTAACATACAACACATGATGTTCAAATATAATAACATGTATATAAAACACTTATGGAGCACTCAATACACTTTCATTTACAGCAGCGGTTCCCGACCTTTTTCAACTCAGGGCCCACTTAAGAATCTAAAGAATATTTGCGGCCCACATTCAACCATAAACAATACGAAGGCTAAATAAAGTTCTCAGAGTACTTTTTATGTTAATTAGAAAAGGAGCTGGCCATCAGAAACAAACGGACATTTGTATTACACGGTTTAGTTGAATACTCGATTCTGATTGGTCAATTCAGAACATGTGACACGTTGTTAATCCAGTAGAACAGACCGCTGTCAAAGACTGTAATGACCGTTGCTAAGGAGGATCAAGAAAGAGAAAGGAAAGGAGGTTCAAATACAAAAAAATCTGAATAATGAAAATGTTTCCACACAAATCATAATGTTTTGCAAATTATTTGGCGGCCCACTTGCAATGCCTTCGCGGACCATTAGGGGCCCTGGCCCACAGGTTGGGAACCGCTGATCTACAGGAACTATACGAATGCCTAAAGTTTACGCTGTTTAAGGATATATAATTTAAACCTCCATTTTGATGTGTTACAGCTCAGCTTCCAGTTTTTAGAGCAACAGATTTTAACTCTTAGCTTCGTGACGTAAAACAGTTCACCTTCAAATTCTTCCCTTCTTTATTTAATTGATGTAACATTTTAGGAATGTAAAGCAACGTATTTGCACTTAAAAGTTGTCAAAGAAGCTTTGAAACTTCAGCTCTTATCATCCTCACGTATTTTCTGCAGGAGTTGCATGTTGTAGTTTATTTATTTATTTATAATTCACCAGGCCGTCCACAGAGAGCCGGAGGTGGAGACGATCACTCTGAAGAAACCTCTCAACAGCGGGATGGGGGTCAGCATCGTGGCTGCTAAGGTGACCGCATCAAACTCTGAAATATTAGAGGACATAATTCCAGGTGTATATCAGTATGTAGTGTCTCTACTTTAAAGAGTCCTCTCCTGCTGATGTTCAGGTGTATATCAGTATGTAGTGTCTCTACTTTAAAGAGTCCTCTCCTGCTGATGTTCAGGTGTATATCAGTATGTAGTGCCTCTACTTTAAAGAGTCCTCTCCTGCTGATGTTCAGGTGTATATCAGTATGTAGTGTCTCTACTTTAAAGAGTCCTCTCCTGCTGATGTTCAGGTGTATATCAGTATGTAGTGTCTCTACTTTAAAGAGTCCTCTCCTACTGATGTTCAGGTGTATATCAGTATGTAGTGTCTCTACTTTAAAGAGTCCTCTCCTGCTGATGTTCAGGTGTATATCAGTATGTAGTGTCTCTACTTTAAAGAGTCCTCTCCTGCTGATGTTCAGGTGTATATCAGTATGTAGTGTCTCTACTTTAAAGAGTCCTCTCCTGCTGATGTTCAGGTGTATATCAGTATGTAGTGTCTCTACTTTAAAGAGTCCTCTCCTGCTGATGTTCAGGTGTATATCAGTATGTAGTGTCTCTACTTTAAAGAGTCCTCTCCTGCTGATGTTCAGGTGTATATCAGTATGTACCTCTACTTTAAAGAGTCCTCTCCTGCTGATGTTCAGGTGTATATCAGTATGTAGTGTCTCTACTTTAAAGAGTCCTCTCCTGCTGATGTTCAGGTGTATATCAGTATGTAGTGCCTCTACTTTAAAGAGTCCTCTCCTGCTGATGTTCAGGTGTATATCAGTATGTAGTGTCTCTACTTTAAAGAGTCCTCTCCTGCTGATGTTCAGGTGTATATCAGTATGTCGTGTCTCTACTTTAAAGAGTCCTCTCCTGCTGATGTTCAGGTGTATATCAGTATGTAGTGTCTCTACTTTAAAGAGTCCTCTCCTGCTGATGTTCAGGTGTATATCAGTATGTAGTGTCTCTACTTTAAAGAGTCCTCTCCTGCTGATGTTCAGGTGTATATCAGTATGTAGTGTCTCTACTTTAAAGAGTCCTCTCCTGCTGATGTTCAGGTGTATATCAGTATGTAGTGTCTCTACTTTAAAGAGTCCTCTCCTGCTGATGTTCAGGTGTATATCAGTATGTAGTGTCTCTACTTTAAAGAGTCCTCCCTGTGCTTCAGGAGAGACACACAGGGGTTTTAGCCTTTGCTGACAATTTACATGCACGAACAACACACTGCAGGAGAGGGCACACCTCTTTGAAAACACCAAAACTATCTGCTAATGAATGACTTCTCTTTTATTCGGCTCCAGGGAGCGGGCAGGGCAAACCTCGGGATTTATATCAAATCTATTGTGAAGGGAGGACCGGCTGAAATGGTGAGATATAATGCATTTCTGATTCAGTTTAATCGTTGTGTTTTTCTCTCATGCCTCCACTGTGAACGGAGTATCCAAAATGTTATGAAAGTCCTATTGAACTGAAGTTTTAACAACAGCAAAATGATTTGAAATCAATTACAAACTCATGCACGGCGGCGTGTGTTGAAGCTTCACCGCTTTTGCCCATTTACTTTGAATGGGGTGACGTCACGCTTTGCCGAACTGCATTGTGGTTCCGTCGCTTCGCGTTGCTCGCTTCAAAAGTTGAGCAATGTTCAACTTTTGAAGCTTCGACGGAAGCGTCAGCCAATCGAATCATATGCCAGTACAAGCTCTAACCAATCAAACTGCGTGCTTGTGTGTCCGGGGCGGGAGATTCATGTGATTGGTTGTTGGTCGAGTTTCAGACACGCCCGCCGGCAAGCTTCAACGCACGCCGCCGTGTTGACGCTGCGTTACACTCCATGCTCTCTGCTGCACTCACACAGGACTTTTATCAGAAACTGCACCATTTTAAACTTCTTTCATCCAGACTTTATGATGAAAGTGGGTTATTCGTTCACTGTAGAGGCATGGAGGCATGGGAGAAAGCTTTCTTCACAAATATAAAGTAATTCATTTAAAGATGGTTATTTTGTGGGTACATTTTGCCTTGAGATGTGGAGTCTGCAGAATGATTACAAATGTGAGTGTGCAACTGTGGCTGTGAGGGAGTGCGGTCGTCATTCAACCAGAAGGTTATTGGTTCGGTCCCAGCCCGTGCAGTCAACATGTGGATGTATCCTTGGGCGAGATACTGAACCCGGAGTTGCTCCTGATGTGAATGTGTGAGTGTGAGAGTGTGAATGTTAGCTTCCCTAGAGCAAGTGGTACTGCTCTGAATGAATAAGGTGTGAATGACTCGTAGTATAAGTACAGTCTATGTATTTATTTAAAGACAACAAAATAATTGGATTAACTTTGATTTGTGCAGAACGGCAGGTTGACAGCGGGGGATCAGCTGATCAGTGTTGATGGCCACAGTCTGGTTGGACTCAGTCAGGAAAGGTAATGCCTTTTATTTAAAAAAATGCCTGGTTAAAGTTTTAAATCTTAAATATCACAACATTTATTTGTGAAAATATTCACTCCTCCAGAAGATATATCTTAATCACTTTTATGACTTTTCTTTGAGTGATAAGTCTTGCAGCTTTTGAGTCCAAACACCAAACAGATCTTTGCAGCATTACCCATAATCCCCTCTGTTTCAGCCCTGTTTCCAAAGTGCTGATTCTCTGTCTGTTACTTTAGATGAAAATAAGGAGCCCCTCTGAGAGATATATAAGGTTACAAAGAACTCAATGGTGCTCTAGGAGGAGATTCAGGTGATAAGGTGGGGGGGGGGGGGGGGGTTACCTTGGTTGGTGATTGGCTAATGGTTACACAAGCCACAACATCGTTATGACATCATAAAGTGGCCAAAATCTGATCAGCTCATTTTCAGACAGGTTTTTATAGAAATGGATCAAAAAGAGAGAGAATCTTTGTTCCTGAAACTTTCAGAGTCTCTTTCCACAGAGGGGACACATGTTGATGTAGAAGAGACATGAAGAAGAGGGGACACATGTTGATGTAGAGAGACATGAAGAAGAGGGGACACATGTTGATGTAGAAGAGACATGAAGAAGAGGGGACACATGTTGATGTAGAGAGACATGAAGAAGAGGGGACACATGTTGATGTAGAAGAGACATGAAGAAGAGGGGACACATGTTGATGTAGAAGAGACATGAAGAAGAGGGGACACATGTTGATGTAGAAGAGACATGAAGAAGAGGGGACACATGTTGATGTAGAAGAGACATGAAGAAGAGGGGACACATGTTGATGTAGAAGAGACATGAAGAAGTGGGGACACATGTTGATGTAGAAGAGACATGAAGAAGAGGGGACACATGTTGATGTAGAAGAGACATGAAGAAGAGGGGACACATGTTGATGTAGAAGAGACATGAAGAAGAGGGGACACATGTTGATGTAGAAGAGACATGAAGAAGAGGGGACACATGTTGATGTGGAAGAGACATGAAGAAGAGGGGACACATGTTGATGTAGAAGAGACATGAAGAAGAGGGGACACATGTTGATGTAGAAGAGACATGAAGAAGAGGGGACACATGTTGATGTAGAAGAGACATGAAGAAGAGGGGACACATGTTGATGTAGAAGAGACATGAAGAAGAGGGGACACGTGTTGATGTAGAAGAGACGTGAAGAAGAGGGGACACGTGTTGATGTAGAAGAGACATGGAGAAGAGTGGACACGTGTTGATGTAGAAGAGACATGAAGAAGAGGGGACACATGTTGATGTAGAAGAGACATGAAGAAGAGGGGACACATGTTGATGTAGAAGAGACATGAAGAAGAGGGGACACATGTTGATGTAGAAGAGACATGAAGAAGAGGGGACACATGTTGATGTAGAAGAGACATGAAGAAGAGGGGACACATGTTGATGTAGAAGAGACATGAAGAAGAGGGGACACGTGTTGATGTAGAAGAGACATGGAGAAGAGGGGACACGTGTTGATGTAGAAGAGACATGAAGAAGAGGGGACACATGTTGATGTAGAAGAGACATGAAGAAGAGGGGACACATGTTGATGTAGAAGAGACATGAAGAAGAGGGGACACGTGTTGATGTAGAAGAGACATGGAGAA
Source organism: Gymnodraco acuticeps (assembly GCF_902827175.1). NCBI lineage: Eukaryota > Metazoa > Chordata > Actinopteri > Perciformes > Bathydraconidae > Gymnodraco > Gymnodraco acuticeps. Next base: position 61,781 of record NW_022990514.1, read on the forward strand.
GAGGGGACACGTGTTGATGTAGAAAAGACATGAAGAAGAGGGGACACGTGTTGATGTAGAAGAGACATGAAAAAGTGGATTTTGCATAATAGGTGACCTTTAAAATGTGCAAAATATACACAATAATCTGCATATTCACCATGTTGGGGGAATGGCCTGAAATATAATATAATGTAAAATAATCGTATTTGTTGCAGGGCAGCAGCGATCATGATGCACACCGGCCCCGTGGTGGCGCTACAGGTGGAGAAGTCTGCAGCGAGGCTCCACGGCCTCGAGGCTCTGCTGAACACAGGTGAGTAACCAAACACTATGAAGAGTTTTTATATTCCTGCTGGTCATGAGTCTTTAAATTAAAACCTTTGCTTGCTCGCGAAGACGATCAAAGCCAGACTAAACCCAGCGGAGAGACTCTGCTGCTGCAGGGAGGAAACCGGAGGCGCAGAGAACAGCTGATGCAGAAAAACAGACAGCTGTTCCGATCCAACCCAAACATGACCGGTGAGACAGAAATACATTTATCTCCTATAACATGTACAAAAATATGTTTATTTCACTAACTTTGTCTGTTTGTGTCTGCAGATTTCTCTAGAAGTTCACCAACAGCTAGCATTAGCCTCATTAACATATTTAAACATGACATCATTGACTTGTGTTTTACCCACCACACAAGTGTATTTCTAATTTTGTCTTTGTTTCTTCAGATGTTTCCCCTGAAGATGAAGCTGTTGTGAGAGGAAACAACATGGCTGCTGTCTCCAGTGTGAACCTCTGTGCTCCTGATGTGAGATTTCTCTAGATTTATCAGACTTTTTCCGTAAAATTCAAACACAATGTGCTCAATATTTGACTTTGTAATGTTTAAATTGACCAGAAAACATGCTAAAATGACTGTGGTAATATTAAAAAGTGAATTTAGAGTGATTTCCTAGTCTTCCTTTTCTTTCATTTTTAAAAAAAAATCAATATAAATAAGAGTGTGAGCCAAATAAAGATGAATGCATTATCTGACGTCATTAAATACGTGTTTTCTCAGGCGTATCACAGGGAGTATTTGACCCTCCCGACCCCTAAGTCCTCTCAGGAGAAGCAGAGGTCTGACTCCGTTCTGCAAACCTTCACCGTGTCTCTGAAACCTGCAGAGAGCAGCAGGACCTGCATGGTGAGGATCATTATCTAATAGAGAGTCTACAAATCCAGTAATATTGGGGTAAACTTGTGCAATAATGCTTGTCACAGAAAGTTACATCGCTCTAAGAGTAATTTACCTCAATAATTGAATGTATGACATGATGACCACCACGGAGACACAGGAGGTCTTTCCTCCCAGTGGCCATCAAACTCTTCACCCTTCAGTAAAGGGAACTGAGACATTGCACACCACCACCACCACCACTGTATATGTGCAATATTATTATTAATGTTTGATAAATAACGTGCAATTACGTAACTACCACTAGTTTTTTTGCACTACTAAATACTGTTAATATGTACATTAATTATGTGACCATCTATGTTTCCTGTAGTTATTGAATTGACTGCACTGTTAGTGTACAGTTGTATTATTATTGTGCTGCTGCGTTTATTGTATTCTTGTAACTCTGGCACAACAATTTCCTTCGGGTCTTATCTTATGTTCTGCTGTATTTCCCTGTCTATCCCCTCCTGTAGCGCCAGGCTCTGTCCCAGGAGAACCTGTGTGTGGACAGGGACAGCGACCGACAGCACCCCCTGCTGGACGGGAGGCAGACGGCTCTGAGAAACCTCCCCTCCTTCCCTCTGAGGTCCTGTGTTTCCACTGACCTGCTCTCAGAGAGACAGCAGGGGGTCCGCAGCAGCAGCAGCAGCAGCAGCAGTGCCGGCGTCTGGAGGAACCCTTTCCCCCAGAACCAGTTCCCCCAGAACCAGACCCCCACTCCCTCCTCTCAGCCGGTCCGCATCGACATCCCCCTCCCCCGAACCGTCAGTTCCAGACCTCCTCTCACCTCCTTCCTGCAGGGGAGCAGAGTCAGAGTCAGTGATGGAAGCCTCCAGAGACCCTCCTCCAATAGACCCCAGGTCAGCATCCCCTTGGCCTGTTTGTCTTGTGTCTTAATTTCTCTTATTTACATTGCCTTGTTTTCAATGCAAATCATTTCTCAAATTCGGATCAATAAAGTACTTATCTATCTATCTATCTATCTATCTATCTACCTACCTATCTACCTATCTACCTATCTACCTACCTATCTATCTATCTACCTATCTATCTACCTACCTATCTATCTATCTACCTATCTACCTATCTATCTACCTATCTATCTATCTACCTATCTATCTATCTATCTACCTACCTATCTATCTATCTACCTATCTACCTATCTATCTACCTATCTATCTATCTACCTACCTATCTATCTATCTACCTATCTATCTATCTATCTACCTATCTATCTACCTATCTACCTATCTATCTACCTATCTACCTATCTACCTATCTACCTACCTATCAATAAACCCCAGGTCAGCATCCCCTCCTCTAATAAACACCAGGTCAAGTAACATTTAATCAAGTACTGTACTTAAAGGTGGGGTAGGTAACTCACTTCAGAAACACTTTTTGTTATATTCCATGAATGCTCTTAACATCCCGATAGCAATGAATACATTAAATGCTTTGACAAAAAATCCATACAAAAATGTCATCTGTGGAAGCCGTGGCGCTGTAAAAAGCACGACCAATCATCTGAAGTAACTGGATGGCCTACCTGCCTGTCAGCCTTCCATCTGGGCACAAACTTATCTCGTGCCCTCATTGGTCATGTGCGCGTTCCTGTGTGTTGGAGGAGGGGCTCTATAAGGAAGTCTGAAGGAAGGGGAAGATTTTTTTCGGCTGCGTATTTTCAGATTCTAGCGCACTCGACTGGTTTCTCCAAAATGACCTACCCTGCCTTTAACCTCTTAAACGCGGGGCCTATTTTTCAGGCGTCAGGCTCGAAAATGACATGCCCCGATTGAATGAGTATATCTTCACAACTAAAAGCGGTGTATGAATAATCTTGTTATCAAAGCAATGCTACACCTGTGAGTTGGCTGTAGAAGTGTCAGAATCAATATAGATGTTGCTGTGTCAGAGTAAATTCAGATTGAACATAGTAAACAAATATGTAATGTATGTTTCAATGTTTTGCTGCAAGATCTGAGTACTCATCCAAACCTCTGCAGGTCAGCATCTCCCCCACCAAACACGTCTCCTTCCAGGACCCCCCTGCCTGGAAAAGGGAGGCGCAGGAGAAGCATGCGTCGATGCAGCAGGAAGTGCAGGATCTGCAGGGGAAGGAGCGTCGCATGGCGGAGGAAAGCGCCCGTCTGACGAGGCTCAGTGTGGAGGCTCAGTTCCAGAAGAGGCTGCAGGAGAGAGAGGAGGAAGAAGAGGAGGAAGAGGAGGAGGAGATGATGCTGACCTTACAGCAGCTGGAGAGGAGGGCACAGGTATGAACTCAAAGCATTCTGGGAAATGTAGGCTAAGTCAAGAAGATGACATGTTATGAAAAGTGTTGTTAAATATCAGGATCAGATGATTTATACAAATGTATATAAATAACTGCTTTATGCATTTGTGATTGGGATTCAAATAGCTTTAGTGTTTTGGTGCAGACAGTATACGTCAGAGGAAGAGGAATACAACTGCAAAAATAAGAGCAAATATATATGTTTTAAATACAAGAAAAACTTTTGAATTAAAAAAAAAAATGTGTTGAAAATAAATACCTTTCTTTTTAAATATATTTACGTATTATTATGAATAGCAACCATAATAACACATTGCATTTAAATAGCATTTTTCTAAATACTCGAATGCACCAGTCCAAAACCTCCCTCATTAATAAGGCAATCATAGCATGATGCATTACTAGATCTAAATGTATTACAATTGTAAATCCTGACATGTTGCACACTTCTTCTCCACACTGTCAGAGAATCATTTCCATACTTCCATACCTTTCGCCCTCTGACGCAGATGACCAGCCGCTATCTCCCGTAAGGAGGGGCTGCCCTAGAAAGTTGTTGATGTTACCAGTTTGTGACCGGGCAACTTTGGATCAGATAGTTATTGTTGTGGGACACATCCTTCTCGGGGTGGAGATGACCTCGAGCCATAAGCGACAACAAAAGTGATTCAATGTCCTCAGCTGTTTAGTCTCTCTATTGAAGAATGTTGATTATTCTCTCAGAACTAGTTAAACCCTGGAGCTACAGGAGGGCTCTTCAGAATTGATTGTGGCATCTTAGCCGTGTGGTCAACTCGTGACCCGTGACATGTCTCGTGAATTCTCCGGCCGAAGCTCCAAATAAACCGTCAGTGTTTGCCATCAAAGCTCCAGCTCTCCTCGTGTCTCTCTGAGTCCTGACTCCCATTGCTTCAGAAGTTTCCCACACTCACACTATTTGTATGCACCAAATAAAGCAAATTCCAAACCCATTCTGATTCGGATCCAAGCACTCAAACATATGCTTCTCCCAATCTCACTGAGACGGGTTATGTGTTATAATATATAACAAAGGAAAACACCCTAATGTGTGTCCCACTTCCTCGCTACCTGTAGAGACATTAGAACGATTAAGCCGATGTTAAAAAAGCCACAATAACCTTTAATTATCTATTTCTATATTTAGAGCAAGCAGCTTTCTGCAGTAACCGCTGAACTGAAAGAGTCTGCAGGAAGTCGTCTCGCCCAGAAGGAAGACAAGACAAAGACGGGTAAATATTCATTTAATTTATTCAGAAGAGTTTTATCAAGGCTTTATCGTACAGTGCAACATTTTAATGCTTTTTTGCAGAACTAAAGAACGCATCGAGTCGAGACGTTGACAACGTGGCAGCGAAACAGTGAGTTTAAACTTTTTTGGCATTTAATGAAAGCTAACAGTTAATGCAGAATTTCTACTCAAGCACAAGTTATATCACATCAAAAACTATTTTGATAATAGTTTAAAGAGTACATTTTCATGCAGAAATGTCATACAATGTCATTTTGAGCCTCTTAAATATTAAGATTTGCTTCATTTTTAAGCTTTAACGTCATATTTAAATGAATATATTGACAAAACAAGGCATTTGAGAAACTGAACTGGACTTCTTTACCATTTCATAGACATTCAATGCGGAAAATAACCATCAGATTAATGTAAAATGAAACTAATCTCACACCAAACTCCTAAATTCAGTCTAATCTACTTTTCCGTAGACATTATAGCGTTTTAATCTTGATCCCTGAGTAAAACACGAACTATAAGTATATTTTAAAGACAGTACAGGCTCCCGTTTGTGTCCCCTTGCATGACGTGACTCCCCATAAATAAATTCAAGTATTCCCCTCTGATATATTTCTGTTTACTCTCAGGAACCAGGAGGAAGTGAAGCGAGCGCCGGCTCCGGAGCAGCTCACCTTTAAGGAGCGCCAGCGGCTCTTCTCTCTGGCCTCCAGCGCGTAAACCAAGGTTTCAGAATGTAAACAGAAACCTCACCAGAAACAGAACAGTCCTAACGTGATGAGCTAAGAGACAATTATAACACCCTATAATATTTACTGTAGAAATGTTTGTATTAGCTGCTGGGTGTAATATTGCTGAATTGTTATCACCTGTTTAAACTGTATTCCTGTATTGTCTTATTCTTAGATAATAAAGTCTTTATTTAGTAAAATGATTCAGGCACTTATTGCACTTTTTAATGATTATTAAGGCGAGACACTACAGGTTTTTGACTATTGCATCTATAACGTCTTCTTTGAGACTAGAACATTCAGGAGTTTATTCACCTAACTTTTTCTGTTTGTGACCCGCTCTATCGATATCAGTCGGATGTCGCATTAATAGATCATCTTGAAATGATGTCAAAAACTCGTGTTTTGGTCGATTTTACACATGAAAAGTCTTAGCTTTCAGAATATGGAACTTTTATCGCCATGTTCAGAAGAAAAATACGTGTTTTAAGCTTGTAAAGACAGTATGACAACTTCAGCGATCACCGTCTCCTTTGAAAATCAACTTTAAAATTATTTTGATAATAGTTTCAAAAGTAATATTTAATTATAATGCAGAAATGTCACCTCTTAAAGCCCGCATGTTTCCTTATTTATCTGTTTTATATCATATTAAAAAGTATATCTCTGATCTAGTGTTGGTGCTATGCCCCCAAAATATTAAGCCTTGAGCCCCCTTTTTAAATAACTATGGCTAAAAACAAAGTCAGCTAACTTTGAAGGACAACAACAGTAAGGACACCGTGGGAAAGCTGAGAATCTCCTCTTTTAAACACTGTGTGTAACAATGTGTTTTGCGGTCGATGAGAATGAGAGCAGGTCACATTCACCAAACGTTAGCATGACTTAATGCCTCATTAGCATATTTAAGTCAGAAGAGTGGGGAAGTTTGATTGTGATATCCGTTTGGTTTAATGTCTCTTCACCTGTAGTGTCTCACCTTTGCTACCTGTTACGTGGTGTATTGATCTACTTTGTGCGTTGGTAAAACTGCACCACAGCTTTCTCCTGCTCGTTGGTCTCGATTGATCCACTTCTTAATCTCCGGATCTCGTTGATGGCGTCGATGCCCGACATCTTCCGGGTCTTCACCAGGTAGCAGGCGAGCATCGTGCCCGTCCTCCCGTGGCCGTGCATGCAGTGCACCGCCACGCCCTGCAGGGGAAAAAACAACATGTGTTTGGATATTATTTTTGAATATAGTCAAATTTACAAAAAATAAATAAATGTAAGACTAAAGAACGTTATATTCTCTGAGATTATAAAGTCATACATTTGGGGAAAAAATAGACTTTCTCTAAGATTTGAGTCAAGATAAACTTTTTCTAGGTGGATCCAACATGGGAAGTGAATGTTCTTTTTATTTTAAAAAGACTGACTAAAAACCAACTTTTGATTAATCCACTTTGGAGAAGCAAGGTTTTTCCATTCACTGTTCCAGGAGTTTAATCAAAGTCACGTTCCCTTGATGCCAAAAGTTTTAGGTTTCAGTTCTTGGACTTAAACCTGGTTGGAGCTGAAAACACTTAAAAAACATAACCATCCATCACATCTCTGCTCTCACCTCCCCCTTGGCGTTGGCCTCCTCCACGATGGAGAGGAATCTGTCGATCTGAGCGGGAGACGGAGGAGTGAAGTCCTGGATCTTGATGTGGTGCAGCTGCAGCTCCGGACAGGTGTCGTGGTTCGGGGGTTTCGTCTCACACAGACACACCAGGTGTTTGATGTTGTTCTCCAGCAGGTAGCGGTACTCACCTGGCATCCTGGGCAGCGCCAGGCCGGCCACTTTATCCTGATCCACCCAGGAGAAGTTGTGAGGAGCAGACGCCATGACTGTCAGACTGAGAAGAGGAGGGAGGATAATTTACACCAAAACGTTATTAATAAATATGATTTACACCTAATAAAACCGAGGAAATATGCAAAGAGAAGTTGGCATAAAAAACGGATTCTCACTGTCTTAAAGCACACATGGAAAATAAAAAAGCAGCATGTGTGCTCAGGGTATTTGTTAAAGCTGCTAATAATTGTATCTAGCTTTGACGTTTTATAAGATCACATAATACTAATAATGTGTTAACATAAACACAGTTAGAGAAGATACATTGAAAGAAAAACAACACAAATTATTATAAAAAGTTATTATAACAGTAAAATATAGAGCAATATGAACATGAAATATGGATATACCAAAAAACTACGTATAGTATAATATGACAATATCAATATATATATATACATATAAATGTGAAGTGATATTATGAAAGCCGTGCCGATATTAAAAGAGGTAGGCCATCTTAAGTGCATTACTTGAGTAAATGTAGTCAGCTACATTCCACCACTGCACAGGCCTGATGTGAAAATAAGCTTCACCAAACTACACATAGTTTACAGGAACCTTTTAAGAATAATAAAATAGCATTTAGCTTAAAGTTAGCTAAAGTTTCGAGACACTTAGCTCGGCTGACTGACAGAAGCCACACCGGCTAACATGCTAACCAAGCAAACGGTAGCCTCAGTGAAGCCATTCATTGTCTCTTTAGCATTAAACTACACAACCACATTAATGCGAGTCTCTTTCAAACTAACCACACCCTTACTCACCGTTTTCACTGAGAAGAATGGAGGTTGCGCTAAGTGTGAAGCCGGGTGCTAACAAGCTAAGCTAACTGCTCTATGCTAAATGAGACAAACAGGAAATTAGCTTAAGCATGCTAACTGCCACAGTAGACATTCGTTACACAACAAACCGGTGCCCTTTAACCCGAGGTAGCATTTCAGCTGTTATAATAGACAAACTATGCAACTGATGTTCGTGGTGAAATATTTACAGAGACCCGGAAGACAGCCGCAACATGTCAGGATGGCCGAGCGGTCTAAGGCGCTGCGTTCAGGTCGCAGTCTCCTCTGGAGGCGTGGGTTCGAATCCCACTTCTGACAATAACCTTTTCTTTGTCACCGAAACACAGTAAAACATGTTGTGGTGTTTATTTTACGTGTAAAATTGGGGTATATTCATAGGTCCCGGATAGATATCCTCGTGGATTCATCTTCCTATTATACACACATGCATTTCCAAACATTTGGACTACCTCTGTTGCAAATGTATTATCTTTTCAATTTACACACGGCATCTATTGCACGTCTGTCCGTCCTGGGAGAGGGATCCCTCCTCTGTTGCTCTCCCTGAGGTTTCTCCCATTTTTCCCTTTAAACTGTGGGTTTTCTCCGGAAGTTTTTCCTTGTACGATGTGAGGGTCTAAGGACAGAGGGTGTCGTATTGTCATACTGATATTTTGTACAAACTGTAAAGTCCACTGAGACAAATGTAACATTTGTGATATTGGGCTATATAAATAAACATTGATTGATTGATTGATAGTTTAACTACACTGTACACGTGAAAGCCACATTAGAGATGAGAGTTAAAATTAGCAATAGCAATACAACTCTGTGCAGGACATTAGTTTCATGTGCCGTGTTCAAATTATCATTCCTATCAAATTAATGTATGTAAGGTGTGTAGAATCATCAAAAATGTCAATAAGGAAACACATAAATATGTTAGTCTTTACTAATAATGTCAGATAAACATGAAGTGCAATTGCATGCGATATACTGCAGAGGGCGTAACAAGCCCTGCAAAAGAAACTGAACCATAAAAGCTCTATCTGGAAAGAAAACACAGTAACACTCTTGTATTGCAACCACATCAAAACCAGAACATTATGTTTTTAATTCTAGGGGAGAGTACAATGTTTTCAAAGATTCCAAATACTGTTTGTTTTGGTGAACAAAAACAGTTTAAGAAAGTTATAGTTTGTTTGTGGTAAGGTTTTTGTGTTAGTGTAAGTATACAACTTCAATTAAGAATTTCAAAATGCAAATACTGAATATTTATGTGCTAGTGTCAGCGTTTATCCCTTTATAAATGATAAGAAATATATAGTAGACTATTAGGGCCCTCTTGGGTAAAACGTTGCATTATAATGAGGGAGCTTGGCAAGCTTAACGTTTCCTAGATGAATATAAACAATTATATAGAAAACTGAATATTCTCTGATATTAAAGAGAGTGATTTGGTGCTTTTCATTTCCCCCAACCAGATTTGAGTTTCCGATACTTAGATCTAACCGACGACCTTATGCTCACAAGGATTAGAAAGATCTACAAAATGCACAAAAATGTATATATATATATATATACATATAAATAATCTAAAGCAAGCAGTATCACAGGATGCTCGTCCATAAACACAACAGCAGCAAAATGTCAATCGCTACGAAACTACAATCGGTCATGAAAATAAGACAAAATGGCTGATCACCCAATTAAGGTTCAACAGGCACACCCAAAGTCCTAGACAAAAAAAAAAAAACCGGGCAAAAACACATATATAAGGCACATATAGCCACCACTAAACTAATAGCGAATACACGGTGCAAAAACATATATTAAACTTACCAAAGATCCGTTCGAAAAGGGAAAAGTCCTTATCCATTTTCTGCCGTTTAAAATAGTTCAAGGACACAATAAAAGCTGCACATTTTGATCAGTTTCTTCGGGCATTGCGCATTAAAACGAACAGAAAGCTACACAGTCTCTAAACTACATTTAAAACGTCTTGAAAAAAAGTTTAAATAATTATAAAACCGTGAACTTTGTTTAAGCTAATCATGTGCTAACAGCTAACCAGTTTAACCTGAATTAACTGCCGTTCTGATCACGCGCTGATCACGCCACACCGAAGAATAATCACGCAGGCTGCTCGGTCAGCCATTGGCTCCGGCGTGTCAATGGTTACGCCCATCATGGCAACCTCGAAGCCGATTGGTTAAGAGGGGATATTTTACCTAGCAACAACACAGGGTGGAGATCTGATTGGATAAAAACTCAAATGTTGATGAGTTCCTTCAAAATCAGCACGTGAAGGCTGAAAGTAGCAACATGTGTGTTTAATTATATTAAATATAATCTTATGAAAAAATTAACACTGTTTTCCCAAGCCTTTCCCTGTAAATGTGTGACTTTTTATCCGTTTAATATATATATTCTCTTTCATAAATGTATTATTTTTTAAATGAAATGTATTTGTTTTTTTTGTCACAAATGTATGAGAGAATATCCATGTTTTTGTACTTACACATTTACAACCTTAATATCTGAATCTTTTTTCTGAATCTTAATTCTATTTCGCATTGTCCCTAATATGTGGTTGTAGAAACACAAGGAAATATTTGTACAGTTTTTAAGTGTGCTGCATATACATAATTATTATCATCAAAACCAAATCTTTACCCAAATATCTGATACCTCTTATCATCTAATTAGCATATCTGTTATTCCTCAATGCAATTCTTCAACTTGTCCCCAGCTTTATTTATATGTGAGAGATGTCCTTGTTGAGTCGTCTTGAATCATTCTGGTTTTTAATAAGTTTTGGCACTTCCACATGGAGCCTGTTTCATACAATCTCCACATGAAAGGAAAAAGAGAAGTTTGTCCATTTCATGCAGAAAGTTAAAGATACAAACACAAACATCCAGACCTCACAGCACAGCACAATTTACTTGCTAGTCAGTTTTATACAAACAGTAGAAAGAGGGTTTTGTTTCTAAGGGAGACAAACTGCATCACATTTTGCCAGATAGATGTCGATATACACGAAGAAGAAGAAAAACAAATGTTTTCCATTAAAAAAGCTTCCACTAACCTGTTGTAAAAACAAAAAACATCTGTTTCACGTACAGTTATAGAAAGATATCTATAGGTAAACGTAAAAAAACATGGCGGCGTGTAGTGGTGTTTTAGTTAGCCACCGACAACAAAACAGAAACATTTGGAAGTCCAGAAAAAGAACCACGATATATATTTATTCTTATTTTATCTATTTTTTGTACACATCACAACCTGAAGACTCAGTAGGCTGTCCATCATCGTCATCATCTTCCTCTTTGTGTCATCTAAAAGCACAGACCCTTCAACATGCTGCAACAACACCCCTCAAAAAACCACAATCACAACCCTTTAACGTTACATGTAAACTCTTAAGGTGCCGCTCGAGAACAGGAGGGGGGGGGGGCAGTGAACGCCTCGCCCTCCTACTAGAAGATTTCTACGTTATTCTGAACGTCCACGTTCAAAAGTCCCACGAGTGACCGGGTTTTACAGGATGGCACAGAAGAACTTCTTCTCCCGGAACGGGTTCTCCGAGGCGGGAACCGGCGACAGCAGAGGGTCTTCTTTGGCGTGAGCTTCGCAGTACGACATCAGGTCCGCCGCCGCTTTAGACACCTTTGGGGGGAAAAAACATTAAACAAGTCAGCTGGATCATCTAGATAAAGATCAATTATCAATTACTTTTCCTGGGATTTTCTAAATGTTTCCTTTTTTTCTCAGAATGTTTTTTTTATTTGACTTTTTTTCTAAAATGTACATTTCTTTCTCAGAATTAACTGTTTCCTCTAAACTCTGACTTTTTCTCCCAAAAATTCGGACGTTTTTGACATCATGAAATTTTTTTAAATGTCATGACTCTTTATCTTATAATTCTGATTAGAGAATACCAAAACATATTCTAATTCCTTACAGTAGTTTATTCACATATTACTTTTCAACGTTAACCGTTGAGGCATGAGAGAATGAAAAGTAACTGATATACAGAGGATGTTATTGGGGGTGAAGTTTCCCTTTTTTAAGCAAAATAATGTTCATAGCTGATGTGTGTGTGTCACCTTTATCCTGTCGATGTTGGCCTCCATCTTCAGCTGCTCCACCAGCTTCCTGGCCTGAGCGATGCTCGCCGTGTTGTTGCTCGCCATGAGCGCCTCGGTGTGATTCCTTTTCTCTGCCTATAGACACAGAAATACACCCCGGAAAATCAGTCAGCATTATGAGTCCAAAAAAACAAGAAATTAGTCATCAACATTGAGTTCTAAAACACTCAAATGAGTTAGCATTATGAGTCTCAAAATGTTATAATGAGTCAGTGTAATGAGTGCTAAAACCCGGAAATGAGTCCTGAAACCCTGAAGTAATTTGACCTTATGGGTCCTAAAATCTAAATATTAGTCAGCATTATGCGTCCTCAAACCCTGACATGAATAAGCATTATACATAGGTACTAAAACACTCAAATTAGTCAGCCTTATGATTCCTAAAATAAAAAAATGAATGAACTTTCACAGATGTTATGTTTGCATTAAACTGAAATGCAATGGAGAATTTATGCTAACTTCAGGAAAAACTACACAAAGGTTTCTATTATTTATTCAAGTTCACCCCCAGTGTGACACTGACAGAGACCAGCAGCACTATACGCTTGTAAAGAGGAAACACACACTTGCAAACACACACACACACACACACACACACACACACACACACACACACACACACACACACACACACACACACTATTTATGCTGTCAGTTGCTAGGCAGCTTGTGACAATGGGGGTGCAGTTCTTTGTCCAGCACCATATTTAATGTATAAAGCATACATTGCTAACTCACATCAGTTAAAGAGAACTCGAACTCTGAACAGGTGACTGGGGTAACCTGTCCCCAGTCGGTTCCAGGTGTGTGTCCTCATGTGCTCTGTGTCTGTCTTTGATTAAATGGATAAAGTGTGTGTGTGTGCACAGTGTGTGTGACTCAGCGTGAGTTCAGGTAAATGAAGCCGAGCTCAGCGTGAATATTGAAGCTTCACGCTGACTCACCTGCTGCTGCACTGATCACCTGAACATCGTTTACCTGCACAGCTACACCTGTTTCATTTTATAATTATATATATATATTAGTGTCTGTCAACAGATTGTCTGACAAAAAAAACAATACAACATAATATTTTTTCCAGTAGAGAAACTATATACTGATATACAACTGAACATCAGCAGGAGAGGACTCTTTAAAGTAGAGACACTACATACTGATATACACCTGAACATCAACAGGAGAGGACTCTTTAAAGTAGAGACACTACATACTGATATACACCTGAACATCAGCAGGAGAGGACTCTTTAAAGTAGAGACACTACATACTGATATACACCTGAACATCAGCAGGAGAGGACTCTTTAAAGTAGAGACACTACATACTGATATACACCTGAACATCAGCAGGAGAGGACTCTTTAAAGTAGAGACACTACATACTGATATACACCTGAACATCAGCAGGAGAGGACTCTTTAAAGTAGAGACACTACATACTGATATACACCTGAACATCAGCAGGAGAGGACTCTTTAAAGTAGAGAAACTATATACTGATATACAACTGAACATCAGCAGGAGAGGACTCTTTAAAGTAGAGACACTACATACTGATATACAACTGAACATCAGCAGGAGAGGACTCTTTAAAGTAGAGACACTACATACTGATATACACCTGAACATCAGCAGGAGAGGACTCTTTAAAGTAGAGACATTACATACTGATATACACCTGAACATCAGCAGGAGAGGACTCTTTAAAGTAGAGACACTACATACTGATATACACCTGAACATCAGCAGGAGAGGACTCTTTAAAGTAGAGACACTACATACTGATATACACCCGAACATCAGCAGGAGAGGACTCTTTAAAGTAGAGACACTACATACTGATATACACCTGAACATCAGCAGGAGAGGACTCTTTAAAGTAGAGACACTACATACTGATATACACCTGAACATCAGCAGGAGAGGACTCTTTAAAGTAGAGACACTACATACTGATATACACCTGAACATCAGCAGGAGAGGACTCTTTAAAGTAGAGACACTACATACTGATATACACCTGAACATCAGCAGGAGAGGACTCTTTAAAGTAGAGACACTACATACTGATATACACCTGAACATCAGCAGGAGAGGACTCTTTAAAGTAGAGACACTACATACTGATATACACCTGAACATCAACAGGAGAGGACTCTTTAAAGTAGAGAAACTATATACTGATATACAACTGAACATCAGCAGGAGAGGACTCTTTAAAGTAGAGACACTACATACTGATATACAACTGAACATCAGCAGGAGAGGACTCTTTAAAGTAGAGACACTACATACTGATATACACCTGAACATCAGCAGGAGAGGACTCTTTAAAGTAGAGAAACTACATACTGATATAAACCTGGTCATCAGCAGGAGAGGACTCTTTAAAGTAGAGACACTACATACTGATATACACCTGAACATCAGCAGGAGAGGACTCTTTAAAGTAGAGACACTACATACTGATATACACCTGAACATCAGCAGGAGAGGACTCTTTAAAGTAGAGACACTACATACTGATATAAACCTGGTCATCAGCAGGATATCGTTTTTCTACATTAATACATAGCTTTGACATACAGCATGAGAGGTAATAGACCCGCATACCATTCCTTGTCATTTTATCTTCAGTATTTATTTAATTCACACGTTTTTAGGAGACCTGTTCTCCGGGGCGGTCTGGATAATCTCGACCTGTCAGAGCGAGCAGTGTAAGGATTTTAAGAGCTGTGAATGTTAACAGAGTCAAATAAATATTATGATTGAAAGTAATCCTGGTTGTTCTCGATGTATAGATGTATTTTTTCCTCTAAGGTTCAGGTTCAGGTTATTTATTGGACATTTTACTTGGATTTTTTGGACATGTTAGTAATATTTTAGAAAGATTTTTCCGAAAGATTTTCCTGAAAGATTTATAAATATTTCAAAAAACCTTTTCTGACATTTTAAAATAAATTTGTGGCTTGTACAATTATTATTATTATTTTTTTTTATGTTCTGAGATTTTTATATATCTCTCACATTTTACTTATTTGGACATTTTATTAAGACATTTTGAACATTTTAGCGATACCAATAGTAACATTTCTACTACATTTTGTGGTAATTTAAGTAATAATTGTTGTATCATATTAGTAACACTTGTAACTGTAGTTGGAGTAAAACTGAACAATGTGGAGGAGGTGTTGGAGGAGAGGACGAGGAAGACGAGGAGGAAGCACAACCAAGTAACCATGTAACCCATGAAAAGTAACCCGTACTACATATACATACAATCTGCACAGTTTTGTACTTGTTTGCACAAATACCTGCACTGACATGTAAATATATCTAACAATCTGAACCCAAATATGTATATGTTCATTCAACGGTATTGTATTTTACCTCGTGTAAATCTGTAGTGTCCTGTTTTTCACTCTCACTCTGTTGCTGCTCTAACTCCAGCAGTTGGGGGTGAAGACAGCCTAAAATACACCTATTTGAAACCCTCAATAGAAGCTTTTGAATGTGAGAAAAAGTGACATTTGCCGTATAAAGGAGGTTATAAGATATTTAGCAGTGCTTTCTCTGAGTCTGCAGAGTCATCTTCCTCTTGTTGTCAGAGCAGCGACGGGAAAGGCGAGCCTGACATTTTCACACAGCAGGGAGGAGAGCTGCAACCTTAAACAGTTCAATCAACAATAACAGAGTAAACTGTTTCCTGTTTTAGGGTTTACTGGTTGCTGTATTTCTCTATCAGGAAGGTTCAGACGAGAGTGAAAGTCTCTGAGCTACAGACATGATCAGAGCTCTCTGGATACGTAGCTTCATTTGTTATCTCCTTTAGGAAACACTGGACCTTCCTTATTTATTCATTGAGGAGTTTGGACGTTGTACCATGGAAGATGCTGTTGCAATAGTCTAAATCACATGTGTCAAACTCAAGGCCCGGGGGCCAAATCAGGCCCTTGGTGGATTTAATTTCGGTACCGCAGGATCATTTCTAATTACTATTAGACCTTCACTCAATCGTGAGGGTTTCCTCAGCTCAGAGCCTGACCCCAAACATTGATGACCTTGCACCCAAGATGAGATGCCAAGTATCTGGCTTGAGCTAGCACCACAGAGCAGCACACTGAGTTTACATGTTTCCTTCTGCACTTTCTTTCTCTCACGACAACAGGGCATGTTTGTTTCTTTGAGGGAAATTGTTTTTTTGAAGCTGTTGTTGGCCTGTGGAAAAATGTAATCATAAGAAATGACTCTGGAAAAGCTGCAGATAGAGCCATAAGAAATGAATGCAACTGATTATTTAATGTTGTTTTTATAGGCAATAATTTAAGCTTTGTTAGTTCCAGGTTTAATATATGCAATAAGTTCATTTCAATACGTTTTGCAATAAACATTGAACCAGTCCGGCCCTCGACTAGTACCCATTTTTTAATTTTGGCCCACTGTGTATTTGAGTTTGACACCCCTGGTCTAAATGGTATGATATAAGTCTTAATAACCCCTCCCCTCTCATCATAATGAGACCACCAGTGTCAGTGCAGTCTCTTTTCCTGAGTCCTGATGAATCCTCCTTCACTTCTTTACAAACCACGTCACGTTTCCCACTGAGGTTAAGGAATAGTGAATATAGGAAGACACGCAGGACGTTATTTTTTTTACCACAGACTTTTCCCTTCTCCTCTGTACATCATGAAGCCTTCTTCTTATCTGTCAGCGCCCAAAATACCTCCTGAGAGTTTGACACGTGGTGTGAACATGCTGATAAAGGTGACATCCCGCTAATAATAATACTATATATTTATGTATCATTTAAAGCATGCTCCGCTCACCTTGTGTTTGCTCCTGTCTGCAGGTCAGTCAGCACTTTGTCTCTGCACAGCTTTCTGCAAACAGAAACAGAGAAGAAGAGAATCAAGAGGCTGCTCCTGCTTCCCCTTTAAATATAAACAGTGTATGTGCATCCCTTATACACTTATCACACAGACTCTCATGTCTGCTACACGAAGGAGAAACACCAAAACTAACAACAGAAGAAGAAACAAGTGAAGCACGGTTCAGGGGAAGAAGCAGGAAAAAGTCAAAGGAAAAATGTGCTTTAAAATTAAAAAAATAAAACTGAATGATATTTATATAAACAAAATGTGCGATAAAAGGATAAAATTAAATGAATAAGAAATTGAAAAAATATATACATAAACAAATAAATAAAATAAAAATGACGTGCAAAAAAATAGAACATGTGTTGTAACCATGTTGTAACCCAAAAATAAATATGTGCAATTAAAGGTGGGGTATGTAATTTTGGAGAAACCAGCTCGAGTGCGCTAGAATTCGAAAGTACACAACCGGAAAAAATCTGCCACTTCCTTCAGACTTCCTCACAGAGCCCCTCCTCCAACACACACGAACGCGCACATGACCAATGAGGGCAAGAGATACATTTGTGCCCAGATGGAAGGCTGACAGGCAGGTAGGCCATCCAGTTACTTTAGCCGGGCCGGCTCAGATGATTGGTCGTGCTTTTTACAGCGCTACGGCTTCCACAGATGACATTTTATTATGTATTTATTGTCAAAGCATTTCATGTATGCATTGCTATCGGGATGTTAAGAGCATTCCATGGAATTATAACAAAAAGTGTTTTTGAAATAAATTACATACCAGGATAAAATACAAATATTTCTAAAATCATAAGAAGTTCAAGTTAAAATGTTTAATAAAAAAATACAATTAAATAGAAGAAATATATGTATATTAACATTAGAAGAAAAATGTGCAATGCATTTTTTGGAAATAATAAAACAACTCTCTGAGCTCCAGATGTGTTTTGATGCTTCTGTGATTCTGCAGCTGTTTTCCTGCAGCTCTGATAAATGGGACGTTTCCTCTGCATGAGCTGATCTGCAGACGAAGGGAAATCCAGCCGCCGTAAATCTTGTCAGGATGTTTAAGCATCGTTAAATAAAACCTCGCCAGCAGCAGCAAAATAAAACCTCTGTATTTCAGCTGAAACTGCTCAGAGTTTAGAAAACAGATGCAAGAAAAGCAGATCAGCTCATGAGAGACATTTATGAACCTATAGAGATGAATTTAACCATATTATTGGCTGCTTTAAAAGACAACATAAACATATTTGAATAAATTAAACTTATTAAATACTAAACAGTGATATTTTTTACAATGTTAGACCAATACAACAGATTTACAAATATGTGAATATCCTTATGTGACCTACAGCATGTGACTGTCATCCGGCTCATCACTGATCTTCAATTACACTAAACTTTACTGCTCTCTGTTTACTGCTCCTGATAGACACATACTGATATACACCTGAACATCAGCAGGAGAGGACTCTTTAAAGTAGAGACACTACATACTGATATACACCTGAACATCAGCAGGAGAGAACTCTTTAAAGTAGAGACACTACATACTGATATACACCTGAACATCAGCAGGAGAGAACTCTTTAAAGTAGAGACACTACATACTGATATACACCTGAACATCAGCAGCAGAGGACTCTTTAAAGTAGAGACACTACATACTGATATACACCTGAACATCAGCAGGAGAGGACTCTAGAGACACTATAAACTGATATACACCTGAACATCAGCAGGAGAGGACTCTTTAAAGTAGAGACACTACATACTGATATACAACTGAACATCAGCAGGAGAGGACTCTTTAAAGTAGAGACACTACATACTGATATACACCTGAACATCAGCAGGAGAGGACTCTTTAAAGTAGAGACACTACATACTGATATACACCTGAACATCAGCAGGAGAGGACTCTTTAAAGTAGAGACACTACATACTGATATACACCTGAACATCAGCAGGAGAGGACTCTTTAAAGTAGAGACACTACATACTGATATACACCTGAACATCAGCAGGAGAGGACTCTTTAAAGTAGAGACACTACATACTGATATACACCTGAACATCAGCAGGAGAGGACTCTTTAAAGTAGAGACACTACATACTGATATACACCTGAACATCAGCAGGAGAGGACTCTTTAAAGTAGAGACACTACATACTGATATACACCTGAACATCAGCAGGAGAGGACTCTTTAAAGTAGAGACACTACATACTGATATACACCTGAACATCAGCAGGAGAGGACTCTTTAAAGTAGAGACACTACATACTGATATACACCTGAACATCAGCAGGAGAGGACTCTTTAAAGTAGAGACACTACATACTGATATACACCTGAATATTTTCTTTGACATAAAATATGTGAATAAAAAACCCACTGGTGGATTTAAACGCTCGACATTAGCCACCTTTGGCTTAGCGGTGGCGACGTGAAGTCATGTGACTGTGCTGTAGTT
This sequence comes from Gymnodraco acuticeps, assembly GCF_902827175.1. NCBI lineage: Eukaryota > Metazoa > Chordata > Actinopteri > Perciformes > Bathydraconidae > Gymnodraco > Gymnodraco acuticeps. The sequence continues at coordinate 81,438 of NW_022990514.1, forward strand.
CCTTTATAAGCTAGCTTTTTACTTCAGAAATCATAAAGTGGTGTTAATATGTGGAGATTGTCTTGCTGAACAAAAATGTTAAGTATCATAAACGTTTGTCAAAAGTTGCTTTATGGTAAGAGGCCTGTGTTTTCTCCTTCCTCGACCCCTAGTGTGCAGACAGGTGTCGCCCTGCTGCTGACACCACCTGATCAATGACCCCCCCCATTCTTCCTCTGACATTTAGACGCGATGCTGACTTCAAAGGGTGATTAAGCGCTGTATGCAACATCCTTTTGTGGGAAATATTATTCCTAGGCTGTTGGGAGTAATGATTTAAAGGTCACCTATCATGCAAAATCCACTTTTTCATGTCTCTTCTACATCAGCATGTGCCCCCCCCCCCCCCCCCTCTGTGTAAAGAGATTCTGAAAGTTTCAGGATCAAAGATTCTCTCTCTTTTTGTCCTGATCCATTTCTATAAAAACCTGTCTGAAAATGAGCTGATCAGATTTTGGCCACTTTATGATGTCATAACGATGTATTGTCTTGAACCCCCCCCACCTTATCACCTGAATCTCCTCCTAGAGCACCATTGAGTTCTTTGTAACCAAATCTCTCTCAGAGGGGCGTGGGGAGGGGCTCCTTATTTTCATCTAAAGTAACAGACAGAGAATCAGCACTTTGGAAACAGGGCTAAAACAGAGGGGATTGTGGGTAATGCTGCAATGATCTGTTTGGTGTTTGGAGCCAAACACTTCAGAGACATGTTTTGTATATATCTGAGACCTATAATATATTGATGAAAAACAGTTTAATAGGGGACCTTTAACACCCCCTCCCCTCTTTCTCTCTCTGTAGCACACTTTATCCACATAACTTTTATTTTTAGACCGACCATAGAGGTGAATTAAGGCTCCAGGCAGGGAGTGATGCCGGCGGAGTGAAATCAGAGCGTGGTAATTATAAAACTGTCCCCAGATCAGCCATCTGGACCCCGGAGAGACCAGATTAACCTGGAAGGGTCTGCAGGGACAAGAGGGACCCAGGAGAAGTTTGGAGGACAGATAAACCCTGAGCCAGTTACAGTGGAGTTGGCAGATTTACCATTCACAAATATTCAAACAATGGAAAATGCTTTAAGCCAGCCACTGTTGGGAATATTGACCGAAATAACTAAAGTAACTGCAGCTGCATCGGGAAAATGTTTACCGAGGTCATATATCAAGAGGGAAGTAAGAACATTTTCTCATAGACTTCTACAATCTGAGGTAACAAATCAAGAGAGAAGTACATTTTCTCATAGATAATTATGGGGACTATAAATGGACGAATACTTTAAGGTGACCTGTCAATCACAGGTAGCCCCGCCCTAAAACATACACTCCTTTATCGTCTATTTTACACCAAATGGGATCATCATTAATCACAAAATGAACATCATGCTGTGTTGAAGAAGACTTGAAACTAGAGATTGAGACCACACATTTTTCGGGAAAATGTTTACCGAGGTCATATATCAAGTGGGAATTAAGAACATTTTCTCATAGACTTCTATATAATCTGAGGTAACAAATCAAGAGAGAAGTAGGAACCTTTTCTCATAGACTTCTATACGATCTGAGGTAACAAATCAAGAGAGAAGTAGGAACATTTACTCATAGACTTCCATACAATCTGAGGTAACAAATCAAGAGAGAAGTAAGAACATTTTCTCATAGACTTCCATACAATCTGAGGTAACAAATCAAGAGAGAAGTAGCAACATTTTCTCATAGACTTCCATACAATCTGAGGTAACAAATCAAGAGAGAAGTAAGAACATTTTCTCATAGACTTCCATACAATCTGAGGTAACAAATCAAGAGAGAAGTAGGAACATTTTCTCATAGACTTCTATACAATCTGAGGTAACAAATCAAGAGAGAAGTAGCAACATTTTCTCATAGACTTCCATACAATCTGAGGTAACAAATCAAGAGAGAAGTAAGAACATTTTCTCATAGACTTCCATACAATCTGAGGTAACAAATCAAGAGAGAAGTAGGAACATTTTCTCATAGACTTCCATACAATCTGAGGTAACAAATCAAGAGAGAAGTAGGAACATTTTCTCATAGACTTCCATACAATCTGAGGTAACAAATCAAGAGAGAAGTAGGAACATTTACTCATAGACTTCCATACAATCTGAGGTAACAAATCAAGAGAGAAGTAAGAACATTTTCTCATAGACTTCCATACAATCTGAGGTAACAAATCAAGAGAGAAGTAGCAACATTTTCTCATAGACTTCTATACAATCTGAGGTAACAAATCAAGAGAGAAGTAGGGACATTTTCTCATAGACTTCCATACAATCTGAGGTAACAAATCAAGAGAGAAGTAGGAACATTTTCTCATAGACTTCTATACAATCAGTGCCTTATAGAACAACAATGAAAGCAAGATATCCTTTTTTAAACAAGTAAAACTACATTTTAATGTACGGACGAATAAAGGAATTGTGATTGTGATAAGTAAAGGATCTAAATACTAAATAAACCTCCTCCTCTCCGTGAAGGGCACATTCAGCTAAACAAACATGAATTGATAGGAAGGGGTATAAATACATCTGAGTTGATAGGATCGGTTGCTCGGAATGAGTAAAAATAAACCGAAGTTATCAGGTTGATATAAAAAGGCTGAGTATTTTCTGCAGCCGAAACACAAACTGAGCAGTTATTAATGAACAGGATGATATTGACTGTTGATGTAATAAAGCAGGTCTCTGCCCTTCAATGGGAGAAAGGACGCGGGGGGGGGGGTCACTATTTCTGTCTCAGACCTCAGCAACACCATCACACTCTGAGAAAGAGATGATTTTAACCATATTATTGGCTGTTTTACAAGACAAAATAAACATATTTTGAGACCAATACAATAGATTTAAAGGCTATAATGAAACAATAGGTGTACAAATATGTGAAAAGTCCTTAAAGGTCCCATGTCATGGCCATTTCTACTGATCATAATTCCATTGTTGAGGTCTACTAGGATAGATTTACATTGTTCAATGTGCCAAACTCACATTGGTTTCTCATACAGCATCTCTGTATAGTATGTGCATTCACTCTCTGTCCTAATGCCTTGTTGGAGCTCCTGCCCCCCCCCCCCTCCTCCCTATGAGCCCATTGTGTTCTGATTTCCGGTACTTTGCGTGTGTACCCTGTGTGTGTACTTTGAGTGTGTACTTTGAGGGTTTGTGACTTTGCAGACCGTTTACATGCAGAAAAAGCTACATAACACACAAGGGGACGGGCAATAACCGGAAAAGCATGACATGGGACCTTTAAAATGACAGTGAAATGAAATTGTACAACTCAAAATCAATAAAATAAGTAATTTATAAATGCAAAGTCTAAATGTCAAATACAATTAAATAGTAAGAAATGTAAGAAAATCAAATAAGTGATTTTATTACAATTATAAGTCATACAAATCTTAAATATAACCAACCAACTCATAAATAATAATAAAATAGAATAATATAACAACTAAAATACAATCATGTGAATGAAATAATATTTTAGTGATAAGTTGAAAATAAAATGAACTCACAAATTCCCTGAACGTCTTCCTAAATGTTTTTTCCAGAGAGACCTGGGAGGCATTCAGGCGTCTTTTAGATAATATGTAAAACACAGTATTGTTTACCTGTGCCTCTGGCAGACAGGAAACAGAGTCATGTGACCTGCAGCTTTTAAAATCTAACAGTACATCCACAAGCTTTACTCTACTCCAAAATATCATCAATAATACTTTAAACACTAGATACTACCTTTAAACACCTTTCAAATGAACTTCTCTATATACTGCATGTTTTATATTATAGTACAATGTGCACATTTTTATACATTCTTATGTTACATATTTGTATTTTTTTTTTACACATATATTAAAAGATAACAATCCATTACAACATTAAATTAAATAAACATAGAAAATATGAAAAATGATACAAATATATATATATATAAAAAGATAAAAAATTAAAATAAAGATGTGTGTTTTTCTTGCACCATTATGTCACTTTTTGAAGTCTTCTTTCCTTTTCATATTATGTATATATATATATATATATATATATATATATATTGTATTTTGCATTGGTGGAGGGGCCTGAGACTGCAGATGTAATTACTGCATTTGAAGAAAAAAGTATTTGACTCTGAATATTCGATTAGCCTGGACATCTGTGCCAAGCCCAGCACGCCGTGCCATCTTAGAGATACTGAAGTGTGTGTGTGTGTGTGTGTGTGTGTGTGTGTGTGTGTGTGTGTGTGTGTGTGTGTGTGTGTGTGTGTGTGTGTGTGTGTGTGTGTGTGTGTGTGTGTGTGTGTGTGTGTGTGTGTGTGTGTGTGTATGTGTGTGTGTATATGTGTGTATTGAGGGTTAATCTGGGTCCTGGTGGGGGGAGGGGAGAAGCAGTGGCCCAGGAAATGATGCCTCCTCCGGGTGTGGGAGGCAGCAGGGGGCCGGCTTATTGCTGCAGGGAGCAGAAATGTCATGTTTTATGTTTATTAAATCAAATGGCGAGGCGCGGCATGTTTCTTCTTTGTGTGATTAAAGAGCTGACTGGGCTCTTTTCTCTTTCTTTCAAACGTTTAAACACTCGCCTTTTAAAACCTTTGATACGAAGGGTTATGTAACAGCAGTGGTTAGTGGGGCAGAAACTAAGCATGAGCAGCTACAGGATTCAGCAACGTGCAAAAGAAAATGTTTTTGTGTGATCGGGGAGGAACATTTCCAAAAGATTCTGGCGATTTTGAGCTGAAAGCAAGAGGGCGGTTTAAAATGTAGCCGGACATTTGACAGAAAAACTGCCATCATGAGGAGCTTCCTTTACTCTTTTTAAAAAATTGAACCTATTTGCTTTTTAAAAGTCGCCGAAATTACCCCATTTATCATATCCGAAATCTGTAAAAACTGAAATTATCATCCAACCTTCTGACAATCCTTGAATGAATCATGTGTGACAAATGCTTCTGTCAGGAAAAATAACCAAATATAGTAAGCTGAAATAAGAAATATGACCCAAATTGGTTTTATTGTCATTTGCTACGGCGTAGTTGTTGGAAATACAAATCTGAAGTCCCATGATCTTTCAATAATGCAATACACAATTTAAGATATAAAATAAATAAGGCAGTAAAGTAGTGTAAGTCACACATTGGTACAAGTTAAATGCAGGAATAAGTATTTAGTAAACTATGTACATGTTGTGTCAATAGAAGAAAGGTCAATATTATATACGGAAAAGATCACTTCATATTTCATTATTTACATGTTGGATTTATGCAACTGTAATGGGTATTTTCAAACTAAAGAATACAACATATTTTGAAAAAAACTACTTTCTAAACATTATCAAACTGTATTTTGGCTAACCCCCCAACAAAGCATTGCTTGCATTAGCATTAGCCCAGCGCACCAACGGAGAGGGACTAACTTATGGCAACACAAAATAAAACATGGGAGCGGTGGAGATGAGGAGGTGTCGGCGTTCTGGCGATTTACTCGGAAGTAGAAGCTGCTGGGACTCCCAGCAGCTTCTACTGAAGTCAGCCCCCAACTCCGGGGACTTCCGGCCGGGGACTTCGGGTGGCAGTATACGCCGTGAAGTGGTTTGCGGCCTGCCAGTAAACCCAAAGCAGAAGAAGTGACGTCAGCGGCTTCATTTGCGTAATCCTCCCCCAGGGACTTATTCCGGTGTGAACGCGATCTACTAACTAGGACAGTTCCGGGACTAAAGAGTTCGGCGGGACTAGTACTGGGAACTAAGTACGGCAAAGTACTCGGTGTGAAAGCGGCTATTGGCCCCCTCTTGGAGACTCATTATAAAAATGTAAAAAATCTTCAAAAAAACAGGTTGATTTTTCTCTACTTGTCATCTCTACAATAGGTCAACATTGTCAGTATGTGCGTCTGTGTATTGTGTTTGTGATGAGTGATGATATGTGAATGTATTTTAATGTTTATTATGTTTGTATATGTACATGTACTGCAGGACGGAGTCCAGAACAAATGTCCTTACGTGGACAATAATATATATCGTATCGTATCGTACTTCTACGTTTGTGCTGTTTCCCGGGCTTTTATTTTGAAATAAAAAAGAGGCCACAGTCAGGAAACACCCTGAATCTTCTTGGGTGTTCTAACTTCCTGTCCGAGTGTGTCAGAAATGAAAGTGTTACTGTTTATGTAAAGCTCTCTCCTCTCTGTTACTGTCAGGATTTTTCGTGCATCTGCCTCGAGTGAGGAAGTATAAACAGACCATGAACAACTCAGACTGTGAACAATATCACAAACATCCGGACTGTGTGCTGAGAAGTAATGAAAGAGAGAATTCTGCTTTTCATATTCTCTCAGACATATGTAGAGACTTGAGTCTTGGATTTGAGTAAGACAGTAATCACAGAAATGCTGACTTGTCTTGGATTTGAGTGCTAGAAGGCTTGACTCCCCAGAGATTTCAGACCTAAGAGATATCAGAGTTTGACTTGAGTCATAGAGAATCTCAGAAAAGAGGACTTGAGACACGACATAGGTGCAGAAAGATACAGATTCGGAAGTAAAACTATTCAAGTCTCAGGTTTTTCCTAAAGGACTTGAAATCCTAACTTGCTAGGAGAAGAAACTCATACTTCTCACATAAAAGGAAAACTAAAAAGCAGCTCTGGTAAGGGACTTGGAGCATGAATTAGACTTGTAGATATGCAAGACTCGACTCATAAAGATTTGAAAAGAGAAACCTTTGAATCTCATGTTTTGTAGTCAGAAATCGACAGTGTAACTTAAGACTTGGTTGGACAAGACTTGAGTTGAACGTTAGTCAAATGCCAGTAACAAATAAATGAGGATATGGAACTTCACTGGGAGCAGCCATGGTAAGGGACTTGGAGAATGACTTGGACATGTACAGTTGAAAGACTTGACTCCTGAACACTAGGAACTTTACTTGGATTTGAGACTTGTTTTCCACCAGACAAGACTCTCTATACGCCTGAGTCGATTTAACCCTTAAATATCTACACATCTACCCTGAAGGACTAGAGATTTGTTTGGATGAGACAAGTCAAATCTGCAGACTTGGACTTCGAGTCAGACTTGAGTCAGAACAAATAGCACTTGCAGAGTCACTTGGGTCCTTAATCCCCAAAGACTTGATTTTGAGAATTTGTGCATAAAGACTTGAGACTCGGCCATGAGTGCAGAAAGAGCAGATACAGACTTGGAAGTTAAACTAGCTTTTTCCCTAAAGGCCTTAAGATCTGAACTTGATTGGAGAAGACTTGAGACTTGAGTTATGCCTCGTGCAAAAAAATTAATTGAGCACGACTTGAGTAAGACTTGACTCCTAAGACTTGACCAGGAACTCGAAGCAAAAACCTTCTTCATGTTTTGTCGTGAAGATTCTGCAGCTTGATTTAAGACTTGGTTGGACAAGACTTGGAACTTTACTTGAACGTGAGTCAAAGGTAAGAAACAAATACATAGAACAAAGACCAGACTAGCTTAAGGTTGGGGTCAACTCAATCTACCCTGTCGGACTCCGACTTGTTTGGACCAGACTTTTAACAAAACTGAAGACTTGAAGAACCATTTCAGTCTCTATTTGTCCCACACAAGACTTGAAATGTGACTCAACTCTGCAGACTTGGACTGAACTCCGACTTACGTGACAGAAATTTGGTCAGAAGACTTGACTTGAAAGTAAGACATTTTAAATGACCAGACTGAAAATGTATGACTTGATTTGGACTGTCTTTCAAGGACTTGGGCTTTCTGGAAAAAACTGACAAGCTTTGGATGCTTTTATCAGGACAGACTACAGTCTACTGTTGAAGGATCTTAAAACCTCAAATCAACACAGTGAGTGCACCGAGTAAATCTAAACATCCTTCCTACTACTGTTCCCCTTAAGACTTGAACATCTCAGAGAAACAGGTTAAAATGAAACGTACAAAAACATGGAATCACACAGATTTGACTCCGGCATGAAGCTCACTCCGGGTTGGATGGATTTAAAAACAGTGATGGGAGAAGAGAGGTCAACAAGGCATGGATCTCTGCTTTCCAACTAAGAAAGCTCCCAAGCTTCTCTGCCGTTCTTCGTGTTCGTAACACAATCTGTGGCCTTGCCCTGGGGGAAACAGTACGATAGCTGTTGCGTAATCGTGACTCGCTGTGTGCGTTTGTAACGGCAACAACACGTGATTGGACGATTTAACGCGTGCATGACGACGCCTTTTCAGTGTGACGAGCGAGTAAAAAAACAGCACTTCTAAGATTTTTTCTACTGCAAATGCATGTATCTGTTTGTGAGACATATAAAAACACCCCCCTCTAACTCTTCACCTTCATCATCCTCCTCATCCTCTACCGGCCATCTGCCACATACAACCTCTCATGTGTGTGGTCGCTTTCTCCTCACAGTAAGGAGGGTTGAAAATGGAAAACCTCACAGGAGAATTGTGGGATTCCTTTCTTTTTCCTCCCCCGAAAAACAGATGCCCTTATTCCTCCACGTTATAAGATGTGCTAAATCCTGAGGGAAGGAGGAGGATTTCTAATCTATTCTGTTTGTTAGAAAGGAGGTGCAATTTGTGTGGAAATAAAAGCACCACCTGACAAAAAGGAGGTTTTTTCTTGCAGATTTCACAGAGGGAGGAGGGGATTCCATGATGTAAAACAGCCAGCAGCATCAATCTCCAAACGAACCCCCCTCTTCCTCTTCCTCTTCCTCTTGAACACACCCTGATACAGATGAATGCCAAAAACAGACATCAAATCTCATAAAAGATGTAAAAAATCCTACCTTTTTTGTTGGGTTTTTCCGTAAAACACATCGGAGTAGAATCCACGCGTTCTGGCTGCTTTCTGTCACACACACACACACACACACACACACACTGTGAGCGAGGCGATGCACTCTCTCTCTCTCTCTCTCCTCTCTCTCTTCTCTCTCTTCTCTCTCTCTCTCTCTCTCTCTAGCTGAGATCCTCCCTCAATCTCCTCCCTTCCATACAAGAATCTCCCCTCCTCCTCCTCTTCCTCCAGCTACACTCCCTCTCTCTCCCAGAGTATGAACCTTGCTTTATCACATGTGCACATTTCTGAGAGGAGAATGAAAGCAAATTAGCAGATATTTAATGAGAGAATGCCTCATTTGCATATTTAAACATAATATGTCCAAACATTTGTGATATACAAAAATAACTGTCATATCTGTTAGTTACATATTTTTCCCCTTTCCTCTTTGGTGTGAATATTTATCCAGACGGTCCTGGTATGCATTTGTTTACTGTCGGTGTTTACAGATACAATCGAGGCTTTTCCTGTGGACCTCTGGGAGAAGAGGGAGTGAGTCCTGATAGCAGGAGGAGGAAGAGAATGAGGAAGAGGACTAGAAGGAGGAGGAAGAGAAGGAGGAGGAGGAGGAGGAGGAGGAGGAGGAGGAGGAGGAGGAGGAGGAGGAGGAGGAGGAGGAGGAGGAGGAGGAGGAGGAGGAGGAGGAGGAGGAGGAGGAGAAAAAGCTATAATATTTAGAGCGAAAAAAGCATAATAATTCCATGCAAAAAATAGAAGGGAAGTCGAACTGATTATCTGGAGAAGAAATATGTATTTAAAAAAAAAAACGTATAATATTAAAAACTAAAGTCTTAATAATAAACAACAATAATATTTAAAGGTCAAACTATTCTGGAGTAAACAGCGCAGATGTGGATTGTAAAAAGGTTGTACACACTGCAGGTGAATAGGTGAAACATTTAACTAACACATATCACCATGAAATCACTTCATTAATGACATTAACACAATTATTTTTAATATACAAGTTTTCTGATATGTCATGTTTAAATATGCTAATAATGAGGCATTATGTATTGTAACTGTTGGTGAATGTAGGATAAATCTGTATACACAGTTGATGAAATAAATTATGTTTTATTTCCTGCTATAGAAGGTAAACTACTTTTTTCCAGGCATTGCATGCAACAATAAAATCTCATTTAACCCTCAACAACATCCTGCGCTGCCAGGCTTTTCATCTTTAAACCCCTAGGGAAAAGGTTAAAACAAAAACGTCTGTATGTTTAGGTACAGGATATTCTGCATGTACAGGAGTTAGTATCAGCTGTGAGTGTGTGCTGTGTGCATATAAGATGTGTGTATTTAGCCTACTGTATGTCTGTTTGTTAGCAGTATCACACAAACTAGACTAGGTTGGGAATAAGTACAGTAGGGCTGAAAACAGACTTTCGGGACACTTCTGCAGGCAAAATGACTAATTAACGATTCATCGATTATCAAATAGGTGATTATTTTACTGTCAATGAACTTATCGATTCAAATATGTTGAAGATCTAATTGGTTGGATTATTAACAAATAAATGAAGAGACAATTATGATCCCCCTGACCTGATTCAAGCAGGTTGGTTTTCAGTATAATATCTCAAAAACTACAAGAAGTGTGTGTGTGTCCTTTCTTTTGGCTTGTTGAATCAGAACATGTTATTGTTTTTAAACTCAAATCTGCCTCTCTCCGCAACATTTTTTTTTTACCCTCGTCGTCACATCAGCCGCTCGAGGTTTGTGTGTGTGTTTGTGTTTGTGTGTGTGTGTGTGTGTGTGTGTGTGTGTGTGTGTGTGTGTGTGTGTGTGTGTGTGTGTGTGTGTGTGTGTGTGTGTGTGTGTGTGTGTGTGTGTGTGTGTGTGTGTGTTGCCTGCAGAGGAACTCTTCCTCACCAGGTCTGATGTTTCTGTGAATCACTTCCTGCTCAGCTCCATTCATGCAGATGGTATTCTCTGTGAAACCATTTATAGTAAGAGAAGGAGGAAGAGGAAGAGGAGGAAGAGGAGGAGGATGAAGAGGACAATCAGTGAGTCATGGTTCCTGTGGCGTTGTTCTCTGGAAACCACTGATCCTTCCTGGGTCCCTAAGCCAGTTTATAACCCCCCCATCAACACCATCTGTCATCTTCCTATGATCTTATAAATGGATTAAAAACGGGATTTTATTTAATAATAATTATGTCTTTGTTGTTGCCATACTGAAATACATTGAATCATTAACGTTTGAGGTTTGTATTCATACGGCAGAAGATAACATTGTTTATATTTCAACCATTAATCCAGTCATTCAAGATAATCATTTAGATTCAAGATTAAAATACTTTTAACATTTCAGATGTGTATGCATTAGCCCACTTTCAGCTAACTGTTTATCCATTAGCTCACTTTAGCCTAACTGTATTTCCCTCTCACTTTAGCCTAACTGTATTTCCATTAGCTCACTTGAGCCTAACTCTATTTCCATTAGCTCACTTGAGCCTAACTGTATTTCCATTAGCCAAGTTGTATCTTATATTTCAACCATTTATCCTTAGCTTACTTTAAGCTAGCTGTCGACCATTAGCCTACTTTAAGCTAGCTGTCGACCATTAGCCTACTTTAAGCATAGGCCTAGGCTACTGCTTTTAATTGTTCATCCATTAGCCTTTTTTATTTATCTTACAGTTTCAACCGTTTATTCATTCAATTATTATAAGCTAACTGTTTTAACTTTTATCCATTACATTCGGCAAACCAACAGTTTATTTATTAGCCTGTACATTTAGCTCCCAGTTTTCGACTGTTCAACCATTAGCCCTAGTTTTAGCTAACTATTTTAAATATTTCTCCATTAGCCTACAATTAGCTTTTTAACGTTTACCTTTATATTAACTGTTGGGCAAATATTTTCCCATAACTTTAACCCAGTTTATCAGTTTGTCCTGAGCACAGACTGTTCTCTCAGTGTTGTCTTCCTCTTCCTGCATGTTGGCGTGAGCTGATAGAGGTGTTAGGGTTTTATCTTGTTATGCACACTGTTGATTATTCTCTCAGAACTAGCTAAATACATGGGTCTGAGGCGTCTGAGGTAGAGATCTTCAGAAACATGTCTTGTGAATTCTCCGGCCGAAGCTTCAAATAAACCATAATTGTTTGCTATCAAAGTTCCTGCTCTCCCCGTGTCTCTCTGAGAACATCTTCTCATTACTTTTAGATAACTGTTTCAAGTGTCAAACACTACTTTAAGCTAACCATTTCCATAAGCCTAGAATTACGATTGTTTACTTTTATTTTAACGGTCTTTTCATTACTTTACACAAACTGTTTCAACTGTTTACCCATTAGCCTACTTAAAGCTAATGTTTTATCCATAAGCCTACAATTAGCTATTCAACTCTTTTTAAATTAGCATACTGTTTCCACTCTTTATCCATTAGCTACCTGTAAGCTAACTGTTTATTCATTTGCTGACTTTATGCAAACAATATTCACTAGCCTACAACTAGCTATTTTAACCCTTTTACTCATTAGTTTAAAGGTCACCTATCATGCTATGTTTAGGCAATAGCATAGGTCTCAGATATATAAAAATATATAAAAAACATGTCTATGAAGTGTTTTGCTCAAAATACCAAACAGATCACCCATTCTAGCCATGCCTCATATCCCTCCATTTCACTTCCTGTTTCAAAAGTGCTGATTTTGGGTATCAAGCTTTGAAAAAAAAAAGTAAAGTATAACAAATAAAAAAGGAGGGGTCTGAGCTCATGCGGGACCCGGCAGCTACGTGTCTAAACTAAATACTGCCATGATGAAACGCCATATCATGGATTATCAAGGATTATTCCTGAAACAGTATGGAGCTCAAAGGCTTTCTCTCTTGCCGGTTATACCACAAGGTGAGTTCCTTTTTACTTCCTGCTTCTTCACACACATGCTCTCCAGTACAGGTTAGCTCTGAGTGTTAGCGATGCTAATGTAAACACAGACCATATTACGTCCAAAACAGTCGGGCATTGTTTCTGATAGCGACTTTCTGATAGTGCCGTGGGTCCATATTTCCGATATTGCGTTATATCGGACGCAAATCTGGATCAGCTCCGTTGTAGCCCCGTTTTTAGAGATTTGGGTACGGAGGAAAAGAGAGAGGGTTTTATTTTCTGACGCTGCGTGAGTTCCCCGACACACCGGGGACACATATTTATGTATAAAAGACATAAAAAAGTGCATTTTGCATGATAGGTCCCCTTTAATAAGCTACATGTTTGCCCATAAGCCTACAAGTAGCCTATATATTTGAAACCTTTGGACAGTAATGTCCATCACTGCAAAATAGATAAACCCAGAGATCTGTTTATATGTAATCTGATTACTACTCTTTATAATCTGTGAACCTCACGGTGTCAGTCAGCTGTTTTGGTTAATAGGCTGGTTTATTAAAAACTGTTAATCCACGGCAGATGTGGTGATTTGCAGAGTTAAAATTACTACATTGAATATAAAAACAATACATATTTAAAATCAGAAATGAACAGGATATGTATATTTTAAAATACACAATAAGATTATACATATATTGTTGGTATTTGTTGTTGTTTACAGTTTATTTTATTGTCCCATGATATGTAATTTGTGACTATGTGTTTGCTAACAAATAAAAAAGGTCTTCACACAACAATGGTGATTTGGGGAGAGGAAAAGGAGGATGAAGGATGTAAGAGCGGTGCTTATGTGTGTGTGTGTGTGTGTGTGTGTGAGTGTGTGTGTGTGTGTGTGTGTGTGTGTGTGTGTGTGTGTGTGTGTGTGTGTGTGTGTGTGTGTGTGTGTGTATGTGTGGTGTAGTGTACGAGGGGTGGGGTAATCACGACTGCCGGCAGCAGGGGGAAGAGGGGAGGGGGGAGCTGGATTTCATTTCTGATTTGCGACCATCTGGCTCCTCAGCCTCATGGGATTTACGGAGAGGTCACTCACCGCTGCTGCAGATACACTGTCACCTTATACTGACACACACCACACACACACACACACACACACACACACACACACACACACACACACACACACACACACACACACACACACACACACACACACACACACACACACACACACACACACACACACACACACACACACACACACCTCGAGAGGCTGATGTGACGACGAGGGTAAAAATAAAATAAATGTTCATGTTGTGGAGAGAGGCAGATTTGAGTTTAAAAACAATAACATGTTCTGATTCAACAAGACAAAAGAAAGGAGAGAGAGGAGGGGGGAGGAAAAGGGAGGAAAAGGGAGGAAAAGGGAGGAGGTGACGGGGAATGGATTTCCCCCTTCTGTGTTGCCATGGTGACAGCAGGGGATGGTGGATGACTGATTTCCTGTACAGCTGTGTGTGGGGGGGGGTTATTTATTTATTGTGAAATGATTGTCTTCATCCTGTACAATAATCAATAGTTTCCCTTGATGATTCCTTTGTGTAAAGGGAAACCATGGCTGTGGTTGAGGATGTATATGAATAGACCAGGTAGAATTCTTTTTTTTTATTCTGAGAAAAAAAAGAATTCTGTTGAAAATGGCCGAATTTTGAAATTTCTCAGAATTTTGACTTTTTTTTCAGAATTAGATTTTTTGGGGGAATTCTGGCTTTTTCTCAGTATTTTTTTATTTTCTCAAATGTAGACTTTCTTTAATCAGAATTAGATATTTTACGGGAATTTTTACTCTTTTCAGGCTTTTGACTTATTTTCAGAATGTTGACATTTCTGAGAAATTAGATTTTTTTTTTGTTCTGTTCTCCGAATTTGGAGTCATTTTCAAATTATAATTTTTTTCAGAATTTTGGCTCATAATTGTAATCCTATACTAAGGGGCGGGACATCTCTAAGCGGACGGCCAATCATAACAGAGTCAGCCAGCTAACCAATCAGAGCAGACTGGGCTCTGGTTTAAGACAGAGGTTGAAAAGAGGTGCTGCAGCACAGGCAGTATGAGAAAAATAAAGAGCTTTTTGAACATTATAATAATCTTATCTGTAATCAATCATCTTCATTTTGTTGTTTTAAGAGTCAATGTCAGGTCAATAATGTCATGTATAATATTTAACATTTCCAAATGTTGTACTTGGTTGCAAAAAAGCAGGATTTCAGACATATGGAAATGAACATGACAATAAATGCTCAAAATGATAGATATCAAAATAAGAGATATGAATAAATAAGCGTTGCTACTTGTTCATGGAACTTCAAAGTTAAATGATGTAAAAGATATATTCTGCTTTTTAACATAGCAAATTAACTTGGGTTCAAGTTCATACATTTAAAGGTCCCCTATTATACTGTTTTTCATCAATATATTATAAGTCTCAGATATATACAAAACATGTCTCTGAAGTGATCATTGCAGAATTACCCATAATCCCCTCTGTTTCAGCCCTGTTTCCAAAGTGCTGATTCTCTGTCTGTGACTTTAGATGAAAATAAGGAGCCCCTCCCCACGCCCCTCTGAGAGACATTTGGTTACAAAGAACACACTGGTGCTCTAGGAGGAGATTGAGGTGCTAAGGGGGGGGGGGGGTTACCTTGGTTGGTGATTGGCTAATGGTTACACAAGCCAAAAAAAAAGGCCAAAATCTGATCAGCTCATTTTCAGACAGGTTTTTATAGAAATGGATCAGGACAAAAAGAGAGAATATTTGTTCCTGAAACTTCCAGAATCTCTTCACACATGATAGGTGCCCTAAGTTATTTTAAAAACATGTTTTAAAGTGCTGTAGAAGTGAACAGCGAATGAAATAATATCTACTTGCAATGGGGAAAAAAAGCCATATTTCTATAATATGTAAAAATCAAACATTTGTTAGAACAATTTAAAAAATAAACAATTCTAAAATACCATTTGATCAATCTTAGTTCAATGCTGGTGTCCAATGTTAGTCAACAGCGCCCCCTTCAGGATGTTACATGAACATTATTAAAACCTCATGTATATATAGTGTTATATCTACTGCCACCAGCAGAGGGCAGCACAGACTCAAACATCACAATCATATTTAGCCAGAATTGTTAAAAAAATACCAAAAAGCACTTCAGATGGACAGTTTCAGATAAATGTACCTTTTTATTGGATATTGAGGGTTTTTAGTACCAGAAGGCACGGAGAGACTTCACAACAACAAATCATGTTTTACTACAGAGAAACTTTTCTTCCTTTCACAGAAAGGATTACACACTCTGAATCCATAATAAAAATAATAATAATATAATAATAACAAGATGTTAAGGACCGTATGGCTGTGAACCTGAACACACTGTTTAATATAAGAAACATCGGCGTCCATTAAAATATGACTTTTCCATTAATGAGTAGAAATGACTTTAAACACAGAGAGAGGAATAAACTGTAAGAAGAAATATAAAAGTTGTTTTTAATCGCAAACTTTATGATTTATTTGTTACATAAATGGCTATTTTTTGTTCAGATGCTCCACTGCTACTTTGCGAAATGTTTTTAAAACAACAGATTTAAAGCTTTAAAAAGTTTCACATCCTGCAGTTTGATTTAACACTGGGGAAATAATAAAAATATCCGGGGTTCATTGCATGTTTACATATATTTTTTTTATAGAAAAGGTAACATTTTTAAATCCTGACTCGAGAAATGTGCGAATTCACCATATTCAACCCAGTCTCAAGGCATTTTGTGTTATAGTCACGAAATTAATTTAATCTATTGATTCGAGTTCACCAACACGATTTTTGCATTTTTTTTCGTGTCACACAGAACGATTTTAAAAGCAATGTATTTCTATTGGTAGTATGTTTCGTGCCTGCACCACGTCTTTTTGTCCGGTCGGGTCTTAGAAGACTGGAAGCTGTGTGGTTCATAAAAACATTTTCTTACTCAATATCTTACCCTAAGCCTAACCCTATCCCTTTTATTTTAAATTGTATAATGTCGGAGTTTTTTTGCCGTCCGCGAGGAAAAGAAATCGCTCAGAGCCTCAGAATACTGAAATCTGTATTTTTTAAATCTTTTTTTCCTTGCTTCTAAAATCGTTCTGTGTGACACGGAAAGAAGGGGGAAATGGTGTTGGTGAACACGAATCAATAGATTCATTTCGTGACTATAACACGAAATGCCGTGAGACTGTGTTTCCATATTGCAAACATAGTTGTTATTATTATATATATTTTATTAATGTATAATTTTAATTGTAATATATGTTTTAACTGTATTTATTTTTATTTTATTTATTTTGTATGTTTTCACCACTTTTTTAAAATATATTTATACCTGTTTTATGTGTCAAGAATATGTGTTATCTTTTAAAAATAAAGTTTTAAAAAAATGTATTTTATTAAAAACATAATTCACAAAAATACACAAAAATGTCTGTTGTGTTTTTTTTGTATTTAATAAGGACTTTTTTTTATCTGCAATGAAAAGCAGAATAAATCCCCTTTAATATTTTCTGACTCTGAACTGAATTGTTTGAATTTGAGTGGAAAACACAATTTTTTAAAACTTTTTTCTGACATTTTAAATCCCCATCAATTATTCGTTAAATAATCATTTGTTGCAGCGGTTAAAAAAAAACAATGATAGATGATTTCATTAAACTGTGTGGCACTTTGAATGAAAACACCTCCGGTCGCTTTGCAGATGAAAAACCAGTCTGTCTTGTTCGTGTCGTTAATACTGTCACACACGTTTCTCCTGTAATACTGTAATGACATCAAAAACATACACAAATACACGTGAGGAGATTTCAGGCGCATTATGAGAGATAAAGAAACAGATTCCAGTTTTAAATGAAGAAGACGAGGAGTTTGTTCTGGCCTCCGTTTGAAGTGTTGGATTACAGGGAAGCTTTGTGAGGAATCGTGTCGAGACTCGCACGAACCAACCCGACCTCATTCCTCTCCGGGAGCTTTACCCCGGGATGAAAACACGTTTAAATCCGAGTCTTTTTCACGTTTAAAAAGCAGAAGAACTGGCTCCAAGTGAACATAGAGTCGATGGAGGAGTGATTGTCGAGGCTCATGCATAGTTAGAGGAAGGCACGTCGGTGTGTGTGCAGATTCAATGTTTTTAATCCTGCACACTGAGGAGACTTCCTGTCTTTGGTTTGTAGCGCTGAGAGATTTTTCTGCACATAAAATGTCTTTTCGTGGGAAAACGGCGCTGGATTTATATGTTTTAATGTTGTTTGTTCACCAAAAAGAAGACGCTTGCTCTCACACTTTGTCATGTATTAATGAAGTGATGTTTCAAACAAGCCCTTAAATCCCTCCTCTGTTCTAACGTATCTTTGTTTTTTCATTGCATCTTGGGTCATTGTTTTTCATTTCTGTATTTATGTTTTCTGTTAGGCGTCACTTCTTTTATCTCTCCGTCTTTTCGTCCTGGAAACTCTCCTCTGGTTCCCTGAGGCTGAGCGTTAACTAGGGATGCTCCGATCGATCGGCCGATACTCACTCTCTGCCGATCGATCGGTGCTCTCCAAAAATGGCGATAGCGAGAGCCGATCGCATGGCGTAAAATGATGACGTAAAATACATGACGCTTTTCTCTGTGCGCGGCAAAACAAGCTCGCCAAAATGGCTTCACCGGTCTGGCAGTATTTTAAGGTGTCCGAAAATGACAATAAAATAGCGGTATGTAACGCGTGTGAAGCAGAAATCCTGCAGCTCCGCCCGCTGTGACGAACCGGTGAGCGGAGCAACACACACTAAGAGTTAGACCTAACACACTTAGCTATTTGATCTACCTCTGGAACAAGCTACACTAGTTATAAATATGTTTATTCTTCACTGTCGGGTCACTCAGTCATTACTGGATCAGTGAGCTGCAGGAGACGATACTGACAGGCTGTCAGGGGAGAGAGAGAGAGAGGAAAAGAGAGCGCTTCCACTCATTTTTTCCGTGTTATTATCCAAAGTTAATGTAAACTTGAATAATGTACTTCATTTGAATGTAATAATTATGTTGGTTGTTGTTTGTGGAAGCGCCAGTGAATGAGCCCCATAACTGAGTTTTAAACATCACTTTAAATGGAAGATTCCCATAGGCCCCGCCCACTCGATCGGATCGGCCGATACTGATTCCGGCCATCGGCCCCAAAATTGGCGATCGGAGCGTCCCTAGCGTTAACTCCTCCGTTACGACACAAACTCAACACTTTGCTTCGATGAAGACGGACAGACAAACCAAACAAGCCTCTCCTCCGATTACCAGTCTGACATCAAGAGGGCTTTTCTGAAAAGTGGAGATATTTCCCGGAAAAGACGCTGGGTGCAGAGGCCGTCATGGCGCTCTCCTCTTTGGAAGAGAAGTGAACATACTGGTCCTTAAAACCAGCTTGGAAGAACATGGATGTTTTTCAGATCCTCTCTCAGGGAGCAGCTCCGGTTAAAGACGTCTTTAAGATCTCTTTCCGCCTCCATGTTTGTTTGTTTTTCCTGAAGGGAACGCCGTGTTGTTGTGACTTTATCCTGGAAACTCTCCTCAATGGAAACAGTCTCTCTGAAGCAGGAGGTGTGGTTCGGTGTTTAGATTTCTGAAGATTTAGTTTCCTCTCAGGCAGCAGCTCCAGTTTTAGACGTCTCCTTCCTCCCTCCTTTGCTCTGGAAACTCTCCTCTTATTAAAAAACGACTTTAAAAAGAGGAATGACGCTCTGTGGACTCAGTTGAGTTTAGAGCTTTTCGGCGTCCATCTTTGTTTGTTATTCGTGGTTATTCCTTTGTCTTTTTGTCCTGGAAACTCTCTCCTCCACAGAAACAGAAACAGTCTCTCTCTGGTCACTGAAGGAGGAGGTGTTGTTCAGTTTGGAGGAGATAGATTTGAGTAAAAAAGTTTTATAAAGTAGATCCCTTTAGTTTCCTCTCTCCGGGAGCATATTCGTTTATAGACGTCATCCATTTTGTTTGTTATCCGTGGTTATTCCTTTGTCTTTTTGTCCTTGAACAACAGAAACAGACGCTCTGTGGAACTCTGTTGTCGTTAAAACCAGTTTGGAGGAGACAGATTTCAATACAAATGTTTTTTAAAATCAGATCCCTTTAGAACCTCTCGCAGGGAGCCGCTCCGGGTAAAGACGTCTCTTTCTGCCTCCATCTTTGTTTGTTTTCCGTGGTTATTCTTTTGTCTTTTTGTCCTGGAAACGCTCCTCTGGAAACACCAGAAACAGACGATGTGGTTCAGTTCAGAGGAGACAGAGTTGAATACAAAAGTGTTTTAAGAGAAGATCCCTTCAGCTCCGGTTAGAGACATCTTTAAGATCTCTTTCCGCCTCCATGTTTGTTTGTTACTCCTGAAGGGAACGCCATCTTTTTGTCAGTTTATTAAAGACGTCTCCTCTCGGCCTCCATGTTTGTTTCTCAGTCCTCCATGTTTTCCTCACACCACGAACTCGGGCACCTCCTCGTTGCTGAGGTCCAGGCTGAAGTACTTGTTGGTCCTCTTGATGGGGAAGGGGTTCTCTTGTTCTTGTTGTTGTTGTTGTTGTTCCCCCGCCATCAGACCGGCTCTCTGCTCGGCCAGGCCCTGATAGGCTCCGCCCCCGACCCCCCCGCCACCATCACTGAGCTCCTGGGCGCAGCCAAAGGTGTAACTGTGGGCGGAGTCTTGGCATAGCTCCGCCCACTGCAGCATCTCCTTCTGATGCAGCCGCACGTCGTCCAGAGACTGGGAGTGACGGTCCGAGGAGGAGGAGGGGGGCTTCCTGCAGGAGGACGTCTGCAGGGGGGAGAGAGGACACATATTACACTAACATAAAGTCATGCAGACTCGATGCTCTGTTCTCTGTGTGTATTGTATAGTTTATTGCAGTAGTATGGCAGTAGTATTGCAGTGGTATGTATGGCAGTAGTATTGCAGTATCTGTGAGTATTACCTGCGGCAGAGACTCGATGCTCTGTCCTCTCATCTTGACGACGGTCTCTGAAGAGCTGGAGGTCGACGAGCTCACTTCCTTCACTATCAGACCTGCAGAAAACAAAGACATTTAAATACACAGTAAGTACATGCTTCAACAAAGCAAAAACAACCTCACAGAAACAGTTCAACCTCACACCAAATTCCAGCCTCATTGGGAAAACAACGACAATGTAATTGACCTATAAATAAATACGTCAAAGTAAAGTAGAGCAGTGTGTGTGTGTGTGTGTGTGTGTGTGTGTGTGTGTGTGTGTGTGTGTGTGTGTGTTTGTGTTTCTGTGTACCTGAGTACCCGTTGGTGTGATCTGGAGACATGGTCAACATGTCCTCAGTGATGTGGATACACAGCTCCTGATCCAGAGCCGACTCGTCAAGCTCCTCGTAATCTTTGGGGTCGTCCACCAGCATCTCAATCTCTGCAACACACAGAATATTAAAAAATCATCCTGGAAAAAATATCTGATAATCTGCACGTTTCTAGAGGCTTTTGTTTTGCAGCTTAATTAGTTTGAGGGAGGTGTCGTTGTGTTTTTGAACCATTCCCAGAATGCATCAGGAGTCATGCATCAATTCAACTGTCAAGCTAATTATAAGACTCTAATCTCACACATCATCAGTCTTTTCTTGTTGATTAACCACTTTAAAGAGAAAATATTAAAAGCGTTTCACTCCAGACTCTGATTGAATGCGAATTAGGGCTGCACGTATTGAAAAAAACTGACATCGCGATTTCCCCCCCCCCTGCGGTATATATTGCGGTTTTTTAACCTGTTAAACCCCAAAGTCCCGGCGGGTACTTTACTTTTTTTTTCACAACAGTGTCTCAGGGGATCGTAATATTTAAGAACCTATTAATGTGTTATACCAGATTAACGGAAATAATCTCAGCTAACTGACGATACAAAACCATTTTTACCAAAACAAAACACAAGTCTCATAAGAAGCATCTAAATGACCCCTGAGCGAAAAATGCTAACGCACTTTGGCACAGAACTCAAGATAACAGTACCCTTATTATTACTTATCGTAGCTGCACTTACAAGATATCCGATTACAGCTGAGGTTCCACAGATTATTTATGTATATAGTATCATCACTGAGTGATCTGAACTCGGACAGGGGAAGCAAACACAGACATCACAACACGTACCTTTATGTAGCTTCTAGGGGAGATGTCTCACCGTAGCTGTCAATCTGATCAAAAGACGTGTTCAATGGCATTAAAACGAGAAAGAAAAAACGCGGCTGAATCGGTGAATCCATAGGTTTTTAACGTCTCTGTATAAAAAAATTATTTAATTTATAATCCATAATTCCATTTTTATGTAAATATCGCAGAGCAAAAGTTAGCTGCTAATGGTAGCCACCAGAGTGGCTGCTGCTTCCGGTCTCGGCTATGCGGCAGTCCAACGCAGTCTAACACACACACATTACCAAATAAGGAGTGAGAGTGACGCGTAGCCAAAACCGGAAGCTGCATACACTCTGGTAGCTACCATTAGCAGCTAACTGTTGTGCTCCGATTTTTACATAAAAATGGAATTATGGATTATAAACAATTGCTTCAAAGCCACAGATACATTATCAACCTATGGATCAACCGATTCAGCTGCGTTTTTTCTTTCTCGTTTTAATGCCATTGAACACGTCTTTTGATCAGATTGACAGCTACGGTGAAACGATCTCCCGTAAAAGCTCCGTAAAAGGTACGTGTTGTGATGTCTGTGTTTGCTTCCCCTGTTGCGAGATCGGATCGCTTAGATACTATACTTAAATAATCTGTGGAGTCTCAGCTTTAATCGGATATATTGTATGTGCAGTTTCGATAAGTAATAAGGGTATCTTTATTTTGAATTCTGTGCTAAAGTGCGTTAGCATTTTTTTTTAAATGAATAAAGCCGCACGTCCCTGCGGTGTGAATACCGCGCATGCGCATACCGCGGTTATCGCCATGACACGGTATATCCTTCAGCCCTAATGCGAATAGTTTTTTCTTGGAAATGTAGTGTCGGATTTAAAGCGTCAGAGATAGTTCTTGTCTCCAAGAGTTTTTCTCCAAAGATAAAAAGCGTTTATTGTTATTAATTTGGGAGTTGTTCTTGTTTATTTGTCAGTTGTATCTTTAGGGTATATGCAGGAATCCTGAAGTCAAATGTAAAACCTTTTAAGACCTTTTTTAAGACCCTTTCCACACATTTTAAGACCTCATCGCCACTTCGAGTTTTAACCGGTTACATTGGCGACACACTTCACCTCACATTGACTACATACAGTATTGATTGTCCTTCCTCCTTATCTTCCAACCATTTGGACGCAGACTTGCATTTCCCCATAACGATGTTGTTTAACAACCGGCGTAAACGGACCTTTGCGCGCTATCAAGCAGTGAGCGTGCGATGTCCTGTTCAGATGACGTCACATCCAACGGGATGCCATCAATAAACTACACAGAATCACACTACACACCTACGCAATGATTACATTCAGGCAGGCTGTAGAACACAACCTCTTTGGACAATTTATATACTTATTGAAAACAAGCTACAAAATGTAATACCTTGGAAAATGCCGTTTAATACTTTTTAATAGCATTAATTTTCGCTAAATTGATTTATCAACTTTTAATACTTTTTAAGACCCCGCGGACCCCTGATCTTGTTAATTTGTGGAGGGGGGGTTTGTAAGTTCTTAAGTTTTTCCGTATATAGTTGCCAGTATTTTCTCTCTTGTAAATTTCACCTTGTTTCCTGCAAACTTCTGAGTTTTCTCATATTTAGTTTTTCCTTGTAAATGATTGTGTTTTTCTCTTTTGAATTTTTTTTTTCTTTTTCTAGCAAATAATTTTTTTCTGAATTAAATTTCAGAGTTCATTTGGGTGATTTAGTCTCACCGTCGTCGTCCAGGCGCTCCTTGCCGCCGCTCTCGATACCGGAGGTGTTGGAGCTGCCGTGGCTCGTTGTGGAGGAGCTGCAGGTCCGAAGGGGTCGGTGCTGCCCCCCCGCCCTGCAGCTGTCCTGCCCCCCGGCCCTGAAGCTGTCCGCCTCGATGCCGGAGGTCTGCGAGCTGCCGTGACTCGTGGTGGAGCTTCGGTGGAGGCGTTTGTGGTGCTTCATGCTGCCGGCGCTGCTGCCGCTGGCCCGCGAGCGTTTATCCATCTGATCCATGTCCAGGTCCAGAGCGTCGCTGATGTACGACTCCCGGTACTGCTTCTTATCTGGGAGTCAAGATAATAACACGGTTCAGGATTTAATCATGTTAATTTATAAAACTTATACCGTCTAAACATTTTGTAAACCCCTAACTTTCTCTTCAATCAAATCCAATCTCTCCCAAGTCTTTTTTTATGACAGTTATTTTCTTGTAAATGTACGACTTAAATCTCAGAGCTAATCAAACTTTTTGTCTCTAACCAATTTATTATCAGAGACAATCAAGGTTATTCTATTAGAAATGTGGGACCTTATCTCAAGAATATGCACGTTTTTTCTTACTTTTTCTTGTAAATTTAGCAATATAAAAAAATGTTTTTTTGTATATTTGTGAGTTTATTCTTGTATATTTAGCAATTTATTCTAAGACAAAATAAAATGTTATTCTCGTACATTTGTAGCTTAAATCTCAGAGAATAGCTTCGGTTTTCCAACTAAAATCTGTGAGTATGACCCCTGGATCGTCTCCGTTATGTATTTCGTTTCTTACTTATACAGAGTCCTACAATACCAATCAAGCACATTTTCTTTATATAACTCAATATCAGAAGTTTGCCTCAGAGGGCTTTACAGTCTGTGCAGAATATGACACCCTCTAAACCCTTTTTTACCCTCAAAGCAGACGATAAAAACAGATAACAAATTCCAGAGTAATAAAGTTTACCTTCGTTCTCCTCGAGGCGGCGCACCTGTTTGAGCACCGGCTGCAGGTTCATGTAGAGCCGGTGGCTGTTGCTCAGCAACTGCAGGAGATGCCGGGATCGAATCGGACATCCAGTGTAGTACATCAGCTTACGAGCCGACGGGAGGCCGTCAGGGAGGATCTCAAACTTCTTACCCTGAAACAAAGAGCGGAGAAAACACCCTTTTTAATCTCAGAAAAGTCCCTTTTTTTCTTGTTAAAATGTACTTCAGTAAAAGTATAGTCATATAAAATATTTATTTATTTATTCCCAAAACTTGACTACTTCCAATGTTGAAATGCAGCCTACGCCCTGCCCTCTACATCATACACCAAAAACCCTGAATATAAAAATCCCCTGAACGCATCATCTGCAACATCTGGAGTTCATTGAACCCGCGCCCCCCCCGCCCTGCCGGTGACGTGCATGGAGGAGAAACCACAGCCGACGGGAGGAAAAAACACGGAGCAGGAAAACAGGAAGTGTTGATGTTGAGCTGCAGTTTGATCCAAAATTAGGACGAAGTTCACCACAAAAACTCCCGGGACGTTACGAGACAATTACACCGTCTGCAGCTGTCACCTCGGGAATAGACCCAGGATTAAAGGAGTTCAGGAGGGTTTGGGAAAACTTGGATTCAACTCAGTCCTTTCAGAAATCTGAGTTTGTAATCTTATTCCTGGAACGACTTGTTCTGCGTTTCACCGTGGTCTCAGGACATGCAAACATTTGGCAAAAAAAGAAACATGACATGTTTGACTGCTGTTGTTTAACACATGGTCATATTTAAACAAAATAGATGGATTTGATATAATATTTTGAGATTTTAAAATGCAGATTCAATAATAAATAAATCCTACTCTCAGTTTTGTCTCATTTGAAAGACTTTTGGAGGATTGACAAAGACATTTTAATATCACGTTATTTTTGGATGCCTTTAAAGACCTTGTACACGGCACTGTTTATTTTCTATGTTTTTTGAGCACATTTCTGAGATGAATGTATTTAAATGTCTTTTTATAATTGTGTTTCTTTTGCATCTTCTCTCGTTTTAAATGCTCCATGTAAAGCACTTGAATTTTCATGTTGCTGAAATGTTTGCTATAAATAATCTTACCTCATATATAACAATTAATTGTCTTAAATGAAATAAGATAAGAGTCAGAGGAGCTGGTTTTTGTGCAGCAGCGGTGATAACGACCTCTGCATGGTGATGAATAATCTCCTGCAGTAAACATGGAGTCTTTAGAGAGAAACGGAAAGAAAGTGAGCGTCCACAGAAACAGATCAAATAAATAAATTAGCAGAGGGGAGGAAATACTGCAGCTGAATGTGTGTGTGTGTGTGTGAGAGAGAGAGAGAGAGAGAGAGAGAGAGAGACTCCTTAAATCCCTGATTGGTTCCAGAGGACTTGCAGGGCTAAGATAAAGCAGCAGCGTGGAGGAAAGAGGCGGATTCCACGACCCGAGCAGAGAGAGATTTAGAAACGTCAGGGGAAGCTCGTCAGCGCAGAAAAACTCAAATATAAAGTGTGTGTTGCATGCATCAGACTCACCACAAACACCAGCTTCCCCACGTTGGTCCAGGGGAAATCGTACAGCAGCTGCCGCACCGAGCCCACGTTCTGCAGAACACACACATTAAATATTACGAATATATTACAGGTAGGTTATTTTACTCTCAGCTTGATCGTATTGCAAAAATATCCCTCTTTGTGATGTATTTTCATTTCTTTTAATTAAATGTATTTAAAGAAACGTAGGTTACCTGAAATATCTGGATGCCTCGTAGAGTCAGTCCTAAAGTCAGAGACGCCTCCACCTCCTTCTTATCCTGGAGGAGAAAACACCAAATATATATAAATATAAATGTGGGACCATTTGGGATTTAAAGGTCCCCCGATTATACTATTTTTCAACAATTGATCAGATATATACAAAACATGTCTCTGAAGTGTTTGGCTCCAAACACCAAACAGATCTTTGCAGCATTACCCATAATCCCCTCTGTTTCAGCCCTGTTTCAAAAGTGCTGATTCTCTGTCTCTTACTTTAGATGAAAATAAGGAGCCCCTCCCCACGCCCCTCTGAGAGAGATTTGGTTAAAAAGAACACGATGGTGCTCTAGGAGGAGATTCAGGTGATAAGGGGGGGGGGGGGGGTTACCTTGGTTGCTGATTGGCTAATGGTTACACAAGACAAAACATCGTTATGACATCATAAAGTGGCCAAAATCTGATCAGCTCATTTTCAGACAGGTTTTTATAGAAATGGATCAAAAAGAGAGAGAATCTTTGTTCCTGAAACTTTCAGAGTCTCTTTCCACAGAGGGGACACATGTTGATGTAGAAGAGACATGAAGAAGAGGGGACACATGTTGATGTAGAAGAGACATGAAGAAGAGGGGACACATGTTGATGTAGAAGAGACATGAAGAAGAGGGGACACATGTTGATGTAGAAGAGACATGAAGAAGAGGGGACACATGTTGATGTAGAAGAGACATGAAGAAGAGGGGACACATGTTGATGTAGAAGAGACATGAAGAAGAGGGGACACATGTTGATGTAGAAGAGACATGGAGAAGAGGGGACACATGTTGATGTAGAAGATACATGAAGAAGAGGGGACACATGTTGATGTAGAAGAGACATGAAGAAGAGGGGACACATGTTGATGTAGAAGAGACATGAAGAAGAGGGGACACATGTTGATATAGAAGAGACATGAAGAAGAGGGGAAACATGTTGATGTAGAAGAGACATGAAGAAGAGGGGACACATGTTGATGTAGAAGAGACATGAAGAAGAGGGGACACATGTTGATGTAGAAGAGACATGAGAAAGAGGATTTTTGCATAATAAAATAAGATTAAAGTCACATATTTACAAGAAATTACTTAGATGTTCTCTGTTATTAAAATAGTAAACAAACAAGAAAAAAACTTGAATCTTTTTCTAAGTTTACACAGCCATATCATTGAGAGAACAATCTCACGAATTCACAAGAAAAAAAATGATTTCTCAAATATCTAACTTCTTTTTTTATCTATTTTCATCGGCATATTATGTCTATGTCTCAGTTTTTCACATTTCAAATATTGAGCAAATCAAATACAAATCAACTCGTTTCTTACTGAATTTGGATTAAGAAGTTTTCTCATATCTACAGTGTGAGTTTCTGCAGTGTGTGTGTCACCTTGTAGAGGCGGTAGTAGTGCACGGTGACGTCGTCCAGGTGAGCCGACTCCTTGATGTATTTCAGGTGAGCTTCAGATGCCGTCAGAGCGAACTGGTCTTTGTGCATGTTGGGGATGTGACGCAGGATGTACTCACGACCTCGCTTTGAAATCACCTGAACAGGAGAGGAAGAGGAACAGAGTCAGGTTTTTATGTTGTTTTAAAGATCTCCTATTATACTGTTTTTCATCAATATATTACAGGCCTCAGATATATACAAAACATGTCTCTGAAGTGTTTGGCTCCGAACACCAAACAGATCATTGCAGCATTACCCATAACCCCCTCTGTTTCAGCCCTGTTTCCAAAGTGCTGATTCTCTGTCTCTTACTTTAGATGAAAATAAGGAGCCCCTCCCCACGCCCCTCTGAGAGATATTTGGTTACAAAGAACTCAATGGTGCTCTAGGAGGAGATTCAGGTGATAAGGTGGGGGGGGGGGGGGGGTTACCTTGGTTGCTGATTGGCTAATGGTTACACAAGACAAAACATCGTTATGACATCATAAAGTGGCCAAAATCTGATCAGCTCATTTTCAGACAGGTTTTTATAGAAATGGATCAAAAAGAGAGAGAATCTTTGTTCCTGAAACTTTCAGAGTCTCTTTCCACAGAGGGGACACATGTTGATGTAGAAGAGACATGGAGAAGATGGGACACATGTTGATGTAGAAGAGACATGAAGAAGAGGGGACACATGTTGATGTAGAAGAGACATGAAGAAGAGGGGACACATGTTGATGTAGAAGAGACATAAAAAAGTGGATCTTGCACAATAGGTGACCTTTAAAATCTTTTTTCTGTACGTATTTTGCTACTAGTGGAAGATAACCCTAAACACAAGGTTTAAGTTATGTCAATTACATTTAAATAAAGTTTACATGTTATTTTGGGTACAATCTATTTAAGGAATTGTCATCTTTGGGAGAAATAAAAAGACATCTCGCCTAATCCGACAGATTGTATGTGCTTAAAAATAAACGAGATTTGTTTTCAGCGATTGCGTGTCTTTGCTTTGCCTGTTAACGTTATTTCTTCGAGTGAATATAACTTGTCTTATAAACACTTTGATGTACTTTCATGCCATCACTTACATTAAATAAGTTCAATTAAAAAACAACTTTTAAGGTTCACCACTTTGGAAAGATCAGATTAGAAAAAATATTTAAGGCAGTCAGGAGCGTCTTCAACGTTTTTTACTTCAAAGTATCGGACAAACACTTGAACCAGGTATTACAAATGAAAAGATACTTGCACTACAGTACCAAAGAAAGTGGAGAAAATTCAGAAATGTTTTGTTCTTTTGCAGATATATTAAACGTGGTATTTTCCCCCAAGTACAGATCTAAACACGTAGTAGATGAAACGCACGCTGAGCAATGCACGTGTCTTTATAGATTTTGTAAGCAGGCTTTATGAGAAGCTAAATCCGAGTAGCTCATCCTAAAACTATTTCCCGATAACGAGGCTGATTACAGGAAGTGGAGAGCAATCAGACGGGCGTGGCATTCAGGGACATGCCGCTATAATAAACAGTGTGTGTGCCAACTTCAGGGACAGAAATAACCGGCCCAGTTCTGGTCAGTGTGATTAATGGAGCTGCTGTGAACTCTCTCAGTGATGCAGCGTTTTATTTCTGGTGATTCAGACCTCATTAAGTCTGTTTCACGAGACAAACACTGCAGAGTAACACACACTCACATCAACAGTGTGAACCAGACGTATAGAGTAACGTGTTTACTCTCACCATACTACTTCCTGATGGCTCCCACAAGATTGCTGACATCCTCGTGGATTCATCTTCCTATTATACACACATGCATTTCCAAACATTTGGTCTACCTATGTTGCAAATGTATTATCTTTTCAATTTACACACGGCATCTATTGCACGTCTGTCCGTCCTGGGAGAGGGATCCCTCCTCTGTTGCTCTCCCTGAGGTTTCTCCCATTTTTCCCTTTAAACTGTGGGTTTTCTCTGGAAGCTTTTCCTTGTACGATGTGAGGGTCTAAGGACAGAGGGTGTCGTATTGTCATACTGATATTCTGTACACACTGTGAAGACCACTGAGACAAAATTAATGTAACATTTGTGATATTGGGCTATATAAATAAACATTGATTGATTGATTGATTTACCATGTTTCCCATGCTTTGCACTTTTCAGCTGGATAATCTTCTAGAGATGACGAGACTTTCTCAAGTTAATTAACTAATGATCTCGGGAACAGGGGCGGTTCTAGGTGGGGGCCAACAAGGGCCAGTGCCCCCGAAAAGCTGACCTGAGCCCCCCCCCCTCCAAAAGAAAAGTTTATAATATTACTATTTATTGTCTACAGCGCTGGAGCGATAGCTGGAACTAACTCTGTGTTTTAGTCAAACTCCTTTGGCCGGCTGATGCGCGCAGGAAAACAAACAACACTTGTCATTTCCACCCAGAGGCTGTTCCCTTTTTAATTCAAGTAAGACTCAATAAGACTCAAGCCTAGACGTTGAGAGACTATAAATCACAGGAACCGCAAGATAGTATTGTTGCTGTAATGTGAAAGAAGAGAACACCTCAGCCTGGCATGCAGAGACCCGGATGTACAGCAGAGATGGAAGTAAATCATTTAGTAAATACAAATCCAGACAGAAAATATGTGAAGTTTTGCAGGTGAAATCAAATGCAGATGTGCATTAAATCCAGATGTGGTAAGGTAGGGAAAGGCGTGTTAAATCCTCCCTTCTTCTGTGTTAAATTAAAAACACACGTTCCTCCTCAGTTTTACTCACCCAGGGGGGGAAGTAGGCCTCTGGTTCAAAGTACTTCCCGAAGTGTTTGTTCCTTTTGAAGTTCCCGAGGTCGGCCTGCAGGGCGAAGGCAGCGAGCAGGAAGTACGCCTCCTCCCTCTGCAGACACTCCGACTGCAGCACCTGCTTCCTCAGGTGCCAGTAGTAATAATATCGGGCAGAACGGTCGCTGAGGGGGGAAGTGAACGCATCACAGGTTAATAACTGAAGGGTGATAGAGTGGAAGCTCTGAGAGGATGAACCTGAGAAAGAAACATCCAAGTAATCCATTTATGGAGTTAAGTCTGAGCTAAATTGTTTGAATTCCATACAAATAAAATAAATCGAAAAAAATACTTATTTTTTACATTTTGAAAAAAGTAAAATTCTGAGAAAAATGTAAATGAAAATATTCTGAAAACATTAAAACAATTCTGAAAAAAAAGTAAAAATTCAAAAGCAAAAATAAATCGGAGAAAAAAAAAAAATTCTAGAAGCGAAATTTCTGAGAAAAAGTAAACATTTTGAGTTAAAATTAAAAAGAAAACATTCTGAGAAAAAAGTAAAAATTCTCAGAAAAAAAGACAAAATTCTTGACGGGAAATTTCTGAGAAAAAGTCAAAATTCTTAGAAAGAAAAAAAGGTGTGAGAAAAAAGTCAAAATTCAGAGAAAGCCAGAAAACAGGGGAGAAAACACTTTAAATCCGACAAAGATAAGGGGTTTATTTTCAGCCTATGAGAGCTTCAGTTTGTCTTCAAAAAGTCCTCTTTACTACCAGCTGTGGTCAGTAGGATGCGAGTCTGTACCTGATCAGTCTCCCATTCTCCACGTAATACTGAGCTCTGAAGTGGATTATCATCGGAGGCCCAAACTGGTCGATGCCCTGGAAAACAAACAAGTTAAATATTTATTATTTATTTCTCCAAACAGGTACAATTTAAAGTTGGAAAAATATATTGTAGGGCCATACAAAACATGTTTTTTGCTTAAAATACCAAACAGATCCCCCATTGTAGCCATGCCTCATACTGCTCATATCCCTCTTTTGCAGCTCTGTTAGAGCCCTGTTAATGCGGATTTTGGGTCCTTAGTTTAAAAAAAAGAAAGAAGAGGAGGCGGAGCTAATGCCTGATCAGAATTCTACCGGAGATAAAGTTAAATTCTGCTGTGATAAAACGCCATCCTGTTCTAAACCACATCAAGGATTATTTCTGAAACAGTATGGAGCTCAAATACTTTTTCTTTTGCGGGTTTATCACAAGGTGAGTTCCCTTTTTTTATTTCCTGCTTTTTAAACACATGCTCTCTCCAGTACAGGTTAGCTCTGAGTAGTAGCGAGGCTTGCTAATGTAAACAAAGACGAGATTATGTCCAAAACACGCCAGGAGTTGTTTCTGATAGCAACTCTCTGTGGGTCCACCATCCGATTACGTCATATCGGCAGCAAATCTGTATCCGCTCGTTGTACCCCCGTTTTTAAAAAAGATTTAAGAGAGAGGGTTTTA
Source organism: Gymnodraco acuticeps (assembly GCF_902827175.1). Classification (NCBI taxonomy): domain Eukaryota; kingdom Metazoa; phylum Chordata; class Actinopteri; order Perciformes; family Bathydraconidae; genus Gymnodraco; species Gymnodraco acuticeps. The sequence continues at coordinate 113,641 of NW_022990514.1, forward strand.
TTTTCTGACGCTGCGTGAGTTCCCCGACGCACCGGGGACACATATGTATGTATAAAAGACATCACAAAGTGCATTTTGCATGATAGGTCCCCTTTAACATTTATATCAGAAGTTAGGAAACTGTCCGTGCTCAGAGGTGATTTACAAACTGTTTTACTTGTTGAATTACTTCTTTAACAAAAATAGTATGGTCAAAAAAGAGAATGCTTAAAAGGAGCATTTACATTTCCACCTACAAAGAACAGATTATTCAACAAAACCTTACTTCTTTTGTAAAAGCATGTTCAAGGTTTATGACAGATTGATTTGATGAACTCAATTTATTTAAACACTTTTTAAGGATCAGTGGGAACCCTGATCTTTTATCAGAGTCCTGTATCCTGTTTCCTGCTTCCTCACCTTGCTGGCCTCCCTCTTCCACTCTTTAGGACAATACTTAGAGAGCTTCTGATCCAGCTCCATGTAGATGTGTTCATTATCTGTGGAAGAGAGGAGGGTTAAACATTGATACTCAGACTGTGTGTGTGTGTGTGTGTGTGTGTGTGTGTGTGTGTGTGTGTGTGTGTGGTGTGTGTGTGTGTGTGCGTGTGTGTGTGTGTGTGTGTGTGTGTGTGTGTGTGTGTGTGTGTGTGTGTGTGTGTGTGTGTGTGTGTGTTGTGTACAGAGAAACCCCATGAATGCACATCGTTTAAAACCTGCAGCCTCTCTATGTGCTTACGCATTCATCTATGTTATAAATATTGTTTTTTAAATAAATCCTGTAAACCCTACGACGTATCTGAACCTGAGGACACTGAGGTCGGGGGACACTGGGTGAGACACACAGTGGGTGTGACACACAGTGGGTGTGTAGTGTTTGCCTGCAGGATTTCACGCTGCTCAGTCAGACACTTGAGGAATGCCCCCCCCCTCAGACTGCTGTCTCCTGACCTGACCGTCAGCTGTCTGAACGCCCCCCCCCCCCCTCAGCTTCCTGTCCACATGACCCTCACCTCCCCCAGTCACCATAAACAACTCCAGCCTCTCTGCACAAAGAGAGCAGTCAGTGGAGGCTTCCTGAGAGACGCCATCACAGGTAGTTGCTACATGCTGCGTTCAGGGGAGAAACCTGTGCTACATGCTGCGTTCAGGGGAGAAACCTGTGCTAATGCTGCGTTCAGGGGAGAAACCTGTGCTACATGCTGCGTTCAGGGGAGAAACCTGTGCTACATGCTGCGTTCAGGGGAGAAACCTGTGCTACATGCTGCGTTCAAGGGAGAAACCTGTGCTGATGCTGCGTTCAGGGGAGAAACCTGTGCTAATGCTGCGTTCAGGGGAGAAACCTGTGCTACATGCTGCGTTCAGGGGAGAAACCTGTGCTGATGCTGCGTTCAGGGGAGAAACCTGTGCTAATGCTGCTTTCAGGGGAGAAACCTGTGCTAATGCTGCGTTCAGGGGAGAAACCTGTGCTAATGCTGCGTTCAGGGGAGGAAACCTGTGCTACATGCTGCGTTCAGGGAGAAACCTGTGCTAATGCTGCGTTCAAGGGAGAAACCTGTGCTACATGCTGCGTTCAGGGGAGAAACCTGTGCTACATGCTGCGTTCAGGGGAGAAACCTGTGCTACATGCTGCGTTCAGGGGAGAAACCTGTGCTACATGCTGCGTTCAGGGGAGAAACCTGTGCTACATGCTGCGTTCAAGGAGAAACCTGTGCTAATGCTGCGTTCAAGGGAGAGAAACCTGTGCTAATGCTGCGTTCAGGGGAGAAACCTGTGCTACATGCTGCGTTCAGGGGAGAAACCTGTGCTACATGCTGCGTTCAGGGGAGAAAACCTGTGCTAATGCTGCGTTCAGGGAGAAACCTGTGCTACATGCTGCGTTCAGGGGAGAAACCTGTGCTACATGCTGCGTTCAGGGGAGAAACCTGTGCTACATGCTGCGTTCAGGGGAGAAACCTGTGCTACATGCTGCGTTCAGGGGAGAAACCTGTGCTACATGCCTGCGTTCAGGGAGAGAAACCTGTGCTAATGCTGCGTTCAGGGGAGAAACCTGTTCTAATGCTGCGTTCAGGGGAGAAAACCTGTGCTACATGCTGTGTTCAAGGGAGAAACCTGTGCTAATGCTGCGTTCAGGGGAGAAACCTGTGCTACATGCTGCGTTCAGGGGAGAAACCTGTGCTACATGCTGCGTTCAGGGGAGAAACCTGTGCTACATGCTGCGTTCAGGGGAGAAACCTGTGCTACATGCTGCGTTCAGGGGAGAAACCTGTGCTAATGCTGCGTTCAGGGGAGAAACCTGTGCTAATGCTGCGTTCAGGGGAGAAACCTGTGCTACATGCTGCGTTCAAGGGAGAAACCTGTGCTAATGCTGCGTTCAGGGGAGAAACCTGTGCTACATGCTGCGTTCAGGGGAGAAACCTGTGCTACATGCTGCGTTCAAGGGAGAAAACCTGTGCTGATGCTGCGTTCAGGGAGAAAACCTGTGCTAATGCTGCGTTCAGGGGAGAAACCTGTGCTACATGCTGCGTTCAGGGGAGAAACCTGTGCTAATGCTGCGTTCAGGGGAGAAACCTGTGCTACATGCTGCGTTCAGGGGAGAAACCTGTGCTAATGCTGCGTTCAAGGGAGAAACCTGTGCTACATGCTGCGTTCAAGGGAGAAACCTGTGCTAATGCTGCGTTCAGGGGAGAAACCTGTGCTAATGCTGCGTTCAGGGGAGAAACCTGTGCTACATGCTGCGTTCAAGGGAGAAAACCTGTGCTAATGCTGCCTTCAGGGGAGAAACCTGTGCTACATGCTGCGTTCAGGGGAGAAACCTGTGCTACATGCTGCGTTCAGGGGAGAAACCTGTGCTAATGCTGCGTTCAGGGGAGAAACCTGTGCTACATGCTGCGTTCAGGGGAGAAACCTGTGCTAATGCTGCGTTCAGGGGAGAAACCTGTGCTAATGCTGCGTTCAAGGGAGAAACCTGTGCTAATGCTGCGTTCAGGGGAGAAACCTGTGCTAATGCTGCGTTCAGGGGAGAAACCTGTGCTACATGCTGCGTTCAGGGGAGAAACCTGTGCTAATGCTGCGTTCAGGGGAGAAACCTGTGCTACATGCTGCGTTCAGGGGAGAAACCTGTGCTACATGCTGCGTTCAGGGGAGAAACCTGTGCTAATGCTGCGTTCAGGGGAGAAACCTGTGCTACATGCTGCGTTCAGAAGGAAACCTGTGCTACATGCTGCGTTCAGGGGAGAAACCTGTGCTACATGCTGCATTCAGGGGAGAATCCTGTGGTGCATTTAGGGGCATTTCATCCGTTTTGACTGAATAGAGCATGAATGTATCATAGTGCAACTCTATGGAACTTCCCTCCAGCTAACATTAGCAAGATTTCCACACAGATTTGTTCGTCATAACGTAGAATTATCAGGATGTGAAATATCAGAAAACTACAATTGTTTAGCCGATGTTTAATAAGTGTAGATAAACCTTATTAAACACCTGCAGGAACTAAATGTATTTGAGTCTTACTCTGAATGACGCTGAGTCCGAACAGGTGGCAGTCCTTCAGCCTCAGCAGATCACACACCTGCACCAGCAGCTCCTGACACACAGTCTTCACCTGAGGAGGAGGGTTACATGTATATTCATTACATAAATATACACTTGTAAATATAAGCAAAGATACTCCATAACTAAAGTAATATCTACATTGGTGAAGTTTTTAATATTGAACATTTGAACTGAAAGGATTAGATGATTCATGGATAAGTCAATTAACTATTTCAAAAATGTTTCAAGCATAAAAAGATTCAACAAACAAGTCGGTCAAATATTCTCTGATTCCAGTCAATTTCTGTCTCATCGTAAATTAAAGGCTTTTGGTTGAACAGTACATAACATTTCCTTTCGTACAATATATAAAGTAGCTGCATCCTCACAAGGAAAGAGATTTTACAAGTTTCTACAAGCATTTCTTTGGATAGAATACGAAATGTTTCATCCTCACGTTGACGATGACGTTGAGCGTGTCGTCGTTGGGCAAAAAGACACAGACGCAGCGGCGGTCCTGCATGGTTCTGTTGTTGTGGAAGCTCAGTCTGTTCATCTTCAAGAGGCTTGATCAGGACCGGCCCCCCCACTGGGCCCTCTGACCCCCGCCTCCACCAGCAGTAGAACCAGCAGAACCAGAACCAGGTATCAGAGGATCCACTTCTGCAGCCCAGCACACTCAGCAGCTTCAGGGAGGAGCATAGGAACCCGATTTGCAGGAAATCCCTGAGGGACGGAGAGGTAAAAGAAAAACGTAAAGATTAGACATGAAAACAGTTTAAATAACATAAGCAACTACAGACCGTGGAAACAGACCTTTTGTAAGTGTTTTTAAATGCTAAATGCCTTATTTTCATAAGGTTTGAAGGGAAACCTTTGCATGATTCTATGGGGAGAAACGTCAATTAAAGCAATTAAAACAAAAAGCAAGCATAGAAATACACAAAACACCGGCACTGAAGATGTTCTGCAATCAGATAAATGAGAAAAAAGCTGCGTGTTTACATGGGAATTAGAAAAACATTATTTTAAGCTTTGTTATGCTGTATTAATTAATTGAGGACATCTCAGTAAAGATTTAAAGGGGAAGCTTATGCATGATTTATTGGGGAAAAACTTTTTTAGATCTGTCTGCTAAACCAAACAATGTATTAGTCGTTAATAATAATAATAATACATTGCATTTCAAAGCGCTTTTCCAGGTGCTCAAAGACGCTTTACAGTGGTGATAAAACATGATAAAATAGAATTTAAAAGTTATTAAAACAGCAATACAGCATAATTCACAGATTAAAAGCCAGTCTGAAGAGGTGTGTTTTGGTCAGTGTTTTGAAAGTGGGGGAGTCAGTGCAGTCTCTGATGTGTTGTGGGAGGGAGTTCCAGAGGGTGGGGGCAGCGATGGAGAAGGCTCTATCCCCCCAGGTTCGGAGCTTGGTTTTCTTGGGGATAGAGAGGAGGTTCGCTTCTGATGAGCGAAGGCTGCGGGAAGGGGTGTAGTGGTGGATCAGGTCGGAGAGGTAGGGGGGGGCTGGTTATTGAGAGCTTTGTGTGTTAGCATTCGCAGAAGGATTTTGAAGTGTATTCGTTGAAAATGGTATAATTGTTTGTGCTGTAGTCATTTCTGAATGCCTCTTTAATGCTGTATTACTTGGACCCCAATATATGACTAGTCGGTTATTCGATCGTTAGGTATTTGTTTTTAGATTTACGGATTCGATTATTTTTTAACCGCTTTGGACATCAAACAAGTGTGACACAAGCTAAACCTTTTTAAATAACTATAGATCATTAAACAAACAATACTAACATAGAAGAACTGCATCTGAAAACTACAAAGCTAAAAAAGTATTCAGGGAAACTGCTGAGGCTTTTAACTTGATTATTTATTTATTATTGCGATGCAACTGTTTATATTGTAAATTGGAATTATCCACATCTGTGCTCCCGGGTGTATCTGTGTGTTTTCTTCCTGTATGTTCCTGCCTGTGTTCATGACATAAGCTGCTGCTCATAACCAATTGCCCCTTGCGGGATTCATAAAGTTGTTGATTGATTGATTGATTGAGCACATCTCTGGTAAACACAGATTTAAAATGGAAATCCTCCCAAGGTTTGTTAGCAGACCAAGAGTGTCTGTAGTGAGGACGGGTCTGAAGAACATGTTTCCACTGAAGGAGAGCGACAGTGGGAGAAATGAGAGAGGGAGACGGAGGGCAGCGTTCCTGGATCTGTGACATCATGTGAGGGGAATGTCCCGAGGAACATGAACATCTGCAGAGGAACCGTAATGAAGGAAACGCGCTGAAACAAACACTGATTTATATGGCGTTCTACCTCTGTGTCATGTCTTCTCTCAGACTAGAGGAAATAAAACACATCCAGGAGTTTATTTAACTAACTCTGTCTGTTTGTGTCTGTTTCTCAATTTTTCAGATTTCAATGTTTTTTTAACATTTCTGCGTTTTTTTTAAACATTTTACATAATATTTCAGTTTTTTGTCAATATTTTTCATATAATTTGTATTTGATTTTATCTTCTCTCACTGTTCCTATACGCCCCCATAAAAACAAATTAATTGCATGTAAAAAAAGCTACTTATTATTATTTGTTTATTTATTTAAAATTGTTTAGAATATTTTATTTCTCAGGATTTGCTCTTTTTTCTACTTTATTTTTATTTTTGTATTTGTTATATGTGAAAACCAACTTGGCAATAAACTCAATTCTGAATCTCATTTAATTTATATTTTAAGACTATTTCCAACAGTTTTTCACTCGGCTCCTCCCGTTTTGCCAGTACTGTGGTATTAGTGGTTTAGGAAGAGGGGAGTTTTTCACAAATCCAGCGCTCCCTAACTCGTGAAGCCAGGACAGTAAACAAACATGTCGTCGGTGGTATGGGCGTTGGAGCTATGTGCAACTCAAGGCATATGCTCGAACCGGAGCTGCCTGGACGCTGCAATCATGTTGCGCACTATCCGTGCTGAGTGTGCTGACTTTTCGTACAATGTCCCACTGTCTGGCTTCCTGCATAAAGTCAAGTGCTCGGCGCAGTTGTGGCGAAATGTCGCTCCTCTGTTTTCCGGGTCCTCCCAACAGCCAGTCGGTGCCTGCCGGTGAGCGTGGAAGTGTGGTCTGCCACAAGCGGGCGGCAGGAGCGGGGCTGTCAGCATCAGCTTGTAGATAATATTTTTAACTCGAAGCGCTCTGAAACTACGGGGCGGCCGAGGAAAAAAAATACACATGCGTTAATCGCGTTAAAATAATTAGTGGCGTAATTTTTTTTTATTATCGGTTATCGGTATCGGTCTTGAGAAGCAGGAAGTTATCGGTATCGGTTTCAAAAAACCAATATCGTGCATCCCTACAAAATATAATTGTGTTAATGTCAGTAATGAAGTGGGAAGTTTTATGGTGATATCTGTTAGTTAAATATGTTACCCTATTCACCTGCAGTGTGTACAAACCCCAACTTTAACAACAATGCTGCAAATTAGGTAATTCATCCCCATACTTGATTATAACAGCTGTTACATTTTTTTTACATGGTTTTGAGTCAACTGGATGTGATTTTGTTGGCTTTTAGGCCACACGGAGACGAAAGCGAAAGCGAACCGAGGTCGATATCAAAAAAGTCCACACGGAACCAGAAACGTGTCCGTCCACACGAGACCGCTCGACCCACAAAATACACCAAAAGCAGCGAGTATCAAGGCCGCTACACACCAACCTGAGACCAAAGAACGCGTACCGAAGACGTCCCGACTTTTACGCCCGCCTACGAACACACCGTAAAGACTTCAGTCGACGAGTGGCAATAACTGTCCTTACCAGCAGGCGGCGGTAGTGTGTATTCGTCATTCAAAAGAGGCAACAACCAATCAGAGTGATTTCTTTGGCCGAGGCCGCGGGAGGTGTGAAAATGTGCCGTAAAGCAACGAGGGTGCGGGACACACCAATCTGAGTAGGGCGCCGCGACTGCCTCTGACGGCCTCTGACGGCCTCTGACGGCCTCTGACGGCCTCTGACAGCCTCTGACTCCCAAAATCGGGTAGGTGTGTCAGGGCCTTAAGACACATGGGCATAAGGCACGAACAAACAAACAAGGTAGAAAGCAACCCTTTGATCCGCCATTGTTGTTGTTGTTGGCGAAACACATTAGCAATGAGGCGGGGGTGAGCAGCAGAGGTGGGGAGAGGCGGGGCTATGGCGCCATCGTTATCAGGAAATGATCGTATAGGGCAGGGGTCGGCAACCTTTTTGATATGAAGTGCCATTAAAAAAAAAAAGTAATCAGCGTGCCGACGATCGTGAATTATCAACAGGGGGGGGGTGAGGAGTTTGATGCTCGTGAACTGTCAACAGGAGGGCAGGGGAGCCTCGCAGTGTGTGGACCTGTCAGCGCAACTTACATGATGCCGAATTTAACACACTAATTTAAATAATTGGTTTAAACGGCATAATAATAAGGACGATCGTCCGTTCTGTGATTCTCCAGAACACACAGATGGCCAGTCCGCCCCTGTGTAGCATATTGTTTAGATGAGAGATGAGCAGATCGCCACTGGGCTTTCAACTAAAGACACAACCACGCAAAAACTGCGGCATTTGTACAGCTCCTTGTGGGTACTGCAATCTGTGAAGTGCTTTCCTCCGTGGTGAAACGATCAGCACTGCACCACGGAGGAAAGCGGCAGAAAGTCGCCTGGAGTTAAAGAGAGCGGGGTTGCGTTGCGTGCATGGCTTCCTTCTGCAGGTAACGGGGAGACACGCTCTGGCGGCGGTCTCGTTCAGGATCCGAAAATACAATTTAAATATTTTGACCACTTATTCCTAGTGTGCCACTGGTTACGGTGCCAGGGATTGCCGACCCCTGGTATAGGGCGTACACACTAGGGTTGCCAGAAACTGACCATGATCAAAATCGATTATTCGGCAGCCTTGGCTTGGAAATAATATTCGATTATGGAGACTGTAACGAATATTCGAATAATCACTGGCATCCCTAGTACACACGGAGCCGTTTGACCCCCAGAGCGTTGCGTCTGCAGATCTACCCACCTTGGGAACCGTTATCGTTATCCGTGTCGGCCTCGTGCGGACGAACCGTCTATACGATAGAGAACTGTAGCGGATACAACCCGTTTCGTCTCCGTGTGGACGGGGCCTTAATCTAGACAGCTCCACATTTAGTTTCCTGGCATCGTTTTTGTCAACTCTTTCAGTTCTGTTGACAGATTTCTGTCCGTTTGACTTGAATTATTTCCCTGTCTGCTGGAAACTGACTGCAGCTCTGTGTTTGGGAAATGCAAGTATGTCAAATGTCCCTGAACTCATCTGATATCATTCAACCACCTATAATACTGCACAGCTGCACCACCGTTTATTCAGATATAATGTGCATACTTTTCACAGTAAATTGTCATATTTTATTGCATTTTTTTAAATACTTTTTCACACATTTCTGCACAATACTTTAAAACTGCACAGCTCTCCTGCCTTTAATTCAGATATACTGTAAGTATTATTCACAGTAATTTAATACTTTTATTTTAAGTTTTTTAATGTGCATTTAATATATCTTGCTCACATTTTTCTTATTTTGTCATCTTTCTTGAATTGTTTTCCTCAATATTCCTTTATGTATTTTAACCTATCATGCTATCTTTATGTTTGAACCGAAACCAAAGGACGTTCCTATTTAAAAAAAACTACTAGTAATATACTGGATTCCTATTCAGAGATTTCTCATTTTATTCTGTCTTTTATTTTTGAAAAGAAAGCCTACGTTTTTTTACTGCAGGAAAACAAAAAGTTACAGGAATGTTTGTGAGAAAATGTAAGTATTTTCTACACCTGAGCCCAAGACAGAGGTGTGAAATATCCTCACCTCTGCCTCTGTTATATGAAAGCTATGTGTTGTTACCTTGTTATCTACCACATATATCACACACACACACACACACACACACACACACACACACACACACACACACACACACACACACGCACACAGTGAGAGCCTGAGGCGGTGTGAAAGGTCTCAGGTGAAACAAAAGGATTTCACAGACCCGTCAGTCAGGATCGTTTCCTGTTGACAGACCCTCTGCTTAAAGCCTTGTTGTCATTAAATACAGATCACGTTACACAAAGAGAAACTATTAGCATTTAAAAAGAGTCAATGACACATTTGAGATCAGATAACAAAGCAGGAAACCCTCCTTTAACAGGGCTCAAAACACTCAAGCAATGCGCATTAAACCACAGCTACACACATCCAGATAAAAGGACTACAAACTAGGATAAGGGCTGAATATTACTGTTATTATTTTGTTAATTCTACCCATTATCTCATAGATTAATCATATAAAACATTATACAAAGGAGGACAAATCATGAATGAGCAACTGATTTGATCCTCTGTTTTTTTAAATAGAAAAATCCACATTGTATTGCTTAATTGCATACAAAAATACTATCTGTCAAAATGTAATTAAGAATGCGTGGAAATGCCAAATTACATTCTGGTATTTGAGGCTCCAGACTTTTGTTTTCACCAGTGTGCATTGTAAGAAATATGTGGTGGTGTTTCGCAAGGTCTTAACCTGTTAAGCCCCAAGCCTGTTTTTCAGGTTTCAGGCTCGAAAATGACATTCCCAGAACAAATGACTATAACTTCACTTCTAAAAGGGGTAAGTTAATCGTCTTTTTTCTCAAAGCAATGATAAACCTGTGAGTTGGATGTAGAAAAATCAGAATCAATATAGAATTTTTTTATTTTAAAGTAAATTCAGATTGAACATGGTAAAAAAATGTAAATTAGTGTCCGTCCAAAAAAATAAACATTACTTATAGTGAAAACCACCTTTGAATGATGGGATAGTAGACTAAAAGCTTTAGGAATCCAAACTATAACATATAATAAGTAGGGATGCACGATATTGGTTTTTTGAAACCGATACCGATAACTTCCTGCTTCTCAAGACCGATACCGATAATAATATAATATATATATATATTAAATGTACGTGTAGTTTTTGCACACCTGGTGGTAAAAAAAAGACTAGTAGTGAGAAAATTACATGAGCATTACTACTATGAACAAAACAAAGCCAAGAACAGTTTTGACTCTTCAAAGTGACCATATTTATTTCCCCAAATAAAGTTCTTGCCTTTTTCAAAAGCCTCGTCGATCGGTAAAAGCCCCGGTGCCTTTGCAGCTGGCTTTGGATTCGCCGCTAGTTTAGCAGCGCAGGCGTCTTCGTACGCTTTTAACACACCATCGTAGCGATGGCGATGTTTCAGGTGACTAATCAGGTTGGAAGTATTATATCTCGTTGCCTTTTTCCCTCCTCGTGGAACTTCTGCATTTGTTAATACAAATAGCAAGCGAACTATCTAACTCTGAAGCTTTGAAATAGTCCCATACTACCGGCGACATGTTTGTTTACTGTCCTGGCTTCACGGCCGCACACCATTTACGTCACAGCCAGGCATGAGTTAGGGAGCGCTGGGTTTGTGAAAAACTCCCCTCTTCCTAAACCACTAATACCACAGTACTGGCAAAACGGGAGGAGCCGAGTGAAAAACAAGCGCCCCTCACCCCAATCCACCCACACCGCAGTATTTCTTTCTTTTTTTTTACCCAAAAAATATATTGTATATTATCGGGGCTATTAATACTTTTATCGGGTTTATCGGGATGACGTCATAATTCCTAATATCGGGCCGATAATTATCGTGCACCACTAATAATAAGTACCCTGTATCAAGATTGACGCAAAACAAGTGACCCTTTTAGAGAGGTTTAGCACAAAAAAAACACTTCTGGGGTCATTTGGGTGGATTTGCCATATCTCTGGAACCCATTGGTCGATTTTGATGATTGACACCTCTTTTGAACCGTTAGAGCCAATAGAATCGAGAGGGAGGTTCCTAAATCCACCTACACGTTACCATTGAGGAATGAGTGATGCGCACGCAGCTTGCCCAAACCGAAAGCTATGTTACGCTCTGAAAACTGAAAACTAGGTTATAGCCATAAATATGATGACGGATTATCAGTAATCATTTAGAAGTGACACAGACACATTAGATTAACCTTCAGCAGCGTTTTTATCGTTTTAATGCCATTGAACACAGCTTTTGATCAGAAAAACAGCAAAGGTAAGACATATATGCCGTTTTGGCTCCGTAAAGCTACGTGGTGTGTTGTCTGGGTTTGCCTTCGCTGCCCTGAGTTTTGGTCGCACGGTGATGATACTTATACCCCTAGATTCTGTGGAATCTCAGCTTTAATCTGATATATTGTTTGTGCAGATAAGTAATAAAGTATTTCTACAGTGAGTTCTGTGCTAAGTGCGTTAGCATTTTATCGCTCAGGGCTAATTCAGAGGCTCTGCGTTCGACTTAGACTAAAATGTCATATTGTCAGTTAGCTGAGTTTCTTCCCATTAAGTGGGTATGACACATTAATAGGTTGTTAAATGTTAAGAAGCCCTGAAACACAGTTTCGTGAAAACAGTTTCAGTTCCGCGGGTTTAAAAGGTTAAGAAAGTCTTGTATTTTCTAGACCAGGGGTGCCCAACCTTTTTTGAACCGACAGCTACTTTTAAAGTTGCCAGTCTGCCGAGATCTACCAGTCCAAATAGAGAGGCGTAGCCATTACTGACAGCCTACTACCAGGTAAATACACACTTCTACTTGTATAAAACTGACCTTTGTATGATTAATACTTCATAACATAATGCAGATCCTTTATCTTACCTCTTTCTAATCTACACAAGTATTTAACTGAAGTTACACAACAGTGTTGTTGATACAGAGTTGGAGTTTATTCACACGTCACATACTACAGTGGGTAATGTTTTCAAGAAACATTGAACAGTGCTGCCACATATGACACAGGACAAAAAGAAAATACACTGAACCCTTTCTTTGCCATTATATAAAAATAGTGTTGCTACAAAAGTATAAATGAGGCTTACTAATAAGACAACTCAGATCTGAAGCTACTCAGGAATCTGCTGCAACAGTGCAATAAAAAAGACAAAATTAATAGAATCAAACCCTTTTTTTGTTGCATTTTAGTCGAGTATAAAAATAAATGCCTTTAAAATAGGATGCAAGCAACACTAGTTTCTTAACCTGAATTGATAATAGACTATAATCAATTTAAACAGAACAGATCTGAATGTTTGCATTCTTATACCATTTTGTACAATAATGAATAAATTCAAACAAACTAAAACTTACAGCTGATTAATAACGTTATCTAACTTGAGTTTGTATTATATCGAAAACCTATAGAAATGCTTCTGTTATTTTTTACTGTCCCCCAAAAGCGCGTCGGCAGCCTCCAGGAATGCTTCTTTCACAACTTCGCCGTCTTTGAAAGACTTCATGTGTTTCGCAAGAACGTGACTGACACGATAAGATGCTCTGGTAGCAGCCTTGCTCTTGTTGTTGGGCCTGGTGAAAATGGACTGCTGTGCATTTAGCTGTCCTTTCAGGCCCCTCCCCTTTTGGAGCGTAGGGCAGAATTAGGAGGGAATTCCGTCTCGTAGCGTTTGTGCACTGTTTTGAAATGCCGCTCCTAAATTACCCTTCTTCGATAAAGCCACGCTCGCATTGCAGATGAGACAGATGGACTTTGAATTGGAATAGATACAAAAATAATCATCCTCCCACTCGGAGTGAAAATTATATATTTTGGGCTTTTTTGCTTCTGCCATAATTGCGGTCCTGTGTGTGTGCGGACTGTCACTCCTGTTGACACGGACAACGTCAGCGAAATACTGCCCAATGCCCACCAGTCACGCCCCGACACATGGGGTCTCGCCGGCCAATCACAAAGCTTTGATGCGTTCAAGTGCATTATTCTGGACAGGAAGATTATGATACAGGACATTAACGATAAAACAGAATGTTGTTGTTCTATTTTTAGACACATCTCGCGATCGACTGGGAATCTCCCCGCAATCGACTGGTTGGGCACCCCTGTTCTAGACCTAAAAAGATATTAGCTTTACTGTCATAAACACGTCTCAAAAAGTTAAAGTATATACATATTTTAGATGCTGGAGTCAGAGCATTTCAATTTTTTCTGATTTGTTATTGGTAAAAATAGTTGAAAACGCATTATTGCTCTAAATATTCAAAGTGTAAGTCCTACAGTGTTTGTGTTGCCTTTATCACCTGGGACAATAGAGATAAAAGTGTCTTTAATCCAGAAAATTGTTAGTAGAATTTGATAAACAGCAGCTTTAACAGCAGGTTTGATGCTGGGTGTAAATATCCTTCAATACTCTGCAGTGGACGTATAACAGTGTAGCAGCAGACAGAGAGCATTGTGGGTCGGCAGCCATAATAAATACACTGTAGATGTCCAGCTCAGAGTGTGTGTGTGTGTGTGTGTGTGTGTGTGTGTGTGTGTGTGTGTGTGTGTGTGAATGGTGACTGCACTAAACACCACTGCACTGCACACACTAATAATTATCATCAGAAATGTAGAACATTTCCGACTATATGTGATGATATTTCCCAAAAAATGAAAAATAGCAGAAAAAGATATAGAATGATATACAAAAAAAGAGAAAATAAAATAATAATAATTTATTTATGAAGTGTTTAACAAATATAAAAATTATGCAAAAACATTTCCGAAAAAATAATTGCTTTTGTAGAAAAAATTATAAAATGACAGAAGAATATGTGAAAAATGTCTGAATTAACGTGAAAAAACATGCAAGAAAAAAGGGTTGAGAAAGATATTTGCAAAATGTTCGCAATTTGGGAAAATAAATTGGAAAATTGTCAGGAAAATCTATGTGAAATCACCCCATAAAAGATGTCACAAAAGGAAGGAAAAGAGGTTTAAATAGCTTCAACTTAAACAAAATAGGAGGTTGCTTCACAAATCTGAATATGAAGGGATATAGTATTTTTCTGTTTCAAAGCAGATTTGCACTTTATCATAGCTGCTTAGTTTGGACATTGTCTCAGAATATCAAAAACACAACAAAGCATTTCAAGAACTTGGTGTTGTTTGCCAGTGTTTGAAACTCAGTGTAAAAGCGGAAACATGCCCTCATGCCGGTTCGTCTCTGAAGGAAAGTTAATGGGGCTTGAAGTGTCTCTGTTAAACTCCTATCATATTACTTTTCCAGACAGAAATATGATTCCTGACATCCTACTTACGTTCATCACATTACTGCATGCTAAAGGAGAAAGCTGATGCATGTGTGTGTGTCGCTCAGAAACTCAGACATAACGGAGTGTATTATTACTGAAGCTCATTGTGTCACGTCTGCAGACATGAGGCGTCACCACAGAGACGGAGTGATCTCAGGGTAATGAAGTCACTGCTGCTTTTTCACAGAGTCCGTCAACAGCGAGGAACATCTAACTGTAATTATATGTATAAAAACATTTAAACAAATTGTAAAAACGTACTTGGCAATAAACATAATTCTAAGTCCTATTTCTTTTTTTCTACGTATATTTTCATAAAAACATTTCATACAATTATTTTTCAATATTATTCTTTTTTTTCTTCAATATTTGTCCTATTTTGGGTGGTCTAATCTAATGGATAGTGAGGTGGGCTGATGATCGGAAGGTTGCGAGTTCAAATCCCGGCTGGAACATCACTACAAGTGTGTCCTTGAGTAATGTCCCTCTAATTGGTCATCGTAAGTCGCTTTGGAATAAGGCGTCTGCTAAATGCCTAAATTGTAAATTATATTTTTGGGAGAATAAACCCCACAGATCCTCAACTCCGGTGTGTCTCACTCATTAACAACGCAACAGAGCAACAAGAACGTTGTAGTAGCCATGAACTCGCATGTATTTTCTTATTTGAGGGGGGGGTTGATGCGTGGGCCACCCGAATAGGTTAAGGGGCCAAATTCTGTGGGAAACACTGCGTCACCCATAGGTTTCTGCAGAGTTGCTCAGAAGCCCTTAGTAGGCAGAGTCTCGACAGTGAAGTCAGTCTAACTTCCGCCTGCTCCAGCCTGATCCAAATAAGGGCAAAGAGGCGGAGCCAAGGCGGCATAAGATAAGTCCGATATTTAAATGAAGAATACTCCACCAGGCACCAACACAACAAACACGTCCGAGTTCAAGTTGTGTTCCCCAGATCAGCCTCGCAGCTGAGCCCCTGTAGCATCCTGGAGCTAACAAAGCTAGCAGAGGGACAGAAAGCTAGAAGCAGCAGTCACCGCAGAGACCTGTCCATCAAAGTGACCACGCCCTAATTTATGCAAACACTTTAAGACCTAATAGAACTAAAAGGGGTGTGTTATAAAGAAATGCACTCCCCAATCAATTGTCATGAAGTTGGAATCTAACTATATCCAGAATATTTTTTATTGCAGGTGTAGAAACGTGTTTATTTCTGCTGTAAAGTTGGGCATTTTAACATGGGGGTCTATGGAAATTGCTCCTTTCTGAAGCCATCCCCTATCGGCCAATAGATGAACTGCAGTTTGTGGCACTTCCTTATGGGCTTCCCGGCTCTGCCCCAGAGTTTGCCGCTTGCTAAAAATACAGTATTTTTTGAATATCGGTATTTTATTTATTTATTTAAAAACATTTTTTTATATTTCTTTCCTGTTATTTGTTCTCTTCTTTTAGACTTTATATTATTACAATACCTTTATTCGAATTTACATTGTTAGCAAAAGTGAAAATAGAGACAAATAACATAAATTATTTAAAATATAAATATATATTTATTATTATTTCAATTTGCAAGTAACATTGGTAATACATTTAAAAAATATATTTTAAAATTTGATTTGTTATATGTGAAAAAACTGACTTGGAAATAAACCAAATATTCCACTTATTCAGATGTATTTATTTTAAGACAATATGTTCACATTTATGCACAACACTACAACTTTAAAACTGCACAGCTCTTCTGCTTTCAAATATACTCTACACATTTTTTCACAGCAATTTAATCAATTTCTTATATATAATTTTTAATATATATTTCAATTTTCGTTCACATTGTTTATTTTATATTATATTATTAATACTATTTAAAAAAAAAAAATTGTTCTTATACTGATCAAAGCACATTTCTTTAAAGAAATTTGTCTCAATGTAGTATTTATTTTGCAATGCCTTTATTTTTGAAAGGAATGCCTACATTCTCACTGCAAATAACAAAATGTTACAGAAATATAAAATAATATTGGCAAACTTTATGTATGTAAGAAAATGTAACTTTTATTCTGCAACTGAGGCCAAGATTCTTAATGTTGGCCTCGATGTACAGCAGCACAAAGAGCTTCCTCCTGCCTTTTCAGAATCCTGTCAACGTGGCAGACGTCAGAGTGAATCCCAGAGAGAAGCCTCTGTCACACACACAGCGGCACGAGGTGGAAAAACGTCCTCCAGCTCTGCGGAGTGAGAGGAGCTTCAGGTACAGAGTGTGTGTCAGAGGGAGGAAACAGAGAGCTTACGCATGAAAAAATAAAAAGTGCTGCAGTCAGGAGAATTCCTCCCGAACATCTGCTCCTCATTACAACAATGGCCGCCTTTGATTCCCGATGCCCACAGCCAGCAGTCTCCATGTGCTCACTCTCTCACACAGAGAAAAACTAAAACTGAAAGTTAAAAATGTGTGAAAAAATTCAGATAAATGTCAAAACATTTATAAAGATTGTATTAAAAAAAGAAAATGTTGTTGCTGAAACACTGCTGGAAAAAAATGTGGGAAATATCCCCAAAATATATAACAAATGTGTAAAAATACTCAAACATTTTAAACAAAGTAGGACTCTTTCGCTGCGACTCCGCAAACTAACAAAGATGTACCTTACTTATGCCAAGACATACACATGCACACACAGTCTTACATATCCAAAGAAAAATAATTTAAAATGTAGTTTAAAATGTGTTTTTAACTAAAAAAGCGGAAAGAAATGTGGGTGAAAATGTGGATGTAACCTTTTCATCAAGAGAATAACAAACTAGAAGTGAGAGAATGAAAACTCACGCAGGAGCTGAAAGACTTTACAATGGGCGTTGAGGGTTTGCAGCTAAAATACAAAACATCCTGGTTTTATTGGTTTGGGAGGAAGTCTGCGACACAAAGTGCAGAAATATTTAGAGAGCTCTCTTTCAAAGGGCAGCACTTTATAAATAGAGCCAACCACCAGATCCAAATGTTTTATACCCTCGGTGAGTTCACTGCCAACAGACGTGTTTACTCAGCTGATGAGAAATATTACTGCGCGGTGCGTTCACTGTCTCCATGTTTAACCTGCTGGTACTCCGAAGCTGAAAACAAACCCAAAACATCCTCTCAACATCTATTTTAGATTCTGTTTGGCTGGTCGGGAAGTGGTTGTCGTTTTGTATCGCAAACAACTTATTTATTTAAATATTCTCGTGATAATACATATAATGAAGCTGCTATGACTCTGTAAATACATTTAAAAAACATGTGAAAGAAAATATACCAAATAATGAATTAAACATATCCAAAGAAATTGGGAAATGTCAGAAAACGTAATAATAGCCTAACAACATTTCAGAATAATTTTTATTTTATATTTTCCGTCAAACATGCTCATATGGAACTAGTTTCTGGTAAAAAAAACAAAAATGTTTTAAAGATACTCCCAAGAAAATGAATGAAAAAAAGTCAGAAAAATATGGGAAAAAATATAAAAAAATATTCAGGATAATTAAAAATATATATTAAAGGGGACCTATCATGCAAAATGCACTTTTTGATGTATTTTATACATACATATGTGTCCCCGGTGTGTCAGGGAACTCACGCAGCGTCAGAAAATAAAACCCTTTCTCTTTTCCTCCGTATCCAAATCTTTTTAAAAAACGGGGGTACAACGAGCGGATACAGATTTGGTGCCGATATTATGTAATTTTGGATGGTGGACCCACAGAGAGTAGCTATCAGAAACAATGCCTGACGTGTTTTGGACGTAATCTCGTCTTTGTTTACATTAGAAAGCCTCGCTAAGACTCAGAGCTAACCTGTCCTGGAGGGCACATGTGTTTAAAAAGCAGGAAATAAAGAAAGGAACTCACCTTGTGATAAACCTGCAAGAGAAAAAGCATTTGAGCTCCATGCTGTTTCAGAAATAATCCTTGATGTGGTTTAGAACAGGATGGCGTTTTATCACAGCAGAATTAAATGTTATCTCTGGTAGAATTCTGATCAGGCATTAGCTCTGCCTCCTCTTTTTTTTCTTTTTCAAGCTAGGACCCAAAATCCATGTTCCTCTAATGGCGCATTTCCACTACAGGGCCTCGCTCGGCCTCGCTCTGTATGGCTAGGCCTCGTTAGGCCTTGTTAGGACTGGCTCACTTTATGCTGCGTTTCCATTACAGTTTAGTAGCTGGGGTAATAGCTGGGGTAGTAACTATAGTAACGCAGTGTAGGCGGAGCCGTGACGTCATCTTCAATGAGAACCACAGAAAAACAACAGCTGTTAGCTGTTAGCTAGGGTTGGGAACCGAAACTCTGTTCCAGATGAGAACCGATAAGAAAATGCCGGGTACAGGGTACCCATACAAAATACACAATTTCGGTTCTGCTTAACGGTTCCTTAACACGGTAGACCCTGTATTCCACCAGGTCCGTCTGCGCCGCGGTGACCCGGTGGAATACAGGGTAATGGCGGACTGGCCATCTGTGTGTTCTGGAGAATCACAGCGGGCCGTCAGCGTAATGCCTGTTAATAGCTTGCCACAGGCATAGCTCAGTTAAAATAAAGCACAGCTATTGTGCAATACATTTGTATTGCATGTATATTCTTTATTTGTAAAAATGTTAAAGCTTAAAAGAATAAAGATATTTTTGTTATCTAAACGTTTGACCTCTTTCTTTTACAATTTTGGAATCGAAACGGGGAATCGATAAGAACCGGAATCGGAATCGATACATTTCAAACGATACCCATCCCTACTGTTAGCACTCAAGCTCGCAGCTCCTCATATCTGTTCAGAAACTAGACAAAAGTTAAACAAGTACAAACCACAGACTGTCTGTGTCATGGCGAATACAGTCGCTGGTTTATTTATGTCTGTGTAGGCCGTTGTTGTGAGTGTGGACGGAGCATATACTGCGTTAGCTTAGTCGATCTCCATTCAGAAAACACGCATTTTTAAAGGTTTTTCGCCTGCCGTCTGTCTGCAGACTTGTCAAAGCATTAATTCATGGTTTTTACTAACCGGTATCAGTATGTTGTTACTTCGGCGTCATTTAGAAACGTGTATTACAATTAAATCACGGTCAAACATGTTCATCTTGTTGTAGTTGTAGCCGCCTTGCCAGCGATTCTCTCTCTAGTTTAGCATACTCAGCCCGACTCAGCCTGGTTGTTGGCCCGGAAAGAACCTCGATTTTCTGGGGCCAGAAAAACTGTGAAATAGTACCCACTAGCCGGAACTACGCCAAGTGGAAACGCAACCAAAAACGGTCCGGGCACGCTTAAAGCGAGCTCCGCGCTGTAGTGGAAATGCGCCATAACAGGGCTGGAAAAGAGGGGTATGAGGGATTTCTAAAATGCATGATCTGTTAGTATTTTGAGCAAAACACATCATAGACATGTTTTTATATATTTTTGATATATCTGAGACCCATAATATATGCCTAAAAATAGCATGATAGGTGCACTTTAACATTTATTACATTTTAAACATATTATTTATTCTATGACTGCCACAATAGATACTTGAATATGTTCTATATATTATTATTGTTATATGATCTGCACGTCCTCCTTCATCAAATGTCAGACTCATTACCCGCTGAAGGTCAGGCTGCACAGCATGCTCTGTTATTCTGCATTCTGTTATATAATCACATCGAGATGCTGGGTGGCCTCAGGCTGAACCACCATCACAGTAATATTCACTCTGCATTATCTGAAGCCACTGGAGAGGAACTCTAAACACTCCTCGCATCATTTGTCCAGGAATTACTCCGGATTAAGAAGCTGGAGCGCCGCCCTGCCTGATGGATAGGTCAGGTTTCATTACGGAAGGCACAGACAAAGTCTTCACAATAACAGGAAGGAAATACCAACACACTCAGCTGCTAGAGCTCACGTTGTACAACCCTTACATTATTTCTATTTCCTGGGGGATACAGTCATTTGACAGGCTGTGTCCATGCGCAAAATGCGTGTAATAACGTTGTATTTACGATGTTACACGGGTGCAATATGAGCCTAATAACAGTCTTATTAGGGCGTAAGAACAGTGTAACATCAGTATAATAATGGTGTAATAAGGCTTTAAAAGGGGTGTATGTGTAATATGGCTGCAATAACAGGGTTATATGGGGCCGGGGATAATGTAGAAAATAGCTATCAATTAATTTCCGAGTATACTTGTACGTATTGAGACTCTAAAAACCTCCTGAACCATCATCACTGAACGAAGGCTAAGCAAGAGAAGCTGAAGACTTAATCTCCCATGATGCAACGCTGCACAACCACTACACCAAACGCTTAATAATAAAAGTTGTTTGGATTGAGACACTTGGGGAATTTGTTTAATATTTTTTCCTGTCACATGTTTTTGAAAAAATCCGCCATGGACGAAGAACGGCTGATTTGTGAAGTAATTACTAAAAAAAATGTTCATGTGTTTTCTTTATTGAAGTGTCACAGTTAAGGAAGGCTAATTAGTGCTACATTTTCTTTTATGAACTGTTTTTTACTCTAGTTTAAATGTTTGCTACCAGAAAACATTTGTTTTGGTCACCAAGAATGCAGTTAGTGCTTAAAATAATAGCGTCTGTTTTCAGTCTGTGAACTTTTTACTACGAACATCAATGTTTTACATCTGTGATTCATCAAAGAAGTATCTTTTTTATGTGAACTAACTTTTACCTAACTTTGTTTGTCTTCGTTTATTTCACATAAAACCCATTCATATGTAAGAAATACCCGCTGAAAATGTTTCAAACCCAGACTTAAAGCAGCAAAGGTGAAAACTCGGTGCAGGACAACTTAAAGCTCAGGTTACCTTTTTATGGAAAAATGATTCCAACATTCATAACATCTGGCCTCCATGTGACTCTCACACACACACCGTCAGACACGTTGCAGCATGTAATCTCAGCAGCACCGCAGAGCACCACCCGCCCATTACATGCTGCAAATAGAGCTCTGTGTTGCAGAGAGGACAAACAATGAGCTGCAATTACAGACAAACCCTGAGAGGACCTGATCCACCTCCTGTGGAATAAACTGTTTACTATGTCACACCTGAGGAGTCACGAGGAGGAGACGTGGAAGCGATAAGACTTTGTTTTTAGGTAGGGATGTAATAGACCTTTGTTTCTCACATGGGATGTTGCACAATATCCCCTTTAAATCTCGTTTGTACAAGAGATGTGCTTAAAGGATTTCTTAGTCGACCAAATAGTCCTGTGATGCATTAAGAGATGCATTTCATTTTATTTAACCTCTTGATTCTTTTTTTTTTATACACAAATGTAACTGCTCATTTTTATTCAATATTTTGTAATTTATTCAATCCAAAATAGAGCAATTGTCATGAAAACCAAATAAAGTATTCTGGTTCTGGTTGCAGCTCCAAGCCTTCTCTGCCCATGCACTTTGAATGGGGTGACGTCACTTTGCCTCGCTTTTCGCCGAACTACATTGTGGGGAAGCAAAGCGAAGATTTCCAGCATTTTCAGGATTCAAAAGTTGAGCAATGTTCAACTTTTGAAGCTGAGCTGGAAGCATCAGCCAATCAAATGTTTGCTGCCTGTTTGGGGAGTTTATATATATATATATTGCTCGCATAAAATCCCCGGGGTTTTTTGCTTTGAATGTCAGGGGCGGGAGATTCATGTGATTGGTTGGTGGTCGCGTTGCTCGCAAAAAATCCCCAAGCTCAAGGGCACGCCCAGCTCCAAGATTTTCAAGATTTTTTCAAAGCTGCTGTGTGGACGGGGCGTTAGTGTCTAGTATCAACATTAATTAGCCTCTTCATGTCACCTGTTATTGTGCCATTATAGCTTGAAAATGACCTTAATACGAGAAAATAATATAATCCATAATCTGGCCTGATTGCTCTTCTTACACCAAAACCAAAAACAACTCTTACAATTGGAATGACATCTGATATACTGAGCTATTAATATGATGCCAGCAGCTCTTCCTAATCTGTGTATCTGCTGTCTGACCCGGATGTGAACCTGAGTCTCAGTAACACGTCGACCTGCAAACTATCCAACCAACCATCTGAATATCCTGCAGGAAACCCTGAGCGTCAGGCAGAGCGTGAGAGATAAGCCGCTAATATCCTCTGGGGGGGGGCAGGCAGGTTAAATCCCTGCTGCACTTCCTCTAAACACTCACTATAAGAAGGATAAAAAACACAATCCAAGGAAAGGGGGAAAGCGAGACAAATGCAGGAAGACCGGAGCCACTTTCTTTCTTCTGGCCCCCTTCAGTGCACTCCAGACGGGGCGTGAGGAGTAGGGCTGTCCCGAATACCATTTTTCGGGCTCTGGATTAGGGGTGCAACAACTAATCGACTTAATCGATTAAAATCGATGACCAAATTAGTTGCCAACTAATTCAGTCGTCGATTCGTTGATGACGTCATCACATGTGTTTTACGCGCCGTTAAGCTCCAACGTTATTGGTCTTTTTATCGGTACTGGAGACATTTAAAAAAATATATGTCATGTGTGTTATTGCTACAAAAACATTATATCGCAGTCTTAGTGTCGCCAACTCGTTTCTAACATGCAAAAAGACAAACAAATGCGTCTATGATGTATTTTCGATCAGACGAGATCTCTCTCCCCCGTCTGTGTGCGAGGGGGCGGGGCAGTTTACACACACGCAGCTGCTACATGCAGCGGAGCACACTGCGGAGATGGCGGAGAGAACGCGCTCCCAGGTGTGGTTCAACTTTACCCGTCTCGATGTGGAGAATGCTCGTTGCCAAAAGTGCAATAAGAGTTTAGCATGTAAGCACGAGCAATTTGTCTAAACATTTAGCAAAAGTGCTCCACATTCAGACGGAGGAATGCACCGGGTTCGACCGTCTTTCTAGCAGCTCTGTAGCCCCATCCACGAGGAACGTTTCCACGTCAGGTGTTATGTATGCTAGCAGCAACACACGGAGTTAACTACATTATACAAACATGGGTTAATGATTATAGGAAACTGAGTTATTTAGTTTGTTAAAGTTTCATCTATTCTGTTTACAGTTCTGTCATCACATTATTTAATACCATTTGTTAAAACATTGTTGTTTCTTTTGATGTGAAATATTATTTATTTAATTTAAATAAAAAGCAATGTTAGTTTTGTTCACAATGTGTTAAGTTAGTTTAATAATATATGTATTTTTGAATCAAGTATTCATCTTTATTGTCTTCATTGTTAGTTTCCACATGCCTAAAACAACCTCAAGCTAAATCTAAAAGTTGATGGCTAAATAAGAGCGTTTGAGAAATTGTGCAGTAATACAGTAATAGTCCGAATAGTCGATTAATCGTTTCATTAATCGATAGATTAATCGATTATCAAATTAGTCGTTTGTTGCAGCCCTACTCTGGATATTCGGTAGTAATCAGCAGCGAATATTCGACCCGCAGGGGGGGGGGGGAATAAATAAACACGCTTCATCACGTGTATTTCGGTTTATTCACGGCATTCATTTTGTTATTCTACAGTATTGTTGTTTTATAGTTATTTGTTAATGTATATATAACCCAATTTGTGTTCTTTGAAATTGAAAAGGATATTGCATTGTGTTTGTTACTTTCGTTGCAGTTGTATATGCCTTAAGTGTCATTTGGCTTGGCTTCCTATTTGTATGGACATGCTTTTATTTTGAAGGAGAGTTAGCGCTGTTGACAGGAAGTTGTTGTTGCTATGGAAACAACGTGACGGAGATTAATGGAGATGGAAATGCACTGCGAGGATTGCTTTTTTAAATGTCGTTGTACCTGGTGCGATGACAATAAAGGAATTATATTCTATCTATTCTAAAGACGGAGAAAGTAAACTATAACGTTTATGGTTAAGTGTTAGCACCCCCCGAAGAGGCACAAGCTCTTATGTTAATATTGGAGTTTTCAACTAATTGAATTGCAAAAACGAAGAAGAAAAAAATATCCGAATAACGAAATTGAAACACGAATAGTACTCCAACGAACGAATATTCGAGTACAGCCCTAGTGAGGAGTCATCAACATGCCTCTGCTGCAGAAAAGCATGCAACACTACAAATGTACTATTGCACTATTATTCTATATGACACTAATGTAAATTGAATCATATTCAAAATCTGCCACAATATCTAACCGCATATGTCGATATAGATATCAATATTTGCCCAGCCCTATAACAGCGTTGTAATTTACCATCGCCCAATACTGAATGGAGCTTGAACGCATCATAATGCAACTTCTGTTAGCTCCATTATTTACCGAGAAGGAATGTGCTTGTTACTGATATTTGGCCAAAAAATAACACAGCGTGATCATTGAGCATCCGTATAGTCTCAATTTGTTTTGTGTTTTGCCTGTTTACTTCCAGTTTGGTTGATTGGGAACAAAACACCACTAGCCAACAGATTGCAGGGGTGGAGACACACGCCTTAAAGAAAAGCCCGTTTCAGGCAAAACTGTGACAAGAGCAAAAGCAAAATGTCTGAAATGGAAAAAAAGAGGGAAATGTAAGTTGCGTGAAGGTCGTAGCCATGGTTTGAACGCGTTTCAATGTAATCGCAGAATGCGAGACTGCATGTAAACAGAGATACTTCTGGAATATTCAGGGTCCAAAATGAAAACCCGCCAGCTGTTCTTTCAGAAATCAAGTGGACAAAATATCACCTAAAAAACAAAAGGTGACTTTTCAAAAACATGGCAGTCTTTCTGATAATCTGCCTATTTTCTGTATTCTTTAAACTCTCACTTTCCTGAGACACAACAGAGAGATAGTGCAGTGATATAAGTAGAGCTTGGGGCGCCTGTATAGTTTACTTACAGGACAGAGGAGATAACACATGTAAGAGATAGAGTTCCTCCATCTTTATGACAATAACAGTCATCCCATCCGCCCTCATTCCTCCGTTACTTTCCTGAAACACACAACAGGGTTCCTCTTACACCTTATCTTCCCAAAACAAGGCCAATGCCGATTGTGAGATAGAGTCAAGCAAGAGCATTTTATAAACAAACCTCTGAGACGGTGTAATAATCCCCTCCGAGCGTTTTCAAGGTTTCTGTGAGATCATTTGCATAACTAGAAGACGATTATGTTAAATGACAGGTTATCTGCTCAGCTCAGGTACTGCTGTGTAATGGTTTGGCTTTCTCTGCGTAGTTTCAGCAGGAGAGGAAGAAACGCCTGAGGCTGAGGATGCAGCTGAGCTTCTGATGCTCAGTTTAATACGGAGGAAATCACTGATAAACTCAGGAAAACAACCGACTCAGCGCTCACTGAAACAAGTGTGTAACAGGTGAACAGGAGGTTTCAGGAGCAAAGAGAAGTTCCAAACAACCAACTTTCCTGATTTCAGATGAATGGAAGTGTCTAAAAGTAAGTCAATCTATGAAGGTTAAATATTTTTCCATCAAGTATTATAATTATATAAGTCATTTGAAATCTGCACTGTTATAATTAGTTATATTAGACAAGGAGGCAATGACATTTCAATTATGTCAACATGTACTTCTATTGTAGACATTGGTACAATTATTTTAGTATAAATTAAAAACGACTAATATTTCTGGTGCAATCTAGCGAGGTTAGAAGCATTTAATAAGAGTTTATAGAATATGGTAAGTTATTGACTAAATACATGTTTAACGTCGTTTGGAATAAATGTGAACTTAACACTAGAATAAATAGAATATGAATACACATACTTAGGGGAAATGTTCCCAAATGTTTATTGAGACAACAAATATACATTGTTATGTTACTTAATTGTTGTAAAAATTCAAATGTCTAGAGTTTGCTAGAGTAGAAACATTTGCACATTCGGCAAAGTATTTAAAAATGGTTGTAACCGATTATTATGTTATTTATCATAGACTGTTTATTTCCGGAACATGCGTCACTGTGTAACACTTGCACTCCTATTGGCTCGCCGTCCAACACATTGTACGTGATAGGCAAAGGGGGCGGGACATCTCTACTACTACTGATATACACCTGAACATCAGCAGGAGAGGACTCTTTAAAGTAGAGACACTACATACTGATATACACCTGAACATCAGCAGGAGAGGACTCTTTAAAGTAGAGACACTACATACTGATATACACCTGAACATCAGCAGGAGAGGACTCTTTAAAGTAGAGACACTACATAGATATACACCTGAACATCAGCAGGAGAGGACTCTTTAAAGTAGAGGCACTACATACTGATATACACCTGAACATCAGCAGGAGAGGACTCTTTAAAGTAGAGACACTACATACTGATATACACCTGAACATCATCAGGAGAGGACTCTTTAAAGTAGAGACACTACATACTGATATACACCTGAACATCAGCAGGAGAGGACTCTTTAAAGTAGAGACGCTACATACTGAT
Source organism: Gymnodraco acuticeps (assembly GCF_902827175.1). Lineage (NCBI taxonomy): Eukaryota > Metazoa > Chordata > Actinopteri > Perciformes > Bathydraconidae > Gymnodraco > Gymnodraco acuticeps. The sequence continues at coordinate 140,741 of NW_022990514.1, forward strand.
ATACACCTGAACATCAGCAGGAGAGGACTCTTTAAAGTAGAGACGCTACATACTGATATACACCTGAACATCAGCAGGAGAGGACTCTTTAAAGTAGAGACACTACATACTGATATACACCTGAACATCAGCAGGAGAGGACTCTTTAAAGTAGAGACACTACATACTGAGATACACCTGAACATCAGCAGGAGAGGGCCTTTTCACACACCTGAATAAAAAAGGTCTTAAGCTCCAGAACAAAAAGCCAAAACACAGCTGTTACTCGCATACAATTGTAAGTGGGGGGGGGGATTGCCTTGTGCAATGCTGGGCTATCCCATCACACATTCCTGCACAGAACCATCAGTATGAGTCACCGACACAGACACACACACACCATCTCTGTGCACAGGTTTCCTTGTTGTTTCCTCCTCAGGCAACTCTCTTCCTACCATTCACTTGGTTTCCACTCTGAGACCTTCACAATCACAAAAACACTAGTTTGTTTTCCTACCCCCCCCCCCCCCCAACACACACAGCTGGAGTAGCAGACACCTGGCATGCTGGGAAAAGACCCACACAGCCTACCAACCTACCATGTGTACTATGGTAGGGATCCCAATAACTGTTATTTTCATTAACGTTTCATTGTTTGAGGAACTTGGATGACAGTTTTTGACAAGATGACAAGGTTTTTTAGAGACCAGTCCAAGGTGAGGGCTTACTTTGTCAAAGATGTTCACTCAAAACAAAACAAAAACAAGAACATTCCAGATTTGAGAGGCTGGAAACCGCTTTTAATACCATTTGCATGAAGAATACTCAATTGACTTTCAAAATATTTCCAGATCATTATTACTTATCAGTTAATCAACTCTTGTTTTCAGCTTTAATGTCTACTGGAAGAGTCTCAAACGCAATCCTCTCTCTTGACTCTCACTTTTGTGGTCAAAACTCCTGATTTAATTTGGTAAAAATGTTCCCAAAAGTAATTGTGCAACATCTATGCAACAATACTACAATAACAACCACACACATGTTTGGAATGACAGGGTAATTCAATCAAGCAACCACAGGACACAAGTTTTTTTTTTAAAGAAAGCATCATCCCTGCTGAAGTGTCCTTGACCTAACCCTGCCCCTAACCCTTCCAGGGAGTGCTGACCTCTGACCTCTCTGGAAACAGGATTGGCCCTAAGACTTGAAGTATTATGATAAAGCACAGCATGGGTCACAAAGTCTTGGAAAATGGGGACCCTAACAATGCCTAAAATGTGTTCAACGTGAGGAACTCCTTTCCCCCAGATCGCTCTGTGGTCTGATATCAAGCAGGCGGGGGAATTGTTGACATTCCTGAGAGCTAAGAAAACAACATGCAGTTTGTTTAGAGGGAAAGAAAGAAGGGGAATGTGCAGCTCCAGTTACACATTATTCTGTGCCTTTAAAAACATTAACACATGCTTTGCAGTCAAAATAACCTTTATTTTGGTCCACAGACCAAATGGCTAGTGCATGTTTTCTGGTTGCAAATAGCACATTGTAAATCTAAACTTGGACAAACTGGTTTCTCCATAAAGGACGGTCAACTCTGGAAATAGCAAGCAACTGAAATCTGTTAATTGCATATATAATATACACAAAGGTTAAATAGCTGTACCCATTTAGAACAAAGTGACTGTAAATGACAAAGTATTGCGAAATGTAATGCATTTCTATATTCATACTGTATTGTGGTTTTATGATATTGAAAGCTGTGTATTTTGACTAACCTGTACAAGTAAAAAAAAGTTGGAAATTAGCTTTAAAGTCTCTTTGCAGCATTAGTTCCATGATCTGCAAGTTACATTGTATTGTCCCTATCAATTAAAGGCAACAAAACGAAACTAAAAGCTACTTTTTCTACATATTTCACCAGCATTTGGCCTGTAAATGGTCATTTGGAGCCCTGTTTAAAGTACTGTTGAAGGGATGTGTATGTATGGTAATTACACAACAATAAAAGGGAGACATTTTGGCCACTCTTTCTAAAAAATAATGGACTTTGACAACACAATACACTGGCTAAAGGTATTTTTAGTGAGTTTACCAGGTGTGTTTTGGGTAAAATCACATTATTGGTAGCCTACGTAAACTAATAAAAAATGAATAAAATAAAGTTATCAATTCCCTTAAATTCACCATGCTTCTTATTCAGTTTAACATGTCTGTGCCATATCAATTAAATGCAAAATGCCCCAAAAAAAGGAAAAATACATTTGGTTTCTCAGATTTCATGGCAACAGTCCCTGTGAAATATCCTGGCAGCATCCGCGATGGTGAAGCAACTTAACAACCCAAAAAGTCGCTTAAATCGTGTTTACACGCTACAAAAATACTACAAATACTCCATAAAACCACACACACACTTCATTTAAAAAGCAGTCGTATGTTTGAGAGTTGTTTTATGACGTCACACTTGTAAAACTCCTAACCGTTAAAGTTCCCACAGTGAGAAGGATTTTAAAAACGAGCTCTGAAGCATCAGCTAAACTCACCTTTTATATGGACAAAACAAGGTATTCCTTAAAAAACGTAGAGTGGTAATCCAAGCGGGTTAAAATGGCGATGAATAGAAAACAAAATACGGAGGAAAAGATATCCACAGTCTCGGGAAAAACCTGAATAAGTTTCGGGAGAAAAGTGCATATCTTGCCGCCTTCGACTGGAGCCTCGTTCTGGTCCTCGTAACAACCGACGATAGGAATACATGTGCGGTGGATGGGAGCTGGAAAGGGGGTAATTCAGATACAGATTAAGATTTTTGAGAAAAAAGGACCCGTACACAATAAATTACAAAATGTGTTTACTTCAATAACCTCTACACACACTCTGTGATACACGTTAATGTATTAGTTTTGGTGTGTATTCGTTTTATTTCCCGGATGTTCCTTGCTCCACCCCCATTGGAATGCTCAGTTGGTATCGCCCCAATCCATTCCTTCCCACTGTGCCGCATTTATTCTGGCGTCGCCCGTATCCGTGTATTAAAAGCGCACCCGAAAAAAGAAATTGAGGATGTAGGGCAGTTTATTTTTGCGCATTTTATCCCTCTGCAGCTGGCATTTTTGTATTAAAAGCCCTTTTTTATTAAAAATCCAGAATCATTATGATAAATGAAGGAATCTTAGTCAGAAGACGGTTAAAGTAGGTTTTTATCACATATAAGTCATTTGTTTGGTTTGTGATTGGAATGAAAATCGAAAAATTAGAGGAACTGTTAAGAGGGGGAAAAAAGGAAATATATTAAAAATATACATTGAAACATATTACAAAATACCATTAAAACAATGTAGCCTACAGTATCAGTTTTTTTTCATTCTGCTAATTAAATGTAATGTTACAGACAATCAATTAAACAGACTATGGAAAACAAATGTAGATGAAGTGGGCGGCTATTAGCATACCTTATAAAGAAAATAGCCCTCCCGTTAGTCATCCAGGTAAGATTTTTTTTTAAAAGGTCATTACGAGGGCAAAAATAAAACACATTAAAAAATCAATGAAAAGAGGAAAACATAGTAGAAAAAAGGTTTGAAAAATAAATTCATACAAGTCCATGTACAGATTACAAAGTTTCATTACTCATCCTATTTTTAAATCAATCAAAAAATATATATTGTTGAAGTATTGTGCAGAAATGTGCAAAATTGTCAGAGAAATGTGCAAAGGTTCACAGTTTGCATTATGAGGAAGAGTTGAATGTAAATTGCCTGTACTTATATAGCACTTTATCAGGTATTTTCTCTCAAAGCATGTTACATACTACGAGTCATTCACCCATTCACACCTCATTTATGCAGAGCAGTACCACTTGCTCTATGGAAGCTAACACTCACACACACTCACACACCATCGGTCATCAGGAGCAACTCAGGCTTCAGTATCTTGCCCAAGGATACATCGACGTGTTGACTGCATGGGCTGGGATCGAACCGACAACCTTCTGGTAGAAAGACGACCGCACTCACTCGCAGAGTCGCCAAATGTAGAGAGATAAGGTCAGTACTGTAACCTCTAATAACATTGCACAAGGATAAAGGAAGGATACCGAGACCCAATTATATGATATCATAGGACACTGTATTATCATAAATGCAGCATAAGGTGACTTTTAACTAGGGCCGGGACTTTAACGCGTTAATTAAGATTAATTAATTACACAAAAATTAACGCGTTAAAAAAATTAACGCATTTTAATCGCACTTATTTTTGCACCGCGGAACGTTTCTCACTGGATGAGTTTCAGGCGTACCGATTATACTGGAGCACTAACTAACGTTCATGACTTCAGACAACAACAAACCACAGTGAACAACAGTGGGAAATGTTGTTTTAAAAAACGGACGGATGGAAGCGTCGATAAGAGCACGGTTGTGTGCAAATTATGCAAAAAGGAATTCGCATATCACCGCAGCACATCAAGCCTCAAGTATCACCTCAATGCAAAACATATAGCAGCTAGCGTGGACGTTAGCCTCTTTTATCGCGTTCACACCAAAAAGAGCCGGTACTAAAATTAGTTAATGAGAACCTTTTTACCCCCACGAAAGTCCCTGCTAGAGAGCAGAGAGCTGCTAGAGAGCAGGGACTTTCGTACGGCTCTCTTGTGAGAAAAGAGCTATATTTCTGATTGGCTGGGCGGATTGCAAACCACGCCCCGTAAAACTCCCAAAAAGTGTTGTGAAGCCGCCATTTTATTATCCTCGCATTAGCATTATTAGCATCAGCCCAGCGCAGAAACGCAGAGAGACTAACTTATGGCAACACAAAATAAAACATGGGAGCGGTGGAGATGAGGTGTCGGCGTTCTGGCGATTTACTCGGAAGGCTGCTGGGACTCCCCGCAGCTTCTACTGAAGCCAGTCCCCAACTCCGGGGACTTCCGGCCGGGGACTTTGGGCGGCAGTATACGCCGTGAAGTGGTTTGCGGCCTGCCAGTAAACCCAAAGCAGAAGAAGAAGAAGTGACGTCAGCGGCTTCATTTGCCTAATCCACCCCCAGGTTCAAAGAGTTCTCATGAACCTTTGTGGGAAAAGTACTGCGGTGTGAATGCGCCTAATGGTATACTAAAATCCATGTGAAAAAAAATTGCTTCTCACTGTTCTTAGGTCAAATATGTATATGCGATTAAAAATGCGATTAATTTCGATTAATTAATTACAAAGCCTCTAATTAATTAGATTAATTTTTTTAATCGAGTCCCGGCCCTACTTTTAACTTAATGAGAAGTCAAATTTAACTGCCTAGCTCAGGGGTGGCCAACCCGCGGCTCTCGAGCCGCATGCGGCTCTTTGCCTAGTTTCATGCGGCTCTTCAGTTCATATCGAATTGTATATGTGTGAGTTTGGGGGAGAGACACTGACTCCTGACTAGTGTTGCACGGTGTACCAATACTTGAAAGGTAACGCAATACCCTGCCGTTAAAAACGTTACGATTCCTCCGTTTCATTAGTATCGGTACTTTAAGAATGACGGAGAAAAGTACTCCGGTGAGAAAGCGCTGTTTTAATAAGAGCCGTGTGTGTTCAGCGCTCTGCTTCCACTCCCTGCACTGCAGCCGTGCCTGCAGTCCCGCCCCTCTCAAGCACGCTCTAAGTCCCTCCCCTCTTTCGTGCACGCGCTAGCTGCCAGAGCATGTGAGAAAACGAGAAGCATGGCTGCAAGTGGGAGTGCAACTGCCGCTGCGCCTCGGCCTGTCTGTGAGAAATGTATTAATTTTATTTAATACGAATTCTTGTCATTTATTGTATTTATTGTTCTCATTGTTTAAAGGTTGTGTTATGGTTCTGGTTCTGGTGTGAAATAAAGCACAATAATTACATTGAAGACTGTTTCCCTTTTTTAAGAAAAGTATCGAAAAATAATCGGAATCGCAATTCTTGACTTGGTATCGAAACCAAAATGTTGGTACCCTGACAACACTACTCCTCAGAGTTAAACCTAATATTTAGTAGGTCTGTTAAGTATCGAATGCTGATAATTCTGACGTAATTTGGCCGGTCAAAGTTGTTTGGGCTCGGATAAAATCGCTCCGTTACTTTCGTCCCGTGTTACTTTCGTCCCGGCTCTCCCTACGTGTGTATGTGTGGTGTCAGGTGTCAGTATGAGAGGATGACAGCAAGTCTAATTTTGATGTGGCCCAAGAGCCAATCACAATAATACCTGCGATGCAGTGAACCAATCACCTTTGAGGGGGGGAAAACCTATCGTTGATTAAACATTATCCAGTGTTTCCCCTACCATTGTCTTGGAGGGGCGCTGCGCCCCGCCAACGGAGCCCCGCACCCCCCCTGAAATTCAAGGTGTTTAAAAAAAATATATAATTGTATTTCTTTTAAATATATACATAGCACCAAATTGCAAATAATCTATAACTACTGTCACTTTTCACATTGAACATGTGCTCTTTTATTAAATAAACTAAACGCTTTCATTTCAAGTTGTGAGTTTAGTGTTTTTGACCCTAAGAAACACTGATGCATTAATCAATAACAATAATCCACAGCTCCTCTCTCTGCTCCAGAGGATTTAAAAAATATATATCCCAATGCCACAAAAATGCATCAATGACATGGTTGAAATCTTGTCTCCAGAAAACAAAAAACTGAAACAAGCGGTATCAGTGTGTTTGATGTGGCTCTTTGCAGTAACATAGAAAAAATGTGGCTCTTAACCTCTGACTGGTTGGCCACCCCTGGCCTAGCTGAATAAATCTTGAAGCAGGGTAATTGAGTTTTATCGAGTCAAAGTCGAATTGGCTTTAAATAAAAAATCTGTGAAATTAAATGATATGGATTGCAGAGGTGTGGACGCGAGTAAGAATTTTGATATGTTTCCAAATGTACAGGAAAGTCAGAATCAGAGCTGGGAATGGCGTCCCGACAACAATGATCTGATCAGGTTAGCTTTGTTAGCACGACCAGATAATATGCTGTATTGAACACACAATGAAATGCAGTATGCAAAACGTGCAGGTTTAAATTGGTGATGAGGGCATTATGACTCGTTTAGGACTAATTTGTCAAAGTTCAAACTCAGGACTTGAATGATAAGACTTGCAGACCCTTCTTTGACTCAAAACACCTCATAGCACCAAATAAGATAATAAAATTCACAATGAAAGCAACCCTTTTAACTATTATTGCAAAGAATCCGCTTCAAAGAATCTGTCTTGATATCTTGGTGCAAAGAAATCAACATAGTACAATTAAAGGTGGAGTATATCATTTATTTCAGAAACACGTCTTGTTATATTCCATGGAATGCTCTTAACATCCCGATAGCAATGAATATATTAAATGCTTTGACAATTAATACATTAAACAAATTCATCTGTGGAAGCCGTAGAAAATAGCACGACCAATCATTTTAGCCGGCCCGGCTCAAATAACTGGATGGCCTATACCTGCCTGTCCGCCTTCCATCTGTGCACAAACTACTTTCAAATTCTAGCGCACTCGAGCTGGTTTCTCCAAAATTACATACCCCACCTTTAAACGTTGTATAAGTTACAACCAGATGAATGTTATGGATGTTCTTTAACATTCTTATGGCCTGTGGGATTAAACTGTCATAGCATATTACAACATTAGCATGTAGTTAGTGAAGTACTAGCACCGCCAACAGCATGAATAATGTAAATTTCTGAGTGGCCACCAGCTGTGCCAAATGAGCCATCTGCATATTTATTAAGATAAATTCTGGACCCTTAACTTTCCGGCATGTCTACCCCCTTCATGAAGTCATCAATCGGGTTAAAAATGGGGAGCGCCTCTCTGAGTTGACATGGTGACCTGTAATTAGTGCTCGGGGGCCACCGTCTACAGAACGGCCTGTCAGAAAGAGAAATGGAGTGGGAAACATGAAAAGGGTCTGGAAGTGTGCCTGCTGAAGCCATGCTAAACCCTTTGGCCCGTCAGCTTTGAAGTGACAACAGAAAGGGACCTGAGACTACAAAGCTATACCCAAAGGCCTTTATATTCACTAAACACTGTGGACTAAAAGTCACTAAACACTGGATCAGACAGCAAGCTGATCGGGTTGCTGTCATGCTCAAAGAGTCTATTTCCAGAACCCTTTTTTCCTAAACTGTAGAGGCTAAGCCAACGGTTTGAGTCACTGAGGATCTGCTTTGTTTACGTAAATGACGCACACTTTAGTTTAATGAAAAAAGTGTCCGATAGACATTTTCCAGTTGAACACACAGGCCATTCATTGCAGTTACGGTGTCCATTATACTTATTTCCATTAACCATGACGTAAAATGACACAATATCTTTGGCAGCCAAGCTTTACCTCAACGTGGTTTTTGTTAATGTGCTCGGATGTGTGGCCAAAAACTGTTTGTACTTCCGGCGTAATCTGAATCAACACTCCTTGGTTCTTACTTATAAACATGAGTGCTAATTGGCTCCTACAAAAATGATAAATTAGACTCTTTTTCCATTGCCAGAAGACGGGTATCCTCTCTGTTTCTACTGGTGACGTCACACAAAAAGTGTTTGGTACCTCCTTAGTAACGCACATAACATAGCATCGCTCCAGAAAAAGGGCAAACGTTAGCGCTGCTCCACCCCATGGATGTATAATGAGAGCTGGATAAAGCTTTAAAGGTTGGACTCTGTTTGTTCCCATGGAAATTATTTTAGTTGGGAAAATGTGACTTCCAAGTGACTAAAGTATCCCGATCTTTGGATAACGCGTTTCCTGTAACCCCCGACTTCCAGCCAATCATCCTCGGCTAATCCAACAGAATCAGAATACCTAATTTATCCCAGGGAGAATTTGGGTTACCTTAGTTTTAGGAGCTAACGATTTATTTATTTTAAATGTTGTAAGTGTAACGTTTTTACCTGCCACAACCTCAGGAGCAGTGAGTGGACACACGGACACACACACACTTTTTATTTATATACTAATATGTATATTTGTATTTGTACGTTGTTGGCATATACAGTATGTTTAGTGTTTCTTTTTGTTTTTGTTCTGTTATAACGCCTTGTGCGGAATGCTTTGGCAGTACTATGTTTAAAATGTGGTCATGCCAATAAAGCCCCTTTGTATTGTATTGTATTGCATTGTGTTCTTACTGGGAAGTTGACTTACCTGGGGAAAAAATATCCTCTTTCCCAATGTAAGTCTATGGGAAGAAGTCATTTTTGGTGCCATGTGACGGACCTTGAGGTTGTAATTAAACGGTTTGGTCAATTTGTCCAATTGGCTTCAAAGCCCAGCGCTGTTCCTGGAGGCTCGGACCACCCGGGTAAATGTTTGTGGCTAAGTCTAGTAGGAAAGGAGCTTTAATGTCATCTTCATCTCACACTTTATTTATTAGTTCAATAAACAGATTTTATTCTCTGTATATATAGGTTTTAATTTTACATTCTGTTCTTGTTTATCATATTCTATTTACATGTATGTACTCCTGCATTTAGTTGATCACTTACAACATTCTCTGCAACCTTTAGCTTGTTGTATTTATAAATTATTTATTTATAGTATATAGATCAAGTGAAAATTAGCTTGGTAAGATTTTTTTAAATAAGATAGGATATTCAAATAAATCAGATCTTGTAATTAGCTGGGAAAACTATATTTTACCAGGATCAGGAAATGTTGCGTTACAAAATAAGCCAGAAATGCTTAAACGTTTTCTGATGTTAGTTGGGGATTTTCCAATAAAAATGTTTTTAAAAAAACCTTCGATATGACCCAAGAGTCTTTGATATAACAAGATACAACAATAACTTATATCTCACTGCCTTTATTATACGTGTTATATCAAGTGTAAAGACGTATTCTGACTAGATATCAGACAAATATACTTGGCAAGATTTCAAGTTGTTGTCGTGTAAAGCCTTTGAATCTTTTAATATTGAATGATGTTGAGTAGCATGTGTGACACCAGTTAACGCCTGCAGTGCTTCTTTAGTTAAACATCATAATGGAAGCAGTTCATTCATAATGTTAGTTACGGAGCAGTTTCCTCGTGTTCTGCCAATATAAAGACTCTTTGTCCTTCTCAAACACCACAACCCAAAACCACTGTAACGAATACCCCCCCCTCCACAAACACGACAAATCTGACATGTTCTTCAGCCAATCCCCCACCACCCCTTCTTCCTCTTTAACCGCAAAGTGCTTCCAGTCTTTGTCTGCCCCCCCCCCCCCAGCTCTTGATTTGATTAGCTTTCTCTGTAGAGCAGGTTGGCAGCCAGTATCTCACTAATTGAAATAACTCTGTGTCTTCTGTCTCCCCAGGGAAAGATAACCCCCCCCCACCATCAGACTTCAGTCATCATGGAGTCCTTGCCGTCAGCCCTTCCTTTAGCTAAATGTGACACAAGCAGCAGAGTAAAAAACCCTGTTCAGCTGCTCAGTGACACGGCATGATAAAGTGGGCAAAAGCATTCAATGTAATGAGAAAATATTCTGCACTACAGCAGGAAAGACCACTTTGAGAAATGATGTACTATTTTAGTTTACAGATGAGCATGCATAAGGGTTCAACGTAAATGATCCTTATATAGACTTAGGTTATGTCCACACAAGTGCTTTAAGCAACTTGTCAACATATGCATCACGTACTCATGGCATGAGCAAGCGTAAATGGTAACAGGAAGCAGCAGGTTGGTTTCATTATTGCACAAAATACTATAAGGGACAAACAGCAATGGCAAAAAAGTGAGACCAGATACGTCTTAGCTTGGACCGTCAATGAGGCTCAATATTTATTCAACGTAAAACATATATGAGGCGGCCAAGGCGGCGTAAAACATAGATTTGGAGTCGATGCAAAGCAAAAACGTCAGGGCGTAACAAAGGATAACAACTCTTGGCATAGACCGCAAAATCAGTAATGCTGTCAATTAGCAATCCATGCCAAATGAATTACTGTTTGTCGAGGTTGTTTGTCGAGGTTGTTTGAAGAGGCAAACATTGATTCATCAATATTCTACGTTTCCGCTTGACCAGATTAAGAACTTGTCCACACTTACACAGGTATAGTTTTGTATGTGTTTTGACCCTTCATCCTCCCCCAAACAGCATTTTAGGTTCCTGAAAATTGAGCTTTTGTATAATCCGACCATGCTCAAGATTCTTCTGAATTTAGTGTTGACGTGTAGAGAGGGAGTTTTAGGCTGTTAACATAGAGAGAGCGCGATATTATCCCTTTTTGTGTCGTGCAACTATGGCATAATTACATACACATCGTCAAATAACCAGCAAACTAAACATATATAGAATATAGTGAGGGGTTCACTGGTACATTATCCAATACTCCCACAACACAAAGCCTGGTGCCAACGTGGCAGATACCGTGTTTGTGTTTACGGGATTTTTCTGTGTTCAATGTCTGCTTTAATAATGTCTCTTTTAATTATAATTGGTTTTCAGAACGGTTTTTTATTTTACACCCTGTCAATGTGTTTATTTTTAATTTGGCATGTATCAGTCACACAGACTATAAGCGTGGAAACAATTAGTCAAATAGTTAAAAGTTTAAGTGAAAGAAAATGTATTAGCAACAACAATATTGTTTCTATCTTCGAAAGGCTGAGTATCTTTTCTTTTTTTCCCTCACTTTAGTTTTTATTATATAAAAACATTACAACAACAGCTGTGCACGTGCATAACAAGCCAAACAAAATAAACAATGCAATACAGCTATTGATAGAAATAATATCAAAAAATAAATAAAATGCAGTCGGGAGTCACATTCTCATTTGACCATTTGTCAGAACAGTTCCTCATCAGTCAGTATTCCTTGCCGCTGGTTTGAATCTTAAACATTGACCATTTCTCCCATTTCTCTACATATTTGGTTTCTTGTATCTCAGTCGATATGTCATTTTTTCCATTATATGAATTTCCTCCACGATCTCCATCCACTGTTCCACAACACAACAGAGGATTGAACCCTTCCTGTTAAACCGATGTACCAGTGGACAAGCCCTGAAATTAATTAACCAAGTGAAAGAAAGTTTTCAAACTAAAACCGGCTCTGCAGTATTTTCAAAAGTCTTAGATTAAAGGGTTTGAAACGCATTATTGAGATATGCTTTTTCAAACAAACGCTATATACACAAAAGTGTGCAGATACCCCAAACTAACACAATTGTTGAATATTTACTTCTATAACCAGATGCATTGCTATGCTGATCTAACGGCTTCCACTCTTCTGGTTTCACGAGGTTTCTAAAGCTGACATCAGGGATTTTCTCCCATTTAGCCACGGGGAGATTAATGCCATCTATTTAGTTCAAACGTTATTGTAATGTGGTCGCAATTATTGCATTAGGAAGGTGTTGTGGCGTTGGAAGTAAAGCATTCCTCAGATTTACTGGAAACCTTATTGTGAATGCATGCTACAACGATTATGCATATTTTGACATGAACTTGATGGCCGCTTTATTACCTCCTTATGTTTTGGGTTTGTTTGTTTGGTCGTCAGCAGGATTACTGAGCAGCTACCGGCTTGATTTCCATAAAACCCAAGTGAACCGAAGAAGAATCCATTACATTTGAGAGCAGATTGTCCTTGGCTGAGGTCGGAGTTCTCCGTGCAGACTTCTAGTATATTTATTTTGTCTTTGCCTCCAGAAGAATGCTTGTAAATGGCTGCAGTTTAAATCTGAAATGTGTTAGTGAAACTCCTTGGAGCTTGGATGTTAAATCTAAGAAGCCGTGCGTTGTGTCAAAGAGCAGCAGATGTGTTGTAATTGAGGTTATTTGGGGCTCCATTATGTAAGAAATACAATTTACCGAGCAACGTGGGGTCAGCAGAGGTGGAGGTTTCCTTTCTCTGCCAGAAACAGTACTGGTTTCTCTGGTTATATGATGTACTTTAAATTGAGTGGGTTTGTATGTAGATATGTTTCGAGGTAATGAGGCAGATGGCGGGTCAGTTGATTCAATATTCCCCTCCCTCAGGGAAATAGAGGAAGGGTATCTGCTGAAGATAAATTACAAAGTGCTTAAGTGAAATAGAGGCTGCTCTATTGGAAAGCAATATTAACACAGATCGCTTGAATGTTAGGAGAAGATTCTTCCTCATCTTGGGATATTTTAAAGGTCCCCTATTATACTGTTTTTCATCAATATGTTATAGCTCTCAGATATATACAAAACATGTCTCTAAAGTGTTTGGCTCCAAACACCAAACAGATCATTGCAGCATTACCCATAATCCCCTCTGTTTCAGCCCTGTTTCCAAAGTGCTGATTCTCTGTCTGTTACTTTAGATGAAAATAAGGAGCCCCTCCCTACGCCCCTCTGAGAGACATTTGGTTACAAAGAACACAGTGGTGCTCTAGGAGGGGTTCAGGTGATAAGGGGGGGGGGGGGGGGGAGGTTACCTTGGTTGCTGATTGGCTAATGGTTACACAAGACAAAACATCGTTATGACATCATAAAGTGGCCAAAATCTGATCAGCTCATTTTCAGACGGGTTTTTATAGAAATGGATCAGGACAAAAAGAGAGAGAATCTTGTTCCTGAAACTTTCAGAGTCTCTTTCCACAGAGGGGACACATGTTGATGTAGAAGAGACATGAAGAAGAGGGGACACATGTTGATGTAGAAGAGACATGAAGAAGAGGGGACACATGTTGATGTAGAAGAGACATGAAGAAGAGGGGACACATGTTGATGCAGAAGAGACATGAAGAAGAGGGGACACATGTTGATGCAGAAGAGACATGAAGAAGAGGGGACACATGTTGATGTAGAAGAGACATGAAGAAGAGGGGACAAATGTTGATGTAGAAGAGACATGAAGAAGAGGGGACACATGTTGATGTAGAAGAGACATGAAGAAGAGGGGACACATGTTGATGTAGAAGAGACAGGAAGAAGAGGGGACACATGTTGATGTAGAAGAGACATGAAGAAGAGGGGACACATGTTGATGTAGAAGAGACATGAAGAAGAGGGGACAAATGTTGATGTAGAAGAGACATGAAGAAGAGGGGACACATGTTGATGTAGAAGAGACATGAAGAAGAGGGGACACATGTTGATGTAGAAGAGACATGAAGAAGAGGGGACACATGTTGATGTAGAAGAGACATGAAGAAGAGTGGACACATGTTGATGTAGAAGAGACATGAAGAAGAGGGGACACATGTTGATGTAGAAGAGACATGGAGAAGAGGGGACACATGTTGATGTAGAAGAGACATGAAGAAGTGGATTTTGAATCATAGGTCACCTTTAAGGAAAGTGAAGCCCTAATGTTGAAGCTTTGGTGCGCTAAAAGCAAAACTACTTTGTTAGTTTTAGGAGAAAACTCTGGTTTGGGCAATAATAGGTTTGTTATGTTTAGGAAACTGAGTCTTAACTCAGAAGTTCCCCCAGAAATAATAAATACATTGAAGAGAAAAATGCAATATAGTGGCAGTGAATAATAATATGATATGATAAGCTTTATTGATACTAATTAGGGAATTGTTTGCTACACAGCAGCATGTAAGCTATTGCACATGAATTAGTAAATACAATTAAAATAAATATGCAGTACATATCAGCAGTAGAAGATAAACAAAATACACAAAAACAGTGTGTATATATATACATCTATAATGAAGGATATATACAGTTTCCAGTATATAGACCTATATGTAAGTTCTCCCAGAAATGAATCAAATACATTGAGGAGAAAAATGCACTATAGTAGCTGTAAATAACAAAAATAAAGAGCATTTGCTGCAGAAACAAAGAATCAAAAGTTATTAGATTTTCAACATTTTATTGCAGAAATATCACATATTATTCCTTGTAAAGCGATGTTTTTTTTCACATGATGTCCAGAGCCAGTGATGCCAACGTAATGCTACATTCTGCATGTGAGCTGTGTATATATTGCGGTGTAGGCTTACATAAGCACCGTGAATGGAGCCAGTGTAGTGTTTCCATTGTGTATTCTTTTCACTGTACCATCTGGTGACCTCACCACCTCCTCCATTACGCTCTCCACATTTTATATTTTCCTCTGGAGGAGCTGGTGACGGTGCAGATGTTTGTATGACTTCAATGCTGGTCCCTTTGTGTCAGAAAATACAGCTGCTATTGTTTCTGGTAAACAATGAAGACTCACATTTTATCAACATGGCGAACAGAAAAATCTAGAGGACGTCGGGGAAATCGTTTCTGGCATTTGCTTTAAAAACTGCACAACAACAGCTTTCTTATTCCTGCTTACCATGTCAGTTCTGGTGCCAAAAAGTAACTATTAATAATTCAGGCAGTCTCTGAAGCGGGCTTTGGAAAAATAACGTAGATCGATGCCTTCATTTATCTGCCTTCAGGGATCTTCTACTGTTATTTACCGTTACCGCCGCTTCCAATTTGTCAAATACAGCCGCTTGGTCATCAGCAGTAATCAAACTACAGTGTGATGCTCTGCGTGGACATATGATAACGAGAACAAAGGAAGACTGGTGATGTAGAATAAATAATTATCAAGAAGGAAGGAAGTCAAGGTGGATGGTTAGATAACTTTACTTACGTTAGGTTATGTTACATAACTAGGTAATTTAAATAATGTTAGGTTTGTTACTTATCTATCGTAGGCTAGGTAACTTAATTACGTGGGCTAGGTAATTTAATTTATGCTAGGATAAGGTGACCGGGGACATTTTGAGTTTTGCGGTCAATATAACATTAACATATCCAATTTTCTTCACTGTTAAAGAAAAAACAGGGACAATTCTGGTTCAATGTAATTCGAACATTTTAACTGTTGGATACAAACAGATAGCTTATATATGAGACTTCAAAAGTATTTTATTTTGAAACTCTACATCAGAATGTCCTGATTTTCTCTGATTGACTAGATGGGGTGTCCTGCTATCACCCTGAAGTGAAATATAGTATGACTTCGAATGACTCTTTGATTATGGACAGTTTCCAATAAATAATAATCAAAATATAAATGGACAATAGATCTAATTTGAGATTTTAAACATCATACATTTTAAATTGTGCTTCAGAAAGTAATGTTATTTTAGGAGTGTTGTGAGATGGTGTCAACATCAATGGAAATTAGTCACCCAGTGGAAATGTCAGATATGTCTTCATAACTGTATCCTTACATTTTACATTCACTCAGTTATAATGTGGTAGTTATACGTAGTTTGTTTTAAATTATTATTGATCACATTATATAGTACATATTTCTTAATTTAAGCTCCAGTATATATGAATATGTTTGGTGTGTTTTTTAGGTATATTTGTTATTGACCGAGTAAACGCTTTTATTTTGAAGGCAGTTTTTACAGGCCTCTACCGTAATGCATAGGACGTGCGGGCTGGCTTGACTGTGTTTTCCGAAGTGGGGGCTGGCTTGACCACAGTCTGTAGTGTTTACCCAGTGTTTCCTGACATGAAACGTTTTATTTCACCTTGTTTTTAACGTATATTAAAAAACGGGGACATTTCCGGGGACAGTTTCAACCGGGGACAGGCCAATACAAACGGGGACTGTCCCCGGAAAACGGGGACGTCTGGTCACCCTATGCTAGGATATGTTACTTACATTTCGTAAACTAGCTAAGTTAACTTAATTAGGATCTGTAGCTCTACTTATGTAGACTCCTGAACATTTGGATCTTAAATTATCAAGGCAAGGCAAGGCAAGGCAAGGCAAGGCAAGGCAAGGCAAGGCAAGGCAAGGCAAGGCAAGGCAAGGCAAGTTTATTTATATAGCACTTTTCAACACAAGGCAATTCAAAGTGCTTTACAAAAAATGAAAGAGATTAAGAAAATGGCATTTAAAATCAGTCATTAAAAAGAAAAGCTAATAAAATAAACATTAAAAGAAAAAATACATGGATAAAAGTTACAGTGCTGTCAATTAAACATTAAAAGAAAAAAGTACATGGATAAAAGTTACAGTGCAGTCTAAGATATGAATAGTTCAATTAAAAGCAGCGACAAAAAGAAAAGTCTTCAGCCTGGATTTAAAAGTAGTAAGAGTTGCAGCGGACCTGCAGGTTTCTGGGAGTTTGTTCCAGATATTTGGAGCATAATAACTGAACGCTGCTTTACCATGTTTAGTTCTGACTCTGGGGACAGAAAGCTGACCAGTCCCTGAAGACCTGAGAGATCTGGATGGTTCATAATTTAGCAGGAGGTCAGAAATGTATTTTGGGCCTAAACCATTCAGTGCTTTATAAACCAGCAGCAGTATTTTTGAAATATATTCTTTGACACACAGGAAGCCAGTGTAAAGACTTCAGAACTGGAGTGATGTGATCCACTTTCTTAGTGTTAGTGAGGACTCGAGCAGCAGCGTTCTGAATTAGCTGCAGCTTCCTAATAGATTTTTTAGTGAGACCTGTGAAGACACCATTGCAGTAGTCGAGTCTACTGAAGATAAAAGCATGGACAAGTTTTTCCAAATCCTGCTGTGACATTAGTCTTTTAATCCTAGATATATTCTTTAGGTGATAGTAGGCTGATTTAGTAACAGTTTTAATGTGACTGTTGAAACTCAGGTCAGAGTCCATGACTACACCTAGATTTCTGGCTTTATCTGTTGTTTTGAACATTGCACACTGAAGCTCAGCGCTAACTTTTATACGTTCTGCCTTGGCTCCAAAAACCATTACCTCAGTTTTATCTTTGTTTAATTGGAGAAAGTTCTGACACATCCAGTCATTGATTTGTTCAATGCACTTACTCAGTGTTTGAATTGGAGCATAGTCTCCTGGTGAAATTGTTACATAAATTTGTGTGTCATCTGCATAGCTATGGTAACTTATTTTGTTGTTCTTCATTATCTGAGCCAGTGGTAGCATGTAGATGTTAAAGAGAAGAGGCCCCAAGATGGAGCCTTGAGGAACCCCACATGTCATATTTGTCAACTCAGATGTGTATTTACCTATAGAAACAAAGTTGTTGCTGTCCTTTAAGTAGGATTCAAACCAATTCAGAACTGTTTCCGAAAGTCCCACCCAGTTTTCCAGTCGGTCTAGTAATATGCTGTGGTCAACAGTGTCAAACGCAGCACTGAGATCTAATAATACTAACACTGAAGTTCTGCCACTGTCTGTGTTTAAGTGGATGTCATTAAAGACCTTTACAAGAGCAGTCTCAGTGCTGTGGTTTGGACGAAAGCCTATCAGAGAAACAAGCTGAGCTAGCGGTTAGCTCGTAGCCCCTGCATGCTAAGTCCACTGTTGAAACACAGATTTTTAGCATGAAACTATTATTCACGAGTAGAGGAGGAGACCTCTGGGGGAAAAACATCATACTTTTAAAACAAAAACTATTCTGTCAGCATCTAACCTGCTGATCTTGTAAACATACCAACGCCATACGAAAGTTGTACTCTTGTCATCACCTATGATCCTATGCATGTTTCACTGTGAAATATGAGTAAGTATTATATTGTTTCAGCATTCCAAGGGCCAGGAGTGTGTTTTAGGTGCAGAGGCATGTTGTTGTTATGCATTGAAAAGGCGTCCAGCACGGGGTCGAGCTCCGAGGAGATTCAGATCTATGAACAGCTGTCAGTGTTGGCCTCATCCCCTGAATCACACACACACACACACACACACACACACACACACACACACACACACACACACACACACACACACACACACACACACACACCACACACACACACACACACACACACACACACACACACACACACACACACACACACACACACACACACACACACACACACACACACACACACACACACACACACACACACACACACACACACACACACACACACACACACACACACACACACACACACACACACACACACACACACACACACACACACACACACACACACACACACACACCACCACACACACACACACACACACACCCACCACCCGAGCTGCTGTTGTCCAGCTACTATTATGGTCCGGTACCTGCTCTACATTCAGGAAATACCATCATTATATCAGTTTGTAAAACATGTCTGTTTGTGGAGTTTTGGCAGGAAATTAGTTCCATAGATAAGAAATTTATTATTTATTTGTTCAATATCTTCTTTTCCCACAATAATCAAGTGTAGAAAATTGGATATTGAGACCGCATCTAAGAGTTTGTTGAACTACGGTTGACTTTAAAATATTTCTCACACTTTTAAAAGTATATTCGCCTTCATTTTGTACCACAGTTCACATTCTCGGATGGGCTGAATAATTAATCTCAGATATTGAAAGCAGTTCTTCGTGATGTCAGATTTATTCGTGCTGTTTCCTCTCCAGCTGCTGATGGATGGTAATGGAGCTTTTTACAACAATCGTAAAACCGTTATTGATCCTCTCTGTCTGCCAGAGCCGGTTCATCCTCTCTGTGAAAGACTTTACGTTACAGAGAGGAAGAGGAAGACTGATGTGATGCTGCTGTTTGTGCCTTTGAGTAAGGTTAGTGAGAAGCAATGGATGGATGTCCTCCGGTTAAATTCAATTCAGCCGAGGCTTCGTCCTTTACATGTACATCACAATCTTCTTCTGCTGTGGGTGACATAACATTTCTTCCATAGATATAGTAAGTCAAGATAAGATTACACAGACCTTAAAACCCAAAACCTGCCATTGTGCTTAAAACCTCCTTCCACAATTCATGGATAAGATGTAAGATTTCATCCTAAAGAGCGGCTCTAAACGTCTCTTTGACAAACCAAACCCACTATAACTTTCATTACATTTCCACATTTCTATGACGCATTCGGGATACTGTAAGTAGACAACTCAACCCAATAAATAACATAGGTCTAGTTGTTTAGGAAATGTTACATGTTATACTTTACAATCTTTCTAATAATATGAGATAAGTCAAGAAGGATGTCTTAATAAGCTTCATTAAAGGTGGGATAGGTCATTTTGGAGAAACCAGCTTGAGTGCGCTAGAATTTGAAAATACACAACCAGAAAAAATCGGCCACTTCCTTACGGAGCCCCTCCTCCAACACACACGAACGCGCACATGACCAATGAGGGCACGAGATAAATTTGTGCACAGATGGAAGGCTGACAGGCAGGTAGGCCATCCAGTTATTTTAGCCGGGCCGGCTCAGATGATTGGTCGTGCTTTTTACAGCGCTACGGCTTCCACAGATGACATTTTGTTATGGATTTTTTGTCAAAGCACTTAAGATATTCATTGCTATCGGGATGTTAAGAGCATTCCATGAATATAACAAAAAGTGTATCTCGAGCCGGTTTCTCAAACTTACCTACCCCACCTTTAAATACCATACTATAATGCAAAGAGTTTTGAGAGGCAGTTATTGTAGATATGCAAATGAAATATGAGTTTATTCATACAGATGTTAGTGTTTTCATGTACATATTATACCTTTAATAGAGCAGATTAGTTTTTCCTTCAAATTGAGCAGTTTTATGAGTCAGGCTCAGAAAAGTCTCTAAAGAAAGTGAAAGTAAAAATTAGTAGAAAGATTACAGTAAATGCAGATTTTGCACCAAAGTGGCTCTAAAAAGCCAACAAAAAGAAAGATGATTTTACTGCTATTATTATTTTGTGTTTTATTTTTTTTAATCTGATATGCATGCACAGTTTTTACACAATTGTATGCAGAAAACGACGTATTATACCTTGAAAAGGTTGCAGTTGTTAATGAATAGAGCAATGAAAATTGCACACTGAGTTTTTTTTCTTATGGGTTGGTGCACAGGTCGTGCTATTAATATCTCTCCCATATATTAATATTATGGTCTGTCTGGCAGTGAAGGTTAAGTGAGAAGCTCCTGAGTCAGCGGTTATCTTGTGACGGATGTTATGCACAAACACAGGACACCTTGAAAACCTTTTCTTATTTTTTTTAAGATACAGGCGATAAACTGCTTCTGAAAGACAGTTTATTGTTACTCCCAAACTCGCAACCCATCCGGAGGCCAAACACGATTTACCATGTTTACCTTCAGGTGAAGCAGCAGCTGGGTTTTTTTCATCCCGGTTCAGGTCACTGCTTGTTCCAGAGTCATAAATCAGCTCGTCCTACATCAGGTTAGTCACAGCGGGGATTATATTATCTGTTGTTGTGTGTATCAGGGATTAGAGGTGATTGTAATCTCTGATCCTTCCCGTAAAGGTCACCGAGCCGAAAGCCGAGCAAGGGCAACAAAACAACCCCCCCACCCCCGCTGCAAGGAATGTGCATGTATGTTTTTACTTCCCCATTGTTAACGCAGGAGCTGCTCCACTAATGTGTTGCAGTGATTACAGCTGGTGTTAGGAAGTTAAATAGGTCATAACTCCCTCGCTGAAATCTATTTCATACTGCTGGGAAATGAATGGATTGCTCACCAAAAACTACATTTTACAAGATGACATTTGAAGACATACTGATAACTTTATAACAGAGATGATATAGAAAAGAGAAGAGACGCCACACAGATCAGTTTGCTGTTTCTATGTCACGGTTCCCCAAAAAACTCCATGTTTTGTGCACCTGATAGTCATTAAAGTAAATATTGGACCCATTTCTCACAAGCCACACTCCTTAACAACATTCTGACACTAAAATAGCATTTTTCAGACAGAAATCCAGAGAAAATTGACGTTGGTCGGCACAAATTTGTTAGATGTATCTGTCACAGAAACAAACTCTTGTGAGATGTACCAACACAGAGCATTAGCATTACCCAAACTTTAAGCTAACGTCTACTAATATTTACAAACCCCCTAGCTAACTAACACTTGTTATTCCCAAAATGTCTGTTAGCTGTGTAAAGTTTAATGTTAGATAAGTGGAATATAAATACACGAAACCACGCCCATTTTAAATAAAGGAATTGTAAATAATTGTATACCACTTCCAAGTATGCGCTATTTTTACTTATACAACATCTTTCATTAACATTTTATTTGGTTAAATACACATTTTTACTGAATACAAGTCGAACATATCGTAATGTAACCCAACGGAAGCTTCGTTAGCGTTAGCTGTTAGCTCCGTTTTTTAGACAAGTACACCTTTGCTGCCCAGCTTTGCTAGCCACCTATACTGTGTTTGTTTATACCCTTTATTCACAAGATGAAAAAGATGTGAAAAATATTTTTGGCTTAACACGAAAGAACATCATTGATATTAATTAACCTTCGCCCAATATATACTTTTTCTGAATAGAGCTTGAGCGCAACATAATGTAACTCCATGGAAGTTCCGTTAGCGTTAGCTTGTTTTAAACCAAGCTGGCCTGTGCTGTCTGGCAGCAGCTAAGGCTAACAACCTCTGATAAGTTCAAAATGTGTCCGATTTACACAATATTTGTAACCCTTCCCTCCACTTGCAGGCCTTTTTATGCTTTTACTCAAAGATTATTTTGCAAATTTAGCAAAATAAAATGTTTGAATGAATAAAAATGAGATTTGTTTTTTAAAGGCCTGTTCAGTTTAGCGTTAGCATCGAGCCCTGTCATCCCGAATAATAAATATCACGCATGTGAGTAAACAGAGTGCTGAGCGTAGTGTCTGCAGCATGTTAAAGCGTGACCGCCCCTCTCCTCCTGTTACGACCGCTATAAAAACATTCTCCAAATTTGTGAGTTGGGGGTTGAGAGCAGAGCAGAATGTGGATGCTGACGGGAAGTCACCTGAACAGCTCTGTGGTTTCAAATATAACTGTGATAGGTGATAGTGTTGTAGTGTGAAATATGTGTAATGCGAGTCATTTCATAAACAGCTTTTAGTGGTAACATGTAAGTATTTAATTCAGGGATTTCTTTACCTGAACCCAAGGTGACCTCATGGAAAGGCACATAAATAGCACTCCAATTGCATGCATTTTAATCATTTTTCAAGCCAACTTGTAACAACTGATGCATGGTCGTCGTTTCAAACACCTGGTTTATTCAGTCCGTCAGACTTAAAAAAACAAGAAGTTATTTTCTGTTCACATTGCATTACATTACAGATCTGACACTTCTGCTGTCTCTTTCTGTGTCCTCTCACTTCCATCTGTATGTGGTTTTGTGCAGCAGTCATGCATGGATTATTCACACCATGTACAGACCCAGGGGCCCAAAGTGTCAGGGCCCCCCACCGACTTTCAACTACAATATGTCACTCAAAGAGACAACCAGGGAGAGAGTCAAATGACAACAAAGAGAGACACACAAAGAGACACGAAATGAATAAAAGAAACAAAAAAATACTACAGAGAGACACAAAATCCATCCATCCATCTTCTCCCGCTTATCCGTGGTCGGTTCCAGCAGAGAGCCCCAAACTTTCTTTTCCCTGGCCACATCAACCAGCTCTGACTGGGGGATCCCAAGGCGCTCCCAGGCCAGCGAAGATATATAATCCCTCCACCTGGTCTACCAGGTCTACCCCTCGGTCTCCTCCCAGCTGGACGTGCCTGGAACACCTCCCTAGGGAGGCGCCCAGGTGGCATCCTTACTAGGTGCCCGAACCACCTCAACTGGCTCCTTTCGACGCGAAGGAGGAGCGGTTCAACTCCGAGTCCCTCCCGGATGACTGAACTTCTCACCTTATCCCTAAGGGAGACACCAGCCACCCTGCGGAGAAAACCCAATTTGGCCGCTTGTATCCGCGATCTCGTTCTTTCGGTCATGACCCATCCTTCATGACTATAGGTGAGGGTAGGAACGAAAATGGCCTGGTAGATAGAGAGCTTTGTCTTCTGGCTCAGCTCTCTTTTCACAACGGTGCGGTAAAGTGACTGCAGTACCGCTCCCGCTGCTCCGATTCTCCGGCCCATCTCACGCTCCATTGTTCCCTCACTCGAGAACAACAAAATGAATAAGATAAACTAAAAATACTAACAAGAGACATGAAATTACGACAAAAAGACACAAAATGACTACAAAGAGACTGGAAATGACTAAAACAAGACTTTAACCTCAGATCTGCTCAGGCGAAACCTGCTTTACAGCTCTCAGCACTCAAGCCTGCATTATTAACATAGGCAGGGCCAGTCTATTGATTGCGTGAAGTAGAACTGCGTGACTCAGTCATCCTTTAGCTCAAAAAGCATTTAAATACCGCATTTAGAAACTGATGAACTCAGTGTGCATCTGGACCCGGTGACAACATTACCTATTGACGCAGCAACCACTGTAAGTTATATTATTGTTTAATTAGACTTCTCGGTTTCATTTATTCGACTCTGTATAATTGTTACTGTAGCTAAAACGGCTAAATCGCTTTTGAGAGATTTTAAATCTCAGATCTGCTCAGGCGAAACCTGCTTTACAGCTCTCAGCACTCAAGCCTGCATTATTAACATAGGCAGGGCCAGTCTATTGATTGCGTGAAGTAGAACTGCGTGACTCAGTCATCCTTTAGCTCAAAAAGCATTTAAATACCGCATTTAGAAACTGATGAACTCAGTGTGCATCTGGACCCGGTGACAACATTACCTATTGACGCAGCAACCACTGTAAGTTATATTCTTGTTTAATTAGACTTCTCGGTTTCATTTATTCGACTCTGTATAATTGTTACTGTAGCTAAAACGGCTAAATCGCTTTTGAGAGATTTTAAATCTCAGATCTGCTCAGGCGAAACCTGCTTTACAGCTCTCAGCACTCAAGCCTGCATTATTAACATAGGCAGGGCCAGTCTATTGTCGCCCATCAGCTGTAGATAGTTAACTAATTAACTTCAGCTGTGAGAACTGAGCAATCAGGCGTCCATTTCGGGTAGCTCTTTCCTGGAGCGGCAGCTTCAGCGGCAGACAGGCTAAGACTGACAAAGACATTAGAGTCCTACGGGAGTAAGACTGACAAAGACATTAGAGTCCTACGGGAGTCACGAGGGAGGCAAAGAGGAGGCAAATCCTACTTTGATTGAGCTAAGTATCGTTGGCGTTTTTAATTTTTACTTTTGTTGTTTAGCCCCTCATGCTATAATCATGTGTATTTTCTCCATTCCTGTTCATGTGTCTTCTCGCAATTATCACTGGCCCCGTGTATCTCCTAATCGATATAACCGGCCTGCTCTCGTCTATCCCACGTGCTCCACTGAGATCCATCATCTAGTTTCAGGTGGCCTGTGGAACTGCCAGTCAGCTGTTCCTAAGGCTGACTTCATCTCTGGCTACGCCTCCCTGCAGTCTCTGGATTTCCTTGCTCTCACTGAGACCTGGATTACTCCATCCAACACATCCACCCCAGCAGCTCTCTCCACTGCATATTCCTTCTCCCATACACCCAGACCCACTGGCAGAGGAGGTGGCACTGGTCTCCTGCTCTCTCCCAAATGGAGCTTTTCCCTCTTCAAGCTACCTAACTTTACTCCTTCCACCTTTGAGTTCCATGCCGTCACAGTAACCCATCCTATACAGTTAACCATTGTTGTTCTCTACCGTCCACCAGGCGCCTTGGGGGACTTCTTGGAGGAATTAGATCATCTCCTCTCACACATCCCTGAAACTGGCCCTCCCGCTGTACTTCTCGGAGACTTCAACCTCCAGATGGGGAAGATAGACGAACTAACATCTCTGTTAACCGCCTTTGCTTTCTCACTCTCTCCGTCCCCACCGACTCATAAAGCTGGCAATGTCCTTGATCTCATATTCTCAAGGAACTGCGCTACTTCTAACCTCTCTGTAAACCCGCTCCACACATCCGATCACTTCTTCATTTCATTCTCTCTATCCCTTTCCAAACATAACAAACTAATCTCTTCCCATCCTACACTTGTCCGCCGTAACCTTCGCTCCCTCTCTCCCTCTACCTTTGCCTCGTCGGTGCTCTCAGCCCTCCCTTCCTCTGATTCGTTCCAACTACTGCCTCCAAACTCTGCTGCAGAAACTCTCCTCTCTACTCTCTCATCCACTCTGGACTCGCTCTGTCCTCTGACATCTCGGCAGGCTCGTCAGTCCCCTCCGGCTCCCTGGCTAAATGATGCACTGCGTGCTAATAGAACCGTCCTTAGGGCAGCAGAGCGGAAATGGTGGAAATCCAAACACCGTGACAACCTCCTAACCTATCAAGCTCTCCTCTCCTCTTTCTCTGCTTCGATCTCTCAGGCAAAAAGCACTTTCTTTCAAGATAAGATCCAATCTTCCTATTCCAATCCTAAAAAACTATTTTCCATCTTCTCCACCCTCTTGGACCCTCCAAAAGCTCCTCCCCCCTCCTCACTTCTGTCAAGCGACTTTGTTACCCACTTTGAAAAAAAGGTTAATGATATTCGCTCTTCTTTTTCTGACTCACCTTTACTCACCGCTGGGTCACCAGACCTTCCTTCCACCAATACACTAACCTCCTTTTCCCCTCTCTCTCCAAGTGAGGTTCTTACCCTCATTACCTCTGCCCGCCCTACCACCTGTCCTCTGGACCCTATCCCTTCAAACCTCCTTCAGACTATCGCTCCTGATATTCTACCGTTTCTCACCCATTTCATCAACACTTCTCTAACTTCTGGTCACTTTCCAAACAGTCTCAAGGAGGCAAGAGTAAACCCTCTCCTAAAGAAACCCACTCTCAACCCGTCTGATGTTATAAACTACAGGCCTGTCTCTCTCCTCCCGTTCCTGTCTAAATCACTTGAACGCGCTGTCTTTAAACAACTCTCCTGTTATCTCAATCAGAACAACCTTCTGGATCCGCACCAGTCTGGTTTCAAGGCAGGTCACTCCACAGAAACTGCTCTCATTGCTGTCACGGAGGAACTGCACACTGCCAAAACTGCATCCCTCTCCTCTGTCATCATCCTGTTGGACCTGTCTGCTGCATTCGACACGGTGAATCATCAGATCCTCCTTCGCACTCTCCAAAAACTTGGAGTTTCTGGCTCTGCACTTTCCCTCCTCACCTCATACCTGAAAGACCGTACCTACAGGGTGACTTGGAGAGGGTCTGAGTCCGACCCTTGTCAATTAACTACGGGGGTCCCTCAGGGCTCTGTTCTTGGTCCCCTCCTCTTCTCCTTGTACACAAACTCGCTCGGATCAGTCATTAGCCCGCATGGTTTTTCTTACCACTGCTACGCTGACGACACCCAATTAATTCTGTCCTTTCCCCGCTCAGAGACCCAGGTCGTCGCACGCATCTCTGCTTGTCTAGCTGACATCTCTCAGTGGATGTCTGCTCACCACCTCAAGCTCAACCTTGACAAGACTGAGCTGCTCTTCCTCCCGGGAAAAGATTGTCCAACTCTTGACCTGACAATCAACATCGGCACCTCAGTTGTTTCCCCGACTCAGACTGCAAGGAATCTGGGTGTGACCCTAGATAACAACCTGTCCTTCACTGCAAACATCGCTGCTACAACCCGCTGCTGCAGATACACGCTTTACAACATCAGGAAGATACGTCCCCAGCTGACTCAGAAAGCGACTCAGGTTCTGGTCCAGGCTCTCGTCATCTCACGCCTAGACTACTGCAACTCCCTCCTGGCTGGTCTACCTGCATGTGCCATCCGACCTCTGCAGCTCATCCAGAATGCAGCGGCTCGTCTGGTTTTCAACCTTCCTAAATTCTCCCACACCACTCCGCTCCTCCGCTCCCTTCACTGGCTTCCGGTAACTGCTAGAATCCACTTCAAGACACTGGTACTTGCTTACCGTGCTGCGAATGGATCTGGCCCTTCCTACATCCAGGACATGGTTAAACCGTACACCCCAGCGCGTGCACTACGCTCTGCATCAGCCAAACGACTCGTTGCGCCCTCGCTGCGAGGGGGGACCCAAGTTCCCATCGGCGAAAACACGTGGGTTTGCTATCCTGGCTCCAAGATGGTGGAATGAGCTCCCCATTGACATCAGGACGGCAGATAGCTTGCACATCTTCCGGCGCAAACTGAAAACTCATCTCTTTCGACTCCACTTCGAGCGTTAGAACGATTAACGAAGCACTTTTATACCAATAAAGGACTGGATTACCTAAAGCCAGTTGAGTAGCACTTGAAATGTTTGGCTCTATGAAACCTGATATACTTATATGATTCTGTTTTCTTCAAGGTTGTGTCTTCCTGGTCGAATGTACTTATTGTAAGTCGCTTTGGACAAAAGCGTCAGCTAAATGCAATGTAATGTAATGTAATGTAATGTAATGTTAACCGAGCACTGAGCCTGTTTTTCAGGTCTCAGGCTCGAAAAGGACATTCTCAGAACAAATGACCATAACTACACTTCTAAAAGGGTTAAATTAATAATCTTTTTTCTCAAAGCAATGATAAACCTGTGAGTTGGATGTAGAAAAGTCAGAATCAATATAGATGTTTTTTATTTTAAAGAAAATTCAGATTGAACATAGTAAAAAACTGCAAATTATAGTGTCCGTCCAAAAAAATTTGTTTTACTTATAGTGAAAACCTTGGATGATGGTAAGGTAGACTAAAAGCTTTAGGAATCCAAAGTACAACATATAATAACTACCCTGTATCAAGATTGATGCAAAACAAGTTAAATTTGACCTTTTTAGAGAGGTTTAGCAAAAAAAACTCCACCTCTGAGGTGATTTGGGTGGAAATGGCCGTTTTTACCGTTTCTCTGGAACCCATTGGTCGATTTTGGTGATTGACATCTCTTTTTGACCGTTAGAGCCAATAGAATCGAAGGGGAATTTCCACACACACACACACACACACACACACACACACACACACACACTACCATTGAGAAATGAGAGCTATGCGCACACAGTTTTGCATGAGAGCGAACCTATCTCTCGCTCTGACATTTGGAAACGGGAAAGCAGGTTTATTACTTATGGATTATCAGAAATCATTTCAAAGGGATACAGACACATTGGAATAACCGATGGATTAAGTTCAGCAGCGTTTTTTTCGTTTTAATACCATTGAAGACCACTTTTGACCAGACAACGACCAAGGTAAGCCATTTTGCCGTTTTTAGCTACCTAGTGCCACATGTTTTGATGTCTGTACTTGTTCATATCTTCGCGAGTTCTTATCATGGAGTGATGATGTATGTACCTATCGATTCTGTGTCATCTCACGATGCAAGTCGATATGTTGGATGTGCAGTTAAGATAAGTAATAAGGGTGTTATGAGTGAGTTTATGTGCAGTAATGCGTTAGCATTTTTCCGCTCGTTGCTAATTCAGAGGCTGAGCGTTAGCATTGAGGGTTTAAAAAAAAAAAAAAAAAAGATCAGTTAGCTGAGTTTCTTCCCGTTACATGGATATAAAACATTCATAGTTTATTAAATATTAAGATGCCCTAATACGACTCAAACGAGGCTCAAATTGACTGCAAAATATACAAAATGACTACAGAGCAGTGGCGAACCGTCAGGGCCTTCAAGGTATTCGGAGAATACCCTGGAACACTCAGATAAAACAAACAAAAAATCGATTTAATTATATAAATAAAATGTATATAAAATGAATAAATGAGAATTGTATCTGTGTCGTTGATCTGTAATATTACAGTGTTACGTTGATTTGTTTGTCCTTCTCGGACCATGCACTAAGCATTTCAGTGGTTTTGTGTTAGAAAAGAAAGCAACCAATCAGATCTTGTTCTGGGTCTCTGGGTAGAATGTCCTTCAACAAGGTATTCTACATCCTTGATAGAATGCCCTGGCCGTTGCACTGAATGAGAGCGTACCTTTGGATTGACAGTTTGATCAACCAATCATATATTGATTTGTAGCCAATGGGTGTATTCTTTCAGAGTTTCCCTCGGTTCCAGTGTGCTCTAGAAGGCCCGCTAGTTAACTGGCTCGAGACAGAGGATAGATGAATGCGACGAAGCAATTAATGCCGTTTTATTGTTTTCAACGTTGAAATGACAAGTGCAACAGGTGCAGATGAAGTTGTTGTGGAATTGTTGTGAGTACCCTTTTAAAGACGACAATTCAGTGAAAAGACGGACATTATAATGCCGCGGAGGGGGGGGGGGGGCGGCGGCGGCGGGGGGTGTGTGTGTCTACAGAAGGTCCAGTTGTGATAGACACGGTTCGCCACTGCAGAGAGACTGAAAATGACTAAAACAAGACTTTAAATTACTACAAAGAGACACAAAACAACTACAAAGAGACATTAAATTACTGCAGGAAATGCGAAATGATGGCAAAAAGATACAAAATGACTACAAAGAGACACAAAATGACTACAAAGAGACACAAAATGACTACAAAGAGACACGACATGACTAAAACAAGACTTAAAAAGACTAAAGTGAAACTCTAAATGACTACAGAAAGACACAAAATGACAACGAAGAAACACAAAATGACAACGAAGAAACACAAAATCCCTGTATCATAACTTTTTGCAGAGCAGGGTCACCTGCAGAAAGTGTCTCTTGGGGCACGCTGGCCTTGGGGAGGCAGGATTTTATTATCGGTGCTGAGTCTAAATCTGAGTCCTTCACTGTGTGTCCTGTAAACTAAACGCTTTCGCATAACAACACCAGCTGCAGCAGAAACAAACAGGATGAAACTGAGGACGTGTTGGTTTGGTAAACAGACAAAAGATTCCCTTCAACAAAAAATATTTCACATATCTAGGGTGTGAAAAGTTGGTATAGATAAAAGAAAGGGAATAAATAAAGACATGACTTCAGCTAAAGATGTTACCTTCTTCAAACGTAAAAAATGTGGCAAACCTTTTAAAAAAAATGTCCCAAAAGTTTGCAGAAATAAAAAATGAACAAACAAACGAAAGGTCCATGAATTTGTGGATTAAAAAAACATCAAAAAGGTTTGAATGGATACGCACAACATTCAAAGACATGTTGCAAAAAGTTGGACTTGGAAATGCCAATAATTTGCACCATTGCCAAATATTTGAAAAAATCATGAAGTATCCTGAACAATTTCAGTGGAAAGGGATATATTTGAAACAACATTAAATATTGAGTGGAACGCAGATTAGCAACTCCTAACAATTGCAAGATGTTTTAGTGGATTTGAACAAGCATTAGGTTTTAGGTTTATTCTTTTGTTTTTCCTACGTAATAGAAATTGAATACATGTGCATTTCGGTGTGCTACCCTGTGTGCAAAATTGCTTGAACCCTTGAATTCATTTGCAAAACATCTTGATGGAGACTCTGGTAAAAGAATCCTGTGTTGTGTGGAGGAAAAGGAAACTGGAGTAAAGTCAAATATTGACCGTCTCTGCAGAGGTGTTTGGGTTTCGGGCACTTGGTCCAAAGTCCAGAAACGAAAACATCAGAGACTGACGGCACTGTAATTCCTGGTGTGTGTGTGTGTGTGTGTGTGTGTGTGTGTGTGTGTGTGTGTGTGTGTG
This sequence comes from Gymnodraco acuticeps, assembly GCF_902827175.1. Classification (NCBI taxonomy): domain Eukaryota; kingdom Metazoa; phylum Chordata; class Actinopteri; order Perciformes; family Bathydraconidae; genus Gymnodraco; species Gymnodraco acuticeps. Next base: position 171,957 of record NW_022990514.1, read on the forward strand.
TGTGTGTGTGTGTGTGTGTGTGTGTGTGTGTGTGTGTGTGTGTGTGTGTGGCCTAGCATTACTATACTTGTGGGGACCTAAATCTGTTTACACAGTCACGTGTGAGGACTCGCCTCCCTTATGGGGACAAATTGGAGGTCCCCATGAGGGGGATCATTCATTTTAGGGTGAAGACTTGGTAAGGGTAAGGGTTAGGATTAGGCATGTGTTGGTTATGGTTAAGGTTAGGATAAGTCTCCAGGAAATGCATGTAAGTCAATGTAATGTCCCCTGAAGTGATGTATACATGGTATGTGTGTGTGTGTGTGTGTGTGTGTGTGTGTGTGTGTGTGTGTGTGTGTGTGTGTGTGTGTGTGTGTGTGTGTGTGTGTGTGTGTGTGTGTGTGTGTGTGTGTGTGTGTGTGTGTGTGTGTGTGTGTGTTGTGTCTCCGCAGATAGCAGCAGCTGGATTAAATTCCCTGAGACCGGGGCAAGTTCTCAAGGATTTGACAATGAATCAGCAAAATAACTGATATAACTGACATCTCTTAATGTTAATACCCGACGCTGCATTTATTTAAAGCTCCACTCGTCATGTTTGTGTGACACCTGAGTGGAAATATTTAATCCCCCAACTCTGAGCTATTCTTAGAGATACTTGTGAGACTTGTATTAAACTCTACTGCCTGAACAGATATTAAAATAAAAACAGTAACCAGGATATATTTGAAAGTGTCATACTTGTAATCACTTATATGAGACATGGATACAGCGTTGAAGTTAAGGCCTTGTTAATTCCTGTGGGAGTTGAGTATAAAATGACACGATTTAACCACGTAATTCCAGATCTATGGGCCCCATGAAGCAAGCATTTATGAATAGAGGTGAACACATTATCTTAAGACCAACTGAGTCATATTTAAGTTTTCATACTGGGAAGAAAAAAGCATCGGCAACATTTTTACCATATTTGAGATGTTCTGCGACTGTGTTTCCACCTATGGTTTCCACTCAATTTATTTGCGATATATTTTACGATTGCTTTATTTTTTGGAGATTTTACTCTCATTTCTGCGATATATTAAGATGTGTATAATTTCCTCTCCTATTTTTATTTTATTTTTTACAATATTTCAGTTTGGTTTTTTTTCAGTTTTTTTCCCTCAAACTTTTTTGTGAGATTTTTTTTTATTGTATTTTAATTTACAATGTTTCAAGATGATCACACACATTTACTCTGCCACCCGAATTATTCTTCGAGATATTACTCGATTCTTGGGAATTTACATTGATTCCACTTTCTTGTGTTGAAAAGTGCTATATAAATAAACTTGCCTTGCCTTGCAAAAAAAGTCTACTAAATATTTATTTTACAATATTTCAATATTTTTTATAATTTTCGTTAATTCCACTGAATTTGTTTCGCACAATTTCCAGATAGTTTTCCCTCTGTCATCTCTGGACTATATTACTGTTCAATGACATCACACAGACGTCTTACTCCTGCAGGATGAAGCACATTATCTTTTATCCTTTCGCCTGTATCTACTTGTCTTTCATCCTTTTTTTTATAACTAATGCTGTGGATATATTGTGATTTAAAAAAGGTGTCTATTATCATCTGGCCTGGGACAACAGCTGGAAATTAGCAATGTTGGCTAAAGCTGCCCCATTTACTGTTTTTTGTGACAGTTGATCAAACTGTCCACGACACTATAAACAAATAAATTATATCCATTTAAATTCAGATACTCTTGTTCTCACATTCGGCTCCTCTGGGTAACAACGAGATAATTTCAGGATTGCAGTGCATGCTGTTAAAGGGACTTCTTTACTAAATGTCTCTATCGCTGATGGAACAAAAACACAGTGTTCACGCTCCGTATAGAGACACTGATTTGGCCCAGCAGGAGAGGTTTTATTCCTCGGGGGCCGATCTCAGTGAAGGGCCCGGTCTCACAAAAGCTCCATGTTTGCATCGTATCGTCCCGCACTGTCAGGAGAGGCTAAAAATATCTGGATGAAATGTTTCTGGCCCCTGGGGGGCACATCGGTCGTGCTGTTAAAGGTTTAAGGTCTGTATGATTCTCTCCATGCAGCAGTAATGTCAGGACGAGCAGCAAATCACCTTCCTGCTGCTTCTCCGTACTTTAATTAACTTATAATTGCTTTTCAGATTGTTTCCCCTCCTTCCAGGCAGAGAGGCATTATTTTCTGTTAATTAAGTTTAGCCTGAAATTACATTTCAAACCTTATTAAGTGAGTAAACATTATTGTGTGATATGTTATTGTGGTATGGTAATGCAGTTGTGAGCAGGGACAGTATTGAAAAGAAAATATATTTTAAACACATTTTTCCCAGAAATTTTACTTTTATCTCAGAATTTAGATTTTTCTCAGAATTTTCACTTTTTTCTCAGAAATTATATATTTCTTCAAATATTAGACTTTTTTCTCAGACATTTTTTTTCTCCAGCAATCTGACTTTTTACAGAATTTCCCCTTATTTTCTGAATTTTCACTTTTTATTAATCTTAAAGGTAGGGTAGGTCATTCACTTCAGAAAGACTTTTTGTTATATTCCATGGAATTCTCTTAACATCCCGATAGCAATGAATACATTAACTGAAAATTAATGTATCTGTGGAAGCCGTAGTACTGTGAAAAGCACGACCAATCATCTGAGCCGGCCCGGCTAAAGTAACTGGATGGCCTACCTGCCTGTCAGCCTTCCATCTGTGCACAAATTTATCTCGTGCCCTCATTGGTCATGTGCGCGTTCGTGTGTGTTGGGGGAGGGGCTCTGTAAGGAAGTCTGAAGGAAGAGGCAGATTTTTTTCGGCTGCGTACTTTCAAATTCTATAGCACACTCGAGCTGGTTTCTCCATTCTTATACCCTACTTTTAAACTAAGGGGCGGGATATTTCAAAGCAGTGGACAGGTTGTAAAGCACATGCAACGAGACCAACTGCAGCTCAAATGTTCAGACAAACACTGAATTTGATCATTTGTAAATAGCAGAGTTAAATTATTCTGCTTTGTCTGTGTGAGAAAAATATTTTAGAGCTGCTTTCATTTATATTTTCTGACTCCATGTTCTGCACAACTTTTTATTCACGGCTCGACTTTCTTCTAAATTAAAGCATTAATCATCCTGTTTGTTTTACGCGGTGCAGCGTGGGCGGATCGTTATGTGCCAAATGTCTTTACTAGAATAAGGAAATCTTTTTTTCAATTATTCATCGTCAAAAGCCTCTGTTAGAAAAACTAAATGAAGAGGAAGGAGAGCAGATGGTGTTTGTACGTGGGACGATGCTTCCCTCTGTAATTTCACCTGTCATTACCCTCACAAATACAAACGCCTGTTTAATCTGCGTTCCCATCTCCGGATGCCTCTTAAAGCTAAAAAGTGGAGCTAATGATCGGGAGAGAATGGCCTTTCATTCATTTTGAGACTCCTCTTCTTCTGTCTGCTGCTTTCTTCGCTGCTCTTGATCTTTATTTGCATCCATTCTCTGTTAGACACTTTTTGATGTTTGTTTAAAGTGCCTCAGAATTAAATCCGGACTTCATTTTCCTCACCGCTGCCCCCAGATTTCCCTAAAGGCCACTTTGAAAGAAAGTACATTTCCTGTCACATATGAAGAGATCGATCCACCCAGAGGTTTTGTGCAACAGGCTGCAGACAACACTGCAAGATTATGAAACATTTTCTTGCAGATTTAATGTATAAAAGTTATGGTTGTGGCTGAGACACTCCAGGAGGTTTGCAGGCAGCAGCTGCTCCTCTAAACTGCATCCGTTGCACACCACATCAACCACAAACTGTTTGTATTTTCAATCCATCAGGAAGATGCATTATCATCCTGCAGAGAAGCTCCAACTTCACAATAACTCTGGGGGCAGAAACTGTCTTGTTTTCGCACAAGTTATAACAATCAAAGTATCAAAAAACGTGCCTGTTCTTGTAAAAGTTACAATCGTTCAAACAAAACTGCATTGTGAAATCCACCTAAAGCAAATCAGGCCCGTGGTGGATTTTATTTCGGCCCGCAGGATCATTTCTAATTACTATTAGATCTGGCCCGCCGGTATATTGCACGCACACCTTCACTCAATCCTGAGGGTCTCCTCAGTTCAGAGCCTGAGCCCAAACATTGATGACCTTGAACCTAAAATGAGATGCCAAGTATCTGGCTTGAGCTAGCATCACAGAGCAGCACACTGAGTTTAATGGATGTTTCCTTCTGCACTTTCTCTCAGGACAACAGGGCATGTTTGTTTTCTCTTTGAGGGAAATAGTTTTTTGAAGCTGTTGTTGGCCTGTGGAAAAATGTAATCATAAGAAATGACTCCGGAAAAGCTGCAGATAGAGCCATAAGAAATTAATGCAACTGATTATGTAATGTTTAATGTTGTTTTTATAGGCAATAATTTAAACTGTGTTAGTTCCAGGTTTAATATGTGCAATAAGTTCATTTCAATACGTTTTGCAAAACACATTGAACCAGTCCGGCCCTCGACTAGTACCCATTTTTTAATTTTGGCCCACTGTGTATTTGAGTTTGACACCCTAAAGGGATATGTGTTTTCTCCTGGATTATTTCTGATCTATCACAAATATGTGTCAAATGAAAGCCCATATAAGAAGGATGTAGGGATTGATTGACCGCTGTTCGTGTTAAACCATAACCACAATGTTTACTTGCTTTATGTCTGATTAAAAAAAACATTCAGTCAGTAATTGTGTTGACACAGGGTTCATGCAAACGTCTATGAGGATAATGTAAAATTGTGAAGAATAGATCCGTGTTGAGACCTGCAGGAGAGCTAGCTAACGTTAGCTGTTACCTGTGAGCTGGAGGCTGGAAGAAAAGTCCTGCTAACGGAGCTAGAAGCTAACTAACAGAGGCTGAATTGTGATATATTATGATGCATTCAGGCTGTGTCTGAAATAATAATTTCCCAGCAACATACATATATATTAGAGAGGGAATTTGGACCTTTTTGACTTCCTGACACTAGCTAAGCAGCTGCAAATAACCACAATTGTTAGCGTTAGCTGTTAGCTCCTAGCAGCATGCGGGTAGCACAGTCCTGCTAATGGAGCTAACAGCTAACGGATACTACATTGCAGTGACGTGCGGTGAGGTTCATGGCTGGTGAGGCACTGACTCTTTCAGGGTCAGATTTACAAATATTATATTTTGACCTTAATCGAAATATTCGGTTATTTTAAAAATCTTTTTTAGTCTGATGCTTCGATTCATTTTAAACAGACAATTCAACAAAAGGATACCCACAATCTAAATATTGGATTGTTCTTTCTTAGTAAGATAAGATCCCATTTTCATTACAATTGGGGTCTTACCTTGACTTGAAGATGAAGTCCATGCTATCCTTCTGGATAACAATCTCTAATACTTTTTTGTAAAAGTCCTCCTTATCTTCCTCTAGTTTCAAAAGTCTAGTTTGTTGTTTGCGTCTACCGTCTCTGTGTAGAATAACAGTAGCAACAAGAACCTGTGGGCTCACTTGCGCCCCCTTCAGTGTGGCAGAGGTTGTGGCTGCCTGCCTGCAGACCGTTCTTATTATACATCCATGGCAGACCTCCACTCTCAGGACAGTTCCGGTGCAGACCTCCACTCTCAGGACACCTCCACTGTCAGTACGGGAAGTGACGATTCTGACGCGTTTTTTTTCCCGCCCACCAAAGGACTCGTTTGATGGAAGTTTTCAAATCACAATGGAGACTCATCACGGAAGTGATGAGTCCGCCCACCGTGCACTTTGGGTCGGCCTTGGTCAAGCCCTTTTGACCCCCCCAGCCTGGTTCTCGTAAAAGTTTTTAGCTCAAATGACACCATGGAGGAATCTAACGGGAGTTGACAGGGGACTCTGCCCGCCTCACGAGTGCCTATTTTCGGACGCTTTTTTTCACTTTTCCCCGGTTTTATTATTTTTTTATTTTTGTGGCTATTTCACCCGGTTTCTACCAGGGACATTGCCCGGTCTCGGGTGTCCCCCCACGGCCTGTGTCCAGCCGTCTCCCCCCACTCATCCATATATTAACGCAGAGTGGGGGACTTCCCCCACTCTGCGTGTCTCTTCCTTCCCGAGCCGGCCGATATGAAGCGTGCACCGTCCAGGGGTCCCACGGGTACCGCAGCGGGGTAGAGGTTCCCAGCTGGAACCTCCCCACCTCCGCCGCGGTGCACCCGGCAAACACGGTTGTTTCTCGAACCTTCCACTGTTGTCTAGCGGGTGTAACTAAAATACAAGATGTCGTATTTATATATATAAATAAATATATATCTATATATATCTATGATATAGAAAAAAATATATCTATGATATATATATAGATAATGTGTGTCAAGGACTTTACATTTACATTTACATTACTTGAGCGCGCTCACAAAATAAGTGCCCGCGTTAAATTAGTGCCCGCGCTCCAGCCAGTTACTGTGGGCTTACGAGAGGCAGAGCTCGTCCCTGCCTCACTTCTCATTGCTACCCGTAGTTGTAGCGGAGCTCGGCAAATTTGCTGATTTTGACTATAAAAAGCTATTGGAATCAAACAGAAATCACATTTGCAACACAGATCAGTGGAGACATTTTATTATTATTACTATTTAGTTTTTCTTTAGTTGTTTTTCCGTTACATTGGAGTATGACAGGTGAGGCTCTGCCTCCCCTGCCTCCCCTGACTGCACGTCGCTGCTACATTGAGTTAGTATGGTGTTGTGTTCAGGCTGTATACAGTAACATTTAGAATTGGGCAAATGAAATTACAAGGTTATCATGATGTATTCAGATGTAATCTCATACAACTATTTCAATTACAGCAACATAAATATATATTTCAGACGGAATTATCACCTGTATGACTTCCTGAAACTAGCTTTGAAACAACTTTTGTCAAAAATGTCTTCAATTAAAGTAAGTATTTAAATACATATACAATAATTCATTTCCTTATAACTTGGTTAATAACCACCATTGATTACAGTTTCCTGACGGTTTACAATATTTTGGGACGGTTGAAAGTAAGTGTTTTACAGATTTACAGACTTTGGAAACCAGTCTATTGTGGTGACCACTGTATAACTGGGATATAACTGGGTCCTCTGTGGACTTTAAATAAAGTCTACAGAGTCTGATTAAAGCCTGGTCACACAATGTGAGGAAACATGAGCATTATAGTCTTGAAAGTGCCCAAACAAATCCAGTTAATTTGCAGTAAATCAACCAGCCATAGAGACATCTTTAACACTTATCCCAGGTGTGATGACTCTCTGAATAGGAGTTGATTACAGTAATAAATATTCCCATTAAAACAGGTCTAATCTTTAGGATCATCCCTGGCACACGACTGCCTGTTTGAAGGTTTAAAATCGCTAACCTCAGGGTGAATTCCAATCCCCAAACGTGATCAAACAGCTTACTGCTGAGTCAGCGCTTCGGCTCGTCAGGTGTTCACCAGGTCTGGCTTCTGATTGGCTCTGAGTGATTTCTGTCCAGGTGATGCAGCTTTGAGGTTCTTTACTCTGAGACAACATGACGAGACACGAGGAGACACACCTGCAGAGTTTATGATGACCTTTATGATAAGGCAGCCCACGTGAGGATGTTACACACTTTGTTCCTGTGTGCTGATTAATAATGCCTCATTATCATTTTACACAACCAGGACATTTCCCCGAGATGTTCAGGAACATTTCCCTGTATGGGCTTGTGTATTTAGGGAAATCTGTAATAGTGAATAATAATTAATAAATGTGGAAATATTAAGTACAATAAACAAAATAATAAATAAGTAGCAAAAAAAAGCTAATTTACAAATTAAAAGGAAATAAACTAAATACAAAGATATAAAGAAATATAAAAATATTTAAAATATATAATAATACAAAATAAAATAAAGTGAAATAAATAATACATGAAAAAAATAACAGGTAAACATTTTTTTTTAAATATAGAGACAATAAAAAAATTATGATTAAATAGAAATAAATAAAACATAAACAAGTTAATAGAAATAATTTGAAGATATTATATTCAAAAATATTGAAAAATAAAGAGAAATAAATTATATAACAAGGTAAATTACAAAAATTAATTAAAGCGGACCTATCATGCAAAATGCACTTTGTGATGTCTTTTATACATAAACATGTGTCCCCGGTGTGTCAGGGAACTCAAGCAGCGTCAGAAAATAAAACGCTCTCTCTTTTCCTCCGTACCCAAATCTCTAAAAACGGGGAACAACGGAGCTGATCCAGATTTGCTGCCAATATGACGTCAAATCGGCGGCGGCGGACCCACAGAAAGTTGCTATCAGAAACAATGCCTGACGTGTTTTGGACGTAATCTCGTCTTTGTTTGTCGCTAACACTCAGAGCTAACCTGTCCTGGAGGGCACATGTGTTTAAAAAGCAGGAAATAAAAAAAGGAACTCACCTTGTGATAAACCCGCAAGAGAAAAAGCATTTGAGCTCCATACTATTTCAGAAATAATCCTTGATGTGGTTTAGAACAGGACGGCGTTTTATCACAGCAGAATTTAACTTTATCTCTGATATTCTGATCAGGCATTAGCTCCGCCTCCTCTTTTTTATTTTTTCAAGTTAAGGACCCAAAATCTGCGTTTCTCTAACAGGGCTGAAATAGAGGGGTATGAAAAAATGCATGATCTGTTTGTATTTTGAGCAAAACACATCATGTTTTTATATATTTTTATATATTTGAGACCCAGCATATAACCTGCCTCACCCTCACAGTATAAACGTGTCCTTCTGCCTATTTTTATTTTACTTTAAAGGTTGTTTTTTACAGCCCTGCCTCCATCATAAAGTGCTTTACAGTATCCTGCAGGACGTCTGTGGGACACAAAGACCAACAAAGGAGCCCCCCCCCCCCCTTTCCTTTATTATCCTTAACGAGCTAATTAGGGAGAACAGTTGCTGAGGAGAACCACCCACCTCGTGTGAACCGAACCTGGGTCTGAATTACGACGTCTGCTTTCACTATTTCATGTTAATAACCAGGAACAAACTGGGTCCAAAATAATCTGAATTACAAGCAAATAAAATAAGAATGTCAGAAGGTTAATTACATTTAAAAAGATACAGAAATATTCAATCTTTTGTCAAACTTCTGAATAATAACAAGATTATGAAGAACTTTTATTTTGTATTTATTGGATATTTCTATGGATTCATTTTTTTTAAATTAAGTTTTTGTTATTAATTATTATGATCTGTTGTGTGTCCGTAATAATTGTATCTTTAAAGTGTATATTTTTACCTAAACTGCTAATGTTTTATATACATATTTGTATTCTATTTTATTTTATTTCCTTTAATTTGTTATATTTACATAAATATCTTTGTTCCCCCAAAACATTATTGCACTTTTTTAATTTAAATATTTTAATTTGAACTTTTTCATAGAAATGTTATTCTTTTTTAATAATGGTTTTATAAATATTTGTATTTAATGTATTGAACGTTTTTACTCCACATCTTTATATATTTTTTTACTTTTTCAAACATTTTCTAAAATGGAGCAACTGTCACAAAACCCAATTTTAACTTTTTCTATTAACTATTATAATTGGGTTTAACTACTTCTAAACCCAATTTCCGAAAGTGAATGCAGAGCTAAACCCTGTTAGCTTCAATGCTAAAAACATCCACAAACAATAAGAACAATCTATATTCTGTTCTCTTATCTGACGGTGGAGGATAGAGAGGGTTAAATCCATTTCAGCCGGAGCTCAGAGACTCTTCAGGAATCTCAAACCAGCTCTGATCAGATCCAGATGTTCCTGCTCTGGGTTCTGGGTTGGGCTGATCCCAGATTCAGGCCTCAGCCAAACATCTCTCTTCCTGTTCCTCACAGAGGGGGTGTTTCTCAATGTCGGGAACGCTTCCTTGGTAGGACATGTCTTCCGAGTCAGGTCCTTCAGAAGCGAGGCAAGAATCGTTCCTAGCCTCGGAAAACGAAGAATGGTGGAACAGGCTAACAGGTGTGCAGGTGTGCGTCATATTCGAGGCCCCGCCTTAAATGGAGCGCGATTTCCGCCAAAGATTTTGGAAATTGATCCGTGCGCAAAGCATTGTGCGGATTTTAAGATCGCGGAGTCTACACCATGTGCAGCCTCGAAATTTCCCGCAACGAAGGACGCCGGCCTCGTTAGAATTACAAGGATCCTGGACATTGGAACAGTCCTTCGGCGGCACTCGATGACGTAGCATCCTTGAAATAGTGGCTCTGGAGAACCCTTCCTCGACTTTGAGAAACACCCAGAGACTCTGTTCATGCTCTGAGTGCTTTTAATTTGAAAGGGTATTAAAGCTGTGAGGAGGGGAAGTATTTGAAGGAGAAACGAGCTCTGTGTTTCTGAAGGAGAAGACTTTGGGGTTTGTTGAGCTGTGGTCTTTCATATTTTTCTGATGTGGACCAAAAAGTCGATGAACTAAGATTACAACCTGCCTTCAAAATAAAAGCACCTATACAAGTTCAGATACTACCATTAGTACACAATGTTCTTTTAGACATGGTATGTCTTAAATCAGTGCTGTCGTGCACTTCCTGAAAATAAGGATTGAAATATCTGCCTTCTTGCTCACTTAACAATTGCATTAGCTTAACTGCTGCAGCTTCGATCGGCCGCCAGTTTCACAGGTTTGCTGGTTGTAGTTAATACATCCAGTAAGTAGGGTTTTATTATTTTCCATAGACTTCAATAGAAAGTGCAAAGATTGGGTAATCATGCTAGATATCACAAAGAAAATTAAGGTTTAAGGATTGTAGACCCGGAGGTTTTTTTCTTCTTTTAGCTAAATGCTATTAGCATGCTTACATTTGACCTGCTGGTGCTAGAGGAAACATCTCCAAAGTGTTGTTCATCCACCCTGAAGGAGAAACACCTCATGGAAATGCTTATGTAGTTTAAGTCATCATGCTTACATGTTATCCTTTCAACAAACTCTGCACAATGTTCTTATATTTAGGACAAAGTGTGGTGATGCATGGTTCTTGTGTGAAATCAGCTTCATGATGGAAGAATGTCTAACAAAGAGTGTTGTCTGTTTCCTTCTTGTCCTCCGGTTGTCTTCATCACTTCCTCTCCTGTCATAAACACATCCCATAACAGATATTTCATACTGAACATCGTCCCACATCAGCAGGGTCAAGACCTTTCAGCAGCTGTGATTTGATGCCGAATATGTCTCCTCTTACATCACATTACATGTCACTTGTTAAACGCTTTTATCCAAAGTGACTTACATACTCAATACTGTGGACAATCCCCACAGGAGCACTTTGGGGTGAAGTGTCTCAGGGACACAACGACACGCTGACTGCAGTGGGGTTTGAACCTGTGACCCCCTGATACCAACACCAACACACAACCCACTGCGCCACACGCCTTCTCTTACAGATCTTCTGCATTTCAATAAACCCCCAGCCCGTGTTGCAGAAATCTCCAAATCCCCGTCTTCTCACCGCAGGAGAAATAACTTGTGATGTTTGGGCGTCGTGTTTTTCAGCCTCAGAGGAACAGCTTCCTGTCCTCAGAATAACTCTGTTAAAGATGATGATGATGATGATGTGTTTAAATCTGCTGTGGGGAGGCAGAGTGGGAATTTCCCACATGTCATTTAATGTGGGAAAACTGCACACAAACATGTTAGTGAGGGTGAGAGGCCAGAGGAAGATTTCAGTTTTAATTTGACCGTCAGGATGACTCTGTTTACTGAAGAGCATTTACTCCGCAGCGTTAGTCCGATGGGACGTCCTGGTTGCTTTTAACTTATCATTTAACATTTTAATTTATTTAATATTCTTTTCGGAGACCGGAAACTTTCCAAGGGTTCTTGAAATCCTTAAAATGTTGTGAATTTGAAAAAGAGAAATCAGTACTGTTTAAAGTTTTTGCAGAGACATGATCATTAGTATTAATTTATAAATATATATTTATTTTTTAATAATATATTTTGCCTCATCTGCAAGTGTTTCCCTGTCATTTAAATGAAGACCCTGTAATTATAAACGTGTACTTGTTTTCCCCCTAATTATATTCATGTTTCTTGTTTTTATTAAATATTTAAATGTTGCTCTTGATTTTAATTTTGATTTGCATTCATTTATTATTAATACACCAAAGCAACGTCTTCTTTGCTTATGTATGTCTTATAGAAGAGGCATCAGTATTCCATTTAGACTAGATACAAACTCTTTATAAGGACATTATTATCAAATCAAAGTTTATTTTTAAAGCCCAATATATGATGGGACACAAGTCTGCTGAATTGATGCGCAAATAACTTAAGGCAGGAAGAACTGTGACTGTAAATAATGCACTGTTTACATGTCTTTAAAACAGAAATGTTCTTAACTTAAAACAAAAGAAAACCCAGCCTTAAGATCAACATCGTGAGAATCGTGCAAAGATCTTAACTACACAAATGTCACATATTTGTAACACACACTCCTCTTTTCTTGTCAGTGTGTTTCAAACGCAGCGCCCTGTTTTACCTGTTGGAACCTGAATGCTTCCTCTGCATGTCTGGACCTGAAGCTGAGTTTTACCGAGGCATTGAACGCACCGTCTCCACAAACAGACCTGAGGAGAAACAGGAGGTTGTGTTGAGGTTTAGGGTTACTACTTTAGGTTAGTACTTTCAATACTTCAGGTCTTTGTGACCAGAGTAAAATAAGAGATACACAAGATGAAGAAGTTAGAGAACTAATGATTCGTGTAACAATACTGTAAAAGTCCTACATTCAGTAATTATACACAAAATGTACTCAAAAGTAAAAGTACTTATTCTGCAGAATAATGGCCCTCGATATGTGATTTATTATTATATATTGTGTGACTTGAATAGATTGTTAATGTTGCTGCATAGGGTGGCATTTTACCGTTTTAGAAATTGCATATTATTCATGTTTACAACTCTTTTCTTACTTAAAACAAAATAAAAAAACAAGAAATGTGTTTTTCACGTTTTTCAACTCATAATCTTCATCTGAAAAGTGAGTAAAGGTTTAAAAAAAAAAAAACGGGAAGTGGAGAGAAATACACATTTAAATAGAAATACAATAAAATAACTTGTCATGAGTTAAGACAGCAGATACCAAACGTTTTTTATGCTTTTGATTATTGATTTTGCACAGTAACAGGGTTTATGTGTGTGTGTGTGTGTGTGTGTGTGTGTGTGTGTGTGTGTGTGTGTGTGTGTGTGTGTGTGTGTGTGTGTGTGTGTGTGTGTGTGTGTGTGTGTGTGTGTGCGTGCGTGTCAATTGATTTATTAAACATTGTAATTTGTATTATAAGTATTTTTTAAGGTTTCATTTTTAATTATTATAATTATTATATTTATTTTATTGAAGAATACATCTCAGACAGGAGGGAAATCCAAATCCCTCTGACCCCTGGTGACTCTGTGGAGGCGTTTGAGGGCTGCAGGACAGATGAGTCCTCCACATGCTGCAGGAGGAATGTCCTGCTGCACAGATGCATGCTGGGAGTTCAGGAGTTCAGGCACCTGTGATGTTTGCATCTGCAGGACGGGAAGTTGTTCCTTTCAGGTGTATTTAGGTATTCTCTAGCCTTTGAGCTAGTTCAGGCAGTCAGCTCGAGCACCAAGGAAACATTTACACGTGACACGCCTCGTCCCTCTTACAACCAACCAATCACATTCTCTTAAACTCTATTTAAGCTGACAGATCTCCATACCTCTGCCTCACTAATGCTGCTGCTCTCCTGCCTCACCCCAGCTTCCACCTGTAAGCTCGGGGGATAGTTATATAATCATCACTCAATGTTCTACATCTGTGGAGTGATGAGGCCCGAGCCTAGACTCCAAACTCAAAATATAAGCTGCTTCTAGAAACATATCAAGAAAAGTTGTCTGACTGAAATATATTAACCTTTAACTCCTTCAAATATATGTTATATATTTCAGTATGGATAAAAGGCAAGGACTGACAAAAGAGCAACACTAAAACTACTTATTTTACTTTATTAAGCTGCTGCAAATGTTTTCTCTCCTGTATGCTTATGATAACAGAAAATATGCGCGTGTGTGTGTGTGTGCATGTGTGTGTGCGCGTGTTGTGTGTGTGTGTGTGTGTGTGTGTGTGTGTGTGTGTGTGTGTGTGTGTGTGTGTGTGTGTGTGTGTGTGTGTGTGTGTGTGTGTGTGTGTGTGTGTGTGTGTGTTTGATGTTCACAGAGCTTCAGTATCTGCAGGACGACGTGTCGGCGTCCCATTTCATAATCTCTGAGAGGAGCTTTGAAGCTGCAGAGGAGAAACTCTGCAGGATCTGAAGATGAAACTTTACCACGTAATAAATGAATAATGCATTAAATCAAATATATTAACAACTAAACCTTTTATATATAAATTATGGAGGTGTGCAGTTTGAGAGAAATGTGTATAGTTTAAATGAAGGATCCTCCAGATGTATTCATTCTGCATGTCGGGACAAGCCTTAAAGTACGCTGTATGCACTTGGCAGGAGGTGAATGCAATATCTTTGCAATAGGAATTTGTTGCAGATTGCATGATATAAAAGTGCAGATTGCAGGAAAACGTTTTTTTTTTAAATTCTAAAAAAGTGTAGGAATACTCTGTTACAGTAAAAGTCCTGCATTCAAAATGTTCCTCAAGTAAAAGTAGAAAAGCATTATCATCAAAATATAGTGAAAGTAGCGACAGTAAAAGTAGTCATTGTGCAGATTGGTCCATTTCAGAATAATATATATGATATGTTTTATAATGATTGATCATGAAAGTGTTCTCAAAGCTGGTAAAGGTGCAGCTAGTCTGAATTCAATTCAATTCAAAACCTTTATTTATCCAGGTAAAATCCCATTGAGATCAATGATCTCTTTTTCAAGGGAGACCTGCAGCAGTAGGTTCCACAAGAAGACATAAACACATAAACAACAGAACAACAAAAGGACATCATACAGCAAAATGTACAGGGATTACAATTTACATATTTAACCACAAGTACAGGTACCAACAGCATCTGATTGTGTAGCATCCAACCGAGCTTTAAAAACATGTAGTGGTACTAGCTTGGTAATTTTCCATTCTTTTTGCAGACTGTTCCATGTTAGTGGAGCTGCACATCTAAAAGCTTTCTTCCCTAAGACAGTCCTAGCACTTGGCACATTTAATAAAACCACAGCATGCGATCTCAGGCAATAAGTACTTTCAATTCGCAGAGAGATCAGGGAGCAGATATAAGATGGTATTTCATCCAACATGGCTTTGTAAATGAAAAAGTACCAGTGACTGAGCCTCCGTACAGTAAGTGATGGCATAACCGCCTTGGTATACAGGGTACAGTGATGCGTAAGTGCACTGTGATACGCAGCATCTAACTTGTTCAGGTAATTGGCAGGTGCATTCATATATAACAAATCACCATAATCCAGCACAGGTAAAAAGGTCACAGTGACTAGCCTTTTCCTGGCCTCAAGCGAGAAACAGGACTTGTTTCTGTAAAAGAAACCTAGCCTAACCCTCAGCTTTTGTATACTGCAGGGTAGCTGGTGGATTTACTCCAGGTGGAACTAAAGTCTGATTCAACACTTTATTATATTTCACATCATTCATCCACATCTGTAGAGTAACTAAAGGTATTAAATACATGTAGTGGAGTAAAAGTACACCATGTACCTCTGAACTGTAGTGGAGTAGAATTACAAGGTAGCATAAAATTGAAATACTCAAGTAAAGCACCTCCAAGTTGCTTGAGGTGCTTGTATTACTTCCCACCTCTGCCCAGCAGAGACTCAGAACTACATCTTTGTTTTCATTCCCGTTGCACACCCTGTGTGTCACTTCCTCTCAGCTCGCATAATTACATGATGCTTGAAACAGAAATAAAGTTTGAACAGTTTGTTGTTGTTTCTGCCCATAGCCTCTGTGAGAAGAAGATGCCTCCGTCAGTGTGTGTGTGTGTGTGTGTGTCAGAGGATTTAACTGTTAGTAACATATATTTAAAGAGGACTCTAATAAACGTGTTCATGTGACTGAAGGAGGGTTAAATCTGTGTGTGTGTCTGTGTGTGTCTTCACACTGATGATTCAGCAGGCAGTCACCTGGTCTGAGGTCAGATAATTCATTAGAATTGAATTATGATTTAAATAACTGTTAAAGAGATCATGCATGAAGAGAGACGCAGCAGCCGAACAAAACTGAAGCCCTTTTCTTTTTTGTGTAAAATGAACTGGATATAATATATCATACGGCTGTGTACCTCTTCAGAAGGGTCATCATGATGTTTCCCTGAGACAGATTTGACTTTTTATGAATGTGTGTGTTCAGCTTATTAAAATGAATTCTGTGTTTGACAGGTTCATCACTTTCAATCACGTCCTGATCGACCTGCAGACACGAGAGCATGTCATCTCGTCTAACGTCCACCTCCTGAACAGCAGTATTAATATCAAAGATGTGCATAAAGTAAAACATACTAGAATATGTCAAAGCTTAAATACAATCAGTGGCTGGGACTTCAACACTAGCTATTGTTCTCTGAAATACATTTAATTTGAACCATTATTATCCATTTGTCATTTATTTTTTACAATATCTTACCTTTTTAAAACACCTTTGTAGACTGATTAATAAATGACCGTGTAGCAGTGTAGTCAGGGTTCTGGTTAGTTTCAGGATATTTGGTCAAAGTCTAACAGAAGGGATTTTGATCTTGTTGAACAAAATATAAACTTGCCTTTCTGAACAAAATATTAAACTAGTGTAAGAGCGACATCTGCTGGCCGATATTATATATTTGCTTTTATTTTCATATTATTTTTGCAAAGAAATACCCACTTTTTATTGAATTTTAATGTTGGGAAGTTACAAAGAGACACAAAATGTATAAAACAAGAAATAAAAAGACACGAAAGGCTCACAAAATAACAAATAAGAGACTAAAGAGGAATAACAACAGGCAACACGTCACAACAGAGGTGCACAATTATCAAAGCAGAAACAAAATATGCAAATATGGACAAGAAACAACCAGAAAATATCTATAAAAGAGGTGAAAAAACATCCAAATGATGCCAACTAACCAATAAAAGACAGAATACTACCACTGTATACTCTAACTTAAAGTGGATCTATTATGCTATATTGGGAACATATATTGTAGGGCCTATACAAAACATGTCTGTGAAGTGTTTTGCTTAAAATACCAAACAGATCCCCCATTGTAGCCATGCCTCATACTGCTCATACCCCTCTTTTGCTGCCCTGTTAGAGAAACGCAGATTTTGGGTCCTTAGCTTGAAAAAAAAAAGAAAAGAAAAGAGGAGGCAGAGCTAATGCCTGATCAGAATTCTACCGGAGATAAAGTTAAATTCTGCTGTGATAGAACACCATCCTGTTCTAAACCACACCAAGGATTATTTCTGAAACAGTATGGAGCTCAAAGGCTTTTTCTCTTGCAGGTTTATCACAAGGTGAGTTCCTTTTATTATTTCCTGCAAACTCGCTCGGATCAGTCATTAGCCCGCATGGTTTTTCTTACCACTGCTACGCTGACGACACCCAATTAATTCTGTCCTTTCCCCGCTCAGAGACCCAGGTCGTTGCACGCATCTCTGCTTGTCTAGCGGACATCTCTCAGTGGATGTCTGCTCATCACCTCAAGCTCAACCTTGACAAGACTGAGCTGCTCTCTTCCGGGAAAAGATTGTCCCACTCTTGACCTAACAATCAACATCGGCACCTCAGTTGTTTCCCCGACTCAGACTGCAAGGAATCTGGGTGTGACCCTAGATAACAACCTGTCCTTCACTGCAAACATCGCTGCTACAACCCGTTGCTGCAGATACACGCTTTACAACATCAGGAGGATGCGTCCCAAGCTGACACAGAAAGCGACTCAGGTTCTGGTCCAGGCTCTCGTCATCTCACGCCTAGACTACTGCAACTCCCTCCTGGCTGGTCTACCTGCATGTGCCATCCGACCTCTGCAGCTCATCCAGAATGCAGCGGCTCGTCTGGTCTTCAACCTTCCTAAATTCTCCCACACCACTCCGCTCCTCCGCTCCCTTCACTGGCTTCCGGTAACTGCTAGAATCCACTTCAAGACACTGGTACTTGCTTACCATGCTGCGAATGGATCTGGCCCTTCGTACATCCAGGACATGGTTAAACCGTACACCCCAGCGCGTGCACTCCGCTCTGCATCAGCCAAACGACTCGTTGCGCCCTCGCTGCGAGGGGGACCCAAGTTCCCATCAGCAAAAACACGTGGGTTTGCTATCCTGGCTCCAAGATGGTGGAATGAGCTCCCCATTGACATCAGGACGGCAGATAGCTTACACACCTTCC
Source organism: Gymnodraco acuticeps (assembly GCF_902827175.1). Lineage (NCBI taxonomy): Eukaryota > Metazoa > Chordata > Actinopteri > Perciformes > Bathydraconidae > Gymnodraco > Gymnodraco acuticeps. The sequence continues at coordinate 190,317 of NW_022990514.1, forward strand.
GGCGCAAACTGAAAACTCATCTCTTTCGACTCCACTTCGAGCGATAGATTTATTAACAAAGCACTTATATACTAATAAAGGACTGGCTTATCTAAAGCCAGTTGAGTAGCACTTGAAATGTTTGGCTCTATGAAACCTGATGTACTTATATGATTCTGTTTTCTTCAAGGTTGTGTCTTCCTGGTCGAATGTACTTATTGTAAGTCGCTTTGGATAAAAGCGTCAGCTAAATGCAATGTAATGTAATGCTTTTAAAACACATGTGCCCTCCAGTACAGGTTAGCTCTGAGTGTTAGCGAGGCTTGCTAATGTAAACAAAGACGAGATTACGTCCAAAACACGTCAGGCATTGTTTCTGATAGCTACTCTCTGTGGGTCCACCATCCGATTTGACGTCATATCGGCAGCAAATCTGTATCCGCTCGTTGTACTCAAATATTGTCCTGTTTTTACTTCCAGTGTGCATCCCTAATACATGCATTTGTGTTAGTAGGAATAAACAACATGAGACAGTTTTTTCAGAGTTAATCTTTATTTAAAAGAAATATTGAAACAATGAAAGGAGCTCAGAGTAAAGTGTGAATGCTACGAGGCGGGTAAAATAAAAATCACAACCGTCTCCAAAAATTATAATTATAAGAAATAAATCAAAGTCTAAACTGGTCATTATACGCCTAATCAAAACTGAAATGTGTGTACACACACACACACACACACACACACACACACACACACACACACACACACACACACACACACACACACACACACACACACACACACACACACACACACACACACACACACACACACACACACACACACACACACACACACACACACACACACACACACACACACACACACACACACACACACACACACACACACACACACACACACATTTTGCCTTACACACTGAAATGAATACAAGCCGAGCGCCGTTAATATCTGAAAAATTAGCAGAAAAAGTGCAAATTTGTTCGAGATTTCAAAAAGAAACCAAAAAGCACTCGTTTAGATAAATTCACCAAGCAAATCCAGGTTACATTTGACATGTTAGCGTAAAAAAGTTGGAATTTAAAGTGGTTAAAATAAGACAGCATTATTCGCTCCGTATTTGATTTATATAAAAAGGCGTCCCTAAATATATCCTCTTCCTTTTGTTTTCTTTAATGGCATGCAGATACATCTGGGCTCTTTAATTAAACGTCTCCTTTCATAATTAGAGAATCACACGTAAACATAATAACACAAAGTAAAATGAAACATCCCGTTGGTTGATTGTTGGGACTGGGACAAAAAAATACACCAGGGCTTTTATTTTGGAGGGGATATAGTTCCTTTCACAATAAAATCTGCTTCTAACTCACTGCATTTCTGCAAACTAAAGTGCAGCTCACATCAAATTAAAGTTTCGTCTGATTCAAAGGTATAATCCTTAAGATTTTCATGAACAAAACATACATTTAATGTCGTACATGGTGCCAAGGTATTTATATTAATTATTGACCTCTATAAAAGTAGTTTTTTTAATTGATGGCGGGTTTTTGCTGGAATGAAATTGCCTTTTTTTAGCAGGAAATAAATAATATTTACAAGTATCAGCGTCACTTTGTTTATCCTGATATCAACATAACATTTCCTGCTTTTCCTACTTCACAACAAAAGCATGTAACTGGAGAAACAGTGGGGCTTTATTGTGAAGGAGTGACAGGATGCGATAATACAAAATAAGACGATTTTATTTATTTATTTAGCAGAATTAGATATTTTTTGGCATGAAATATAACTTTAGTTTACTACAGTCGCAGCTCTAGCCTAAATTAAAACCATCCTCACACATTTCCTGCGGCTGCTGCTACTTCACAATTATGAAGGAGTAACAGGAAATGCTTTGACTACAAAATAAGACGCCATTCCTATTTGAATTTTTGCTAAATCTTAAGGATTATAACACTTCAGGTATTTCACACTTTCCTCCATCAAACACAGAGATGATTTGGGTTAATATGTTACGTTTGGGTTAAGGAAAACATAAGAAACATAAAATAACCGTATGAATACATTAGAGGAGGAGGAGGAACACGCCTGGGATAAAATAATAATAATATTTCTGAGGCAAACACATAATAAACGCACATTTAAAAAAACGATGCATAGCATAAACAACATTGCCAAGATCCAGCTTCATACCGACTCCTCGGCGCTCCTCCTGCTGCTGGGGAGTGTTTCTGTTTCAGGAGGAGTCTGAGGCTCTGAGGAGCAACTAGGGAGGAAGAGGAGGAGGAAGAGGAAGAGGAGGTTTCTACTCCCTGCTGTAAACACTGACTCCAGGTCTTCACTGCAGACTTTAGGAATCGTCGTCCTCTTCGTCGTCCTGCTGCTCCCGGGTCCCCACCACCCTCTTCCTCAGCGCCTCGTCGGGCAGGCCCTCGGGGGAGCCTCTCCTCCTCCTCCTCCACACCTCGTCCTGCTCTTCGTCCTCCTCGTCTTCGTCCTCCTCCTCCTCTCCGTCCGCCTCGTGCTCGTCCTCCTGACGCTGAATCAGACGAGCCTGCTCCAGGGTCTGCTTCTCTGTCGGGTTAGAATCAGGAAAAAAGGTTAAAAAAAAGATTTTCTGAATTTTGAGAAAAAACATTGTTTTCAGAAAAAAATCAAATGTAAATTCAGAGATTTTCAGAATAAAAACAAATCAGAAGACACTAAATTATAGTAGAAATAGATATGTTTTATTTTCAGAAAAAAATGAGAAATATTTATTTCAGAAAAATTATAGTATATTTTTCTCAACAAATACAAATATTGTCAGAATTCCAACTTTTTCCCAGAACTCCAAAAAATCTCACTTTTGGTCAGATCTAACAAAAAAAAGAGTAATTTTCAAACACCCAGAACATTTATTAATTCTAGCAATGCTTATTTTTTATATTGAAAGATTATTTATAGTTTAAAACTAGGGATGGTCGGATCGATATCGACCGATACTCACTCTCTGCCGATCGATCGGTGCTCTCTAAAAATGCCGATCGCGAGAGCCGATCGCATGGCGTAAAATGATGACGTAAAATACATGACGCTTTTCTCTGTGTGCGGCAAAACAAGCTCGCCAAAATGGCTTCACCAGTCTGGCATTATTTTAAGGTGTCCGAAAATGACAGTAAAATAGCGTTATGTAACGTGTGTGAAGCAGAAATCCTGCAGCTCTACCCGCTGTGACGGACCGGTGAGCGGAGCAACACACACTAAGAGTTAGACCTAACACACTTGGCTATTTGATCTACCTCTGGAACAAGCTACACTAGTTATACATATGTTTATTCTTCACTGTCGGGTCACTCAGTCATTACTGGATCAGTGAGCTGCAGGAGACGATACTGACAGGCTGTCAGGGGAGAGAGAGAGGAAAAGAGAGCGCTTCCGCTCATTTCTCCCGTGTTATTCTCCAAAGTTAATGTAAACTTGAATAATGTACTTCATTTGAATGTAATAATTATGTTGGTTGTTGTTTGTGGAAGCGCAACATCACTTTAAATGGAAGATCCCCATAGGCCCCGCCCACTCGATCGGTATCGGCCGATACTGATTCCGGCGATCGGCCCCAAAAGTGGCGATCGGAGCGTCCCTATTTAAAACGAATCAATATAATGGCGCGTTTCCACTGCAGCGCGGAGCTCGCTTTAAGCGTGCCGAGCCGTGCGGGGCCCGTTTTTGGTTGCGTTTCCACTTGGCTAGCGGGTCCTAATTCACAGTTTTTCTGGCCCCATAAAATCGTGGTTCTAGGGCCAGGAACAACCAGGCTGAGTCGGGCTGAGTATGCTAAACTAGAGAGAGAATCGCTGGCAAGGGGGCTACAACTACAACAAGATGAACATATTTGACCGTGATTTAATTGTAATACACGTTTCAAAATGATGCCGAAGTAACAACATACTGATACCGGTTAGTAAAAACCATGAATTAATGCTTTGACAAGTCTGCAGACAGACGGCAGGCGAACAACCATTTAAAATGCGTGTTTTCTGAATGGAGATCGACTAAGCTAACGCAGTATATGCTCCGTCCACACTCACAACAACGGCCTACACAGACATAAATAAACCAGCGACTGTATTCGCCATGACACTGGCAGTCTGTGGTTTGTACTTGTTTAACTTTTGTCTAGTTTCTGAACAGATATGAGGAGCTGTGAGCTCTGAGGGCTAAGAGCTAACGGCTGATGTTTTTCTGGGGCACTCATTGAAGATGACGTCACGGCTCCGCCTACACTGCGTTACTATAGTAACTACCCCAGTTCCTAAACTGTAATGGAAGCGCAGCATTAAAGTGAGCCGGGCCTAATAAGGCCTAACCAAACTGAGCGAGGCCTGCAGTGGAAACGCGCCATTAATTGACTGTAAAATTACACATTTTGAACATGTTCTCTTTCTTCCAGACGCTCGTGATCAGGTGGCGAGGCAGAAAAAACAGACTCCAAGTTATACAACTCTTTCTTTCAAACTAATAAAAGTAATCCAGGGTTTGCTTCTCAATCAATATTTATACATTATAACTGTAAATAAACAAATTAAAGATCAAATAAAAAGTGCTCCAGAGTCTGTGTCTCTGCAGGAGAACAGGGAGGGTGGCGTTAGAAGATATAGCAGACACGAAGGGTTAATAACTATAAAACATAGTGTGGGGGAAACGTCTGAAGCAATGGGAGTCAGGACTCAGAGACACGAGGAGAGCTGGAGCTTTGATGGCAAACACTGACGGTTTATTTGGAGCTTCGGCCGGAGAATTCACGAGACATGTCACGGGCCACGAGTTGACCACACGGTTGAGATGCCACAATCAGTTCTGAAGAGCCCTCCTGTAGCTCCAGGTTTTAACTAGAGAGTGTAATAATCAACATTCTTCAATAGATAGACTAAACAGCTGAGGACACTTTTGTTGTCGCTTATGGCTCGGGGTCATCTCCACCCGAGAAGGATGTGTTCCAGGTGTCCCACAACAATAACTATCTCTGACAGAGAGTTGCCCGGTCACAAACTGGCAACATCAACAACTTGCTAGGGCAGCCCCTCCTTACGGGAGATAACGGCTGCTCAAGGCTGGTCAGCTGCGTCAGAGGGCGAAAGGTAAACATGCAGGGCGAAATTATTCCCTGACAACTATCAGTACAAATATTTGTTTCGAAATCACGCAGCTCTAATTTTGTCCCTTTTTGTTTGCATGACGACGTGATAAAATATGACGGCTCTTATTTGAAGTTTCCTCGGGAACACAGTTTAAAAGTGTGTGTGACTTCCTTTTTTATCATGAGGCACGTGTCTGGCGGAAACATTGATATTTGAGCCTGATGGATCTTTGTGGCCCTTCATAGAATATCCGGGCTTTCTCCTGACGTGTGTTGAAGTTCAGTAAAGCAGCATTTCTATGATCGAATGTGAGACTCACTCTGGTAGTAGTCCGAAGAGGAAAAGCGTCTCGAGGGGAAGGCGAAGTCTGCGATGAACACCAGGAGCTGCAGAGAGAACCGGCACCATTAAGACACTGTGATGCATGATTAGACTCAATGCACTATATCTGTTTACAATGATGAATAATAACCAACCAGTCCCAGAGCGAGTCCAGAGAAGAGCGTGGCGAGGCCGAAGATCACGTACGATCCCCACACAGGGATCCCCAGATGATCCGTCATGTAGTTGTGACAGCGCTGCAAAACATTACAACACATCGTCACTACAGGAACAGACATTAAAGGTCTCCTATCATGCTACTTTTAGGCATATATTATGGGTCTCAGATATATACAAATATATAAAAACATGTCTATAATGTGTTTAGCTCAAAATACCAAACAGATCATGCATTTTAGAAATCCCTCATACCCCTCTATTCCAGCCCTGTTAGAGAAATGCTGATTTGGGGTCCTTAGCTTGAAAAAAATATATATAGGAGAATGAGAATGAGAATTCTACCGGAGATAAAGTTAAATTCTGCTGTGATTAAATGCCATCATGTTCTGAACCACATCAAGGATTCTCTCTGAAACAGTTTGGAGCTCAAAGGCTTTCTCTCTTGCCGGTTATACCACAAGGTGAGTTCCTTTTTACTTCCTGCTTCTTCACACACATGCTCTCCAGTACAGGTTAGCTCTGAGTGTTAGCGATGCTAATGTAAACACCGACCATATTACGTCCAAAGCAGTCGGGCATTGTTTCTGATAGCAAAGTTTCTGATTGGGCCGTGGGTCCACATTTCAGATATGACGTCATATCGGACGCAAATCTGGATCAGCTCCGTTGTAGCCCGTTTTTAGAGATGTGGGTACGGAGGAAAAGAGTGACGGAAAAATCTGAAAGCAGTCCGTCATTTTGACGGATTAGAACACAACTCGGAACAGCGCCAAAATGCCTACCAGCGGCCCACATTATATTACATCCTTAGTGGCCAGGTAGATTGAGGGCGATCTACTGTAGCTACTCTACTGTAACTATTATTTAGTCATTCACACCCCTGTCCGGTTGGTGGCGAGTGTGTGCATATTAAGTAGCTATTGTCTAGTCTTGTATTTGACCTCGTTGATTACCTCGTTGTTTAACCGGCTTTAGCAATCGCAAATTGTCACGGCAGCTGATCGTCCGAAGCTTTTTTTAATAAGCCCAGTAATTGTGATGATGTGGATAAACGAGGTGAAAAAAGAGGGATTGATGCGGTAGACTAGAGGATGAAGGACAAGCCAGTAAGACTAAAACTGACAACGTTCAGCCAGCAGCAGAGGGACAAGCAAGTGGCAAGGAAAAATAAATCATTCATGTTCGTTTTGACATGAAAAGTGACCGCACGGTCGGTGTCTCTGTTCATCTTTTTTTTTCTCCATGCCCTTAAAAGTTCTGTATGAACCATAAAAAAAAGGAATGAATGAACATTTGCTGCTTAGTACCCAAACATAAATATGTCTCATCATTAAAACATGAAAATAAAATGACGGGTAATAATGGATTATGACGGAAATTTTACGATCCTGTCCGTCAAAATGACGGACAACGAAAAAGTCTAACGCAACCACTGCCGGGGACACATCTTTATGTATAAAAGACATCAGAAAATGCATTTTGCATGATAGGTCCTCTTTAACACATTAACTAAAATACTAAATATCTGGGTTGTTGGCTCAACCTGCAGCTGAAAATAGTCTCCAATACATTCGTAAAACTAAGTCAATACATAAAAAGTAAAAAAAGAAATATGAGAAAGAATTGAAAATGGAAATAATATATCATATACCAGAAGAGATCTGCTTCGTCTAAACCCTGCTCCACAGCGTCATTTCTTTTAATTAAGTTTAACAGCTTTGAGTTTCCTATAAGTGTGCCCTTCCTAAAATACGTCCTATCTGTGCTTCACATGAGGCTGCATTTTGAATGTGTATCCTGTAAAACTGGATTTGTTTTGTTGTGCAGGTAAAAGCCGCTCTGATTCTCTCCCACCGAGCAGACTATTCTTCTTCAAATGGATTATGAGAATTTAAATAAATATCTTCCTACAATAAACCTCCTGTGTGTGACAGTGAGCGGGTAGGTCCTCACTTACCCGGATAAACATGGAGAGCTTGAACAAAGCCGACATGGAATTCATTCTGCGAGAGGAGGAAACAACAGCAGGTTATTCAAACTGTAACTTCTACACAGACAATAACAAACATCAAGGAGGAGATTAAACCGACAGAGAACAGACGCTAAGAATAGATTTTTTGTTTTTTTACACACGAGAATTTATATATCTTATTCACAAGATCAGCGTATAATCAGTGTTGCCCTCATACTAAATGTTTCTAGAAGAAAAACCTGTTATATTAATTTCATCAACTTTATCGTCTTATTTTAGTCATGATAAAAAAATGGTGTTAATCATATTTGATCATAGTTTTCATTAACAATCACTCCATCCTCACATGTATCACCAGTTAAACACCTGAACCAAGAACATCATCACCTGTTTGCAACTTACATATTCATATGTATGTATATAGACTCGTACGGCACTACTTCTATTCTATTTGATTGTATTTACTTGCACTATTGTATATGTTGTATTCAGTGTTGGGCAAGTTACTTCCAAAATGTAATACAGTACATATTACTGTCCTTTTTAAGTAATAAGTTACATTACAATATTACTGTCTCTGAAATCTAATGAGTTACACTACTTTTATAATACTTTACCAAAATAACCGCGAAAGAATGGCTAGGTATTTTAAATGCTAAAATGTAGTTTAGTTCAGCTCATTATGCATCCAGCGAAGGGCGATGTGGTATAGCATAACAACTGTGTAGACCATTAAGGCTACGAACAACTTGTATTACACGGCTTAGTTGAATACTCGATTCTGATTGTAAATTCATGTGACACGTTGTTAATACAGTACAGACCGCTGTCGAGGACTATAATGAAGGTTGCTAAGGAGGATCAAGAAAGAGAAAGAGGTTAAAGACGGAGCGCTGGACGTCAGATAAATCACCAGAAGAAGGCAGACAGGAAGTGAACAATAACAGGAACACGCAATGGGCTCTGTAGTTTGTTAATAAGCGGGATAATGCGCAGCGAGGCGTCATTATGGGGAAAAGAACACCCGACAGGCGGATCAGGGAGCCTGACGCGAAGCGGAGGGATCTTGATGAGCCTGAAGGGAAAACACCAGACTTACTAATCTACCCGCAATATTTTTCTCTGGTGTCGGAATGTCTCACGATGCTAGTGAATTCTTAAAAAACAAAACACCATTTAATTTCGGGTTAAAATGTGTTGCAACTGCGTTACTGAGAATTGTAACGGGTAGCATATTACCCAAATGTCATTAGTAATGCGTTACATTACCGTAACTCTGTTACACCCAACACTGGATGGCGCACGCAATATTTAAATTTGGCCTGTTTTACTTGTCGTACCATTGAATGGACCTTGTTGGTGTTCAACCCCAGTCAAATAAACTGAGAAACGGCTCTTATTCAAAGTTGAACTGCTGACTGGATGTTGGCCTCTCGTGTTATTGGAACAGAAACATCCTTATTTCCCTGCAGTAGTTTGTGAGTACAGCGAATATAATATAATATATAATATATATATATATATATATATATATATATATATTATATTTAATTACTGAAGTAGATAGATAGATATATAGATAGATAGATAGATAGATGGATAGATAGATAGATGGATGGATAGATGGATGGATAGATGGATAGAGAGATGGATAGATAGATGGATAGTAGATGGATAGGTAGATAGATAGATAGATGGATGGATAGATGGATAGAGAGATGGATAGATAGATGGATAGTAGATGGATAGGTAGAGAGATAGATAGATGGATAGGTAGATAGATAGATAGATAGATAGATGGATAGTAGATGGATAGATAGATAGATGGATGGATAGATGGATGGATAGATGGATAGAGAGATGGATAGATGGATGGATAGTAGATGGATAGATAGATGGATAGATGGATAGATAGATGGATAGATAGATAGATGGATGGATGGATAGATAGATGGATAGATAGATAGATGGATGGATAGATAGATAGAGAGATGGATAGATGGATAGATAGAGAGATGGATAGATGGATGGATAGATAGAGAGATGGATAGATGGATGGATAGATAGAGAGATGGATAGATGGATAGATAGAGAGATGGATAGATGGATAGATAGAGAGATGGATAGATGGATAGATAGATAGATGGATAGATAGATAGAGAGATAGAGAGATGGATAGATGGATAGATAGATAGAGAGATGGATAGGATGGATAGATAGAGAGATGGATTAGATGGATCGATAGATAGAGAGGATGGATAGATGGATGGCTAGATGTATGGATGGATAATAGAGAGATGGATAGATGGATAGATAGATAGAGAGATGGATAGATGGATGGATGGAATGGATTAGATACTGGTTGTATTGTGTTGCCACTGTGGAGCCTGGGACATAGATTTTCATTGATATACTACACTGTAGCTCTGTAGGATTAGACAATAAAAGCCTTGAATCTTGAAGTGTTTGCATTTACCTCACAGGAAGGAGGACGGGACCGAAACCAGGAAGAGATCGGCTCGATGGATTTCCATTTCTGCTCGTCCACGAAGCTCAGGAAGTTCTTCTTTAGTGCGAGCGCCTGATACTTCCTGAAACACGGCCGTCTTTACATCTATGACACAAATAAACAAAACATACATTAGGAACAGTGAGGCGACTTGAGCCCTATTTTCTGTGAGGGATATATCATGGCCAGACACATGTGTTTAGCTGCTGGGGAGTTATTGTGTTGAGGGACAGCATAAAGAATGAAACAGCAAAATGGGTATATCTGTACAAATATACGTGCACATTTTCTCTGCAATGTTATGATCATAGACTGTATATATAAAGGTTATGATCAGCAGAAACGATGCATCTGTCAAAGTAAAACCAGAATCTGAACGTAAAACATTTTGGATGTTTACTTTACACAGAAATGACTTATACACTGAAAATAGAAAGGAAACTCTGCGATCACAGGATGTGTTTGTGTCTGCTGGTGGTATTTAGTGAAGAGGGAAGTGATTTTCTCTAAGGTTAAAACTATTTAAAAACTTTTAGGGGACAAAGCAGCATTTTACATACATTTTAAAGCATAAAACACACTTTTTAGTAGCTCTTTTTCTTACCATTTTATACATTTTTATCAGGGATTAAATCATATTTAGTTCTACGATTGGGGAAAAAATAACTTTTAAGTCTTCACTATTTCCTTATATGTCACCGGCAAATGATTAATCAGAATAAATAATATAATCCAATGGTTAAAAATGACCTGCTTCCCTACAATGTGCATGTATTCATACCCTCCTTTAATTAAAACAAGTGAGATGTTTTTTCCTTACTAATGATTAGTTAAAGTAAGTTGTGCAGACATAAGATGGAGACACTTCAAAATGGAGAGAAAGGAGAACAGCGTTGATCTAAACTGATATTAAGAGCCACATCTATCAAAATGGTGAACATCCGCTTTACTGACCCCACAAGAGGAAGTGATAAAACACAGTTACTCAGAACTTACTGGTAAATGGTTGGAAGTGAAGTGATGATGAAGCGCCCGCTCAGACCTGACAGAGAGGACATTTAATACAGAGCTGGGTCAAAACATGGACACACAACACAGTGAATTACAGTAACACTGAGTCAGTATCACGGTTTCAAAGCACATACAGATATTTCAGGTTGTAATCTCTAAAAGACCACGTTTCACACATTTCATTTCCTCCCTTTCCCCGTGATAATCAGCCTTCTAATGGTTTTCCTGAGATCACAAGATATTTATTAATTACTACGAAATAAGTGTTGTTTTCATGGGACAACGAGATAAAGGCCTATTACGTTGGATTTCTTTGTTTTCTCATGATATTGAATTCATGATCTTATCCCATGATCTTGGGAAAACAACATTAGTTATTTCGAGATAATAACAAATAATTTGTGATCTCAACAAAACAAAATATTGATTATAATGTGGAAAACAGAGTAAATAAAAAGTTTGAGCCATGTTTGTTTAAGGCTTCTGTACCTAGTAGACTTTGCATCTTATACTTCCTACATTTTATGCACACAGTTAAAAATTAAAGCCTTTCAGATAATGACATTAGAAACTGTGAACTCGATAAAAACAAATCAAATGTAGCAATCATTTGTGGAAAATTGAGGATATACATTTTTTTAAACATGCTGTTTGTGTAGGGCTTCAACAGCAGTATACTTTGCACCCTTTTCTTAACATGTGGATTTGTGGAGTGTTTTTAAGGATTTCCATCCCCCTCATGCATGTGTATTTGTTGCATGTAAAGTCCCAGTGTAGCTGTAGAAGTGCATGTAAAGTAGCTGCAGAAGTGCATGTATGTTGCATGTAAAGTCCCAGTGTAGCTGCAGAGGTCACTGAGTCTTACCGGGCTGCTCGGTCACGTCCACCTTGGCGATGTTGACCCCCATGTCATCCCCCCAATCTGCAAAATCCTTCCACACCGTCTGGAGCTGCTGGCAGGCTGGGCACCAGGGAGCGTAACTGGGGGGGTCACAAGTCAAGCCTCAGATAAACAACAACATCCCTCACAATAATGTGTCTGTCTAATGTCTGCATCATAGTTTAAATCACGTTTTAATTTTGTTGTGATTTCCCATAGTTTTTTTATTTATCCATTTGTTTTGTTTCCATTTAGTTTACTAAATGCAATATGATATTGAGTTTGTGGTACATTTGTAAAATAAACCAATTACAAGCTGAAACACCCCGAGTGTTTACTTTAAGAGTTAGCATAACAATATGGCTAGCATGGAACTCTGTGGTATGCTAGTTAGCTCAGTGAAGGTGACAGCTATTAACTTAGATTCAGCTACTTTTCAGGATTACAACCAGGCACATTGATCGTTTATCATATTTATTTATTGTATCTTTAGGTAAAATAGACATTTAAGCGTCAACCTAAACTTATAAGGGATGTCATGCCCGTTTCTAGAAGCTGGAAATAGCTAACTGACAGGCTAGTTAGCCGTTAGCTGCTAGCCGGTAGCTCCCATAGGAATGAACAGGCCCCAGTTCTCTTTATATATCCTTGTTATGTTTTTACAAATTAAATTAAATTTGAATATGGGCCAAACATGAAACGTGTACTTGTCCTATATTGTACTTCTAAAATATATGTGTAAACATCAATTAAACAGTAGTATTCAAATGTTATAAGCCCACTTTTCAAATAAATTCAGTACATTTTCTAACTAATCTTAGTTGATAAAAAAAGTCACTTATTTGCATATGAAGCTTGAAATATACCCTTCACTATTATTATTATTATTATTGTTTGTTCCCAATAAGGATTTATAAATGCGAGTTTGTTTGTTTTTTTACCTTGCATAAGCTCAAACATGTTTTATTCTTATGTTGTTATTTATTTATTTTTCATAGAATCATATTTAAATGTATTTATTAGTATGTCTGCTGACACAAACAGACAAAATAAACTCAAAGGTTGACCTAAAAGGATTAAGGGAAGTCAAGCCCGATTTTAGGAGCTGGAAATAGCTAACTGACAGGCTAGTTAGCATTAGCAGTTAGCATTAGCACACTCACAATTCTATCATCCATTCTCCCGACAGGATTTCCTCCCAGCTGCTGTCCGTCACTTCTCTCAGGCTGTCCAGCTTAGCGGAGGATGTCGACACATGAATCACTAGAAACAAACAGAGTATCCATGAGGAGCGATGTTTTATAAAAGAAAACATTGAGGAGCTCATGCTGCTAACGGCTAGCAAACACGCCATGTCTGTTAGAAACAGACTTCCGGTATGACGTCACAGTCAGGTGGGGAGAGGGTAGGATGTTTGTGTTGAAATAATTCAATTGAATCAAATAGTATTTTTTTGTTGTTTGTCTTCTTTTAGACTAGTGAAAACCTGTAATCAATTATTTATTTATTTAGTCTGTTTTTGTCTGCAGATTTATCCTAAATTCACCAAAGGTTATCATTACATAATGCCTCATTTGCATATGTAAACATGACATGTCAGAACACTTGTAATATAAAACATAATTGTGTTAATGTCACTAATTACGTGGGGAGGTTTCATGATGATATATGTTAGTTAAATAGTTGTTATCGATTCACCTGTACCTAAAGACCATAAAGTAAAGCAGTGTAACATGTATTGAGCGTGTTTGACCAGCAGGTGGTGGTATTGAATTATAAATGACTCAGAAAGAATAATAATAATAATAAATTAAATTTCAGGTGCTCAAAGACGCTTTACAGTGGTGATAAAACGAGATAAAATAGAATACAAAATATTAAAACATAATTCACAAATTAAAAGCCAATCTGAAGAGGTGTGTTTTGGTCAGTGTTTTGAAAGTGTGTGTGTGTGGGGGGGGGGGGTCGGTGCAGTCTCTGATGTGTTGTGGAAGGAAGTTCTAGAGGGTGGGGGCAGCGACGGAGAAGGCTCTGTCCCCCCAGGTTCGGAGTTTGGTTCGTGTGGGGATAGAGAGTAGGTTCGCTTCTGATGAACGAAGGCTGCGGGAAAGAAGGTATACTGTTGCGTTCAAGGGTGAGAAAAATGTAGGTATTTTCAGTACCTCGACTTTGTATTTAAGTACAGTACTTGAGAAATCAATTTAGTTTATTTTCATGACAAATTATGATTATCTTAACATGTCTTGTCTGATATACTGTCAAGACCTAAGTGTATGCTCTGCAGAAACTGTGGAGACATGTTCAAATGTTTTCTTGAATAAACACTGTTTTCTTGAATAAACACTCAAATATTTCCAAGGTTCAGATTCATGTGTTTATGCTCCTGATGAAGTCTGATAGTATTCATTGCTTTGATCCAGGAGGAACTGAGACTTCTTCAAAGCTGCAGCATCAAAGTGTTTAATATTTTGCATGTGAATGTGTGGAAACCCCACGGAGTTTAGAGAGAAATCCATTAAATCTGACCCGAGGTGAAGTGCAACCCAGCCTGCTAATAATGTCGAAATAGATTCTCCTTCAATATTTTTCATTTATCTCAATATGTTAATGTCCTGTTAATGCCTTTTAGTTGGAAAATGAATTGTTAATTCCTCTTGTGAACTAAAACACGTAGAATCTGATAAAAACCTTAATCTGCCACCCACTCATTTCCATCCAAGTAGGTGCTTCGAATATCAACGAAACATAATTGATGAAACCACCTGAACTAAATAAAATTGACATTTTCCATGTGTTATTTTCAACAAATATATGTTTTGTCGGTCATTGTATTGTATTATTTTATTGTTGATCTATTAAAGAATCTATATTCACAATTATTTGTAAAAAAACATATTTAGAAAATGTCAGAAACAAGTTCGTACAAAATAAGTGAAAAATCAAGGAGATAATTACTGAAACATTTCTGTAAAGGATGTAAAAGAAACACATGTGAAATGTTAAAAAAATGACCCAAAATTATTAAACATATTTTGGAAAATGTTGATTAAAATATCCAAATATGCAGAATGAAAAGTTTTCTAAGAATTTCCCAAATAATCTGTGAAAATCTTCCGGAAAAAAACATAATTTTATAGCATTTGAATATAGGCAGTAACATGCTGAAAGAATGTAAATGAAGTGAAAATATGATGATAATAATAATAATAATAATAATAATAATAATAATAATAATAATAGCAGCTTGGATTTATATAGCACCTTTCATGAGACCCAAGGTCGCGTTACAAAGAAGAACAGGAGTAGGAACAAACATACAAAACAAAAGGCAGTCAGACAAACAGTCAGACAGACAAAACAACAAAGAGATTAGGCAGGGCCGTCCCTGGCCAACATGAGGCCCATGCAAAGTTATATGATGAGGCCCTCTGTTTCGCGAGCGTCGACGGGGGGTCACACTAATTGCGCCGCATAGGTGCGGCTCAGTTGAGGCACCCTCCCCAAGGTGAGGCCCCACGCAGTCTGCATGATTGGCCTGTAGGGAGGGATGGCCCTGAGATTAGGGGCCAAAGGCCGTGGCAAACAGATGGGTCTTGAGGGCCCTTTTGAAGGCGCCAAGCGTGGGGATGTTGCGGATCTCCGCAGGGAGAGGGTTCCAGAGGGTGGGGGCTGCCACACTGAAGGCTCTGTCCCCGAAGGTTCGCAGGTTGGTGTGGGGGGGTGGTAAGCAGGCCAGAGTCTGAAGACTGCAGGTTCCGGGGTCGGGCATGTGGGCGGAGGAGGCCCGATAAGTACCCGGGAGCATGGGCATGGAGGGACTTGTAGGTGAGGAGGAGAGCTTTGTAGGATATGCGGGACAGCCAGTGGAGGTGGATGAGGGTGGGAGTGATGTGCTGCCACGGCTTTGTGTGTGTGAGTACCCTGGCAGCACAGTTTTGAACATGGAGCCTGACCAGGGTTTTGTTGGGGACCCCAAACAGGACACCATTGCAGTAGTCCAAGCGGGAGGTGACAAAAGCATTGACTAGGGTTTCTGCAACCGAGAGTGACGGTCGGAGTCTGGCAAATAAATCCAAAATATCCCAGAAGAACATTTTCCAGGAATGACTCAGAGATTTTCTTCTTTAAAATAGGAGAGAATGCCCAAGCTCTCAAATCCTGACCTGCAGTCTGTCACCCTGAATTAATATGTCATGCTCACTTTGTTTTGTCACTTATAACCTCCCATGCTTGTTTGCCCATTTGTAAAAACGTCAATCAGCTGTTGTGTGTTTCTGCAGGAGCGTCTTCTTCCTCTCTGTGCAGAAGGACAGCAGTTTTTGTTTGAATGGTGAATCTGCAGCAGTTTTCACCTCCTGCTCTATAAATACCCAGCAGAGGACACACCAGCAGCTCTGCTCCACTTCTATGAAGCCTCCGCCTCCTCCTTCGTGTGGCAGCGAGGAGAGGAAGTGGCATGTCGGGGGCTGAAGAGGAGACTCATCCTTCAAACTGCATTACTGTGCAAGTTGGAGGTAGGAAACAAACCACATGGATTTAGCAGATTATCAACAGGGTTACTCTACAGAAAGTCCAATACTAAAGTTTCAAATCCACACAAGATGTTCACTGGATTAAGTACAAGAAGGTAATCTAATGCATAAAGTAAATCCACTTTATAAATTAGTCTGTGGCAATGATTGAGACGGTCGAGTAACACAAGTTGGAAGGAGCGGTCGAGATGGTGTAACACCTGGAATCAGAGACAGAGAGAGAGAGAGACTTAATTATGTTGTTGTGTTAGCAGAATCAGCTGTTTCCCAGAGGAACACCAGACTCACCTGAGAGCAGATAGAAACCACAGCGAGGAAACCTGACCATCTGTCAGGATCTGCAGAAACATCTGGATGCAGCAGAGCGTCCTCAGAAACAAAGGAAAGGATTCACATCCTGTCGACTGTCCTCTCCTCAATCTTAATCTGTTTCTTAAGGAGGCCTGCAGAGATTCACACATCACGGAGCGTCTGCAGGTAACTACATCTGATGTTAGTTATGAGACACATTGTCCTGGAAGAGCGGTTTCTGAAGGATTTATTGAAGCCTCCTTGAAAAATTATAAACATTTCTTACAATGTAAAGCCTTATACTGTCTATCCGAAATGCACATAATGAAACATCTTGAGTTTGACATGTCTGTGCGTTTTGTTTTTGTTTAAACTAAAGATCATACACATTGATGTCTTTAAAGAGGACATATCCTGCTGTGAGACTGGGACATGTCTCCATGCTTTAATGTTCACAAAGCTCTTTATTTTTCTCATGCCTGTGCTGCAGCACCTCTTTTCACCCTCTGTCTGAAACCAGAGCCCAGTCTGCTCTGATTGGTTAGCTGGCCGGCTCTGCTGTGATTGGTCAACCGCTTAGAGATGACCCCCCCTTAGCCTATCACCTACAATGTGTTGGAGCGTCAGCCAATAGGAGTGCGAGTGTTACATAGCGAAGACACTTTGTTCCGGAAGTAAATAGAGAAGACTAATGGATTTGTTTCTTATTTTAAAAAAAACTGTAACAGTGAGAAACTGCAGATTGGACTGCTCTGCACTAAAGTGTGGACATTGCCTTATTTTATTCATCTTTTAGGACTATTTATGACAACCATCTTGAATTAAATCCGAACCATAGGCTGATCTAAAGCAGGGGTAACAGTTTCCACCCCTTCTGTAAAATAAATGTTTGTTTCTGTCAATCATCTTTTATCCAAAAGCATGCTTAGCGAGGTTCTCTTTCTCTTACGACATGAGCCTCTCAAAGCATTGCACTGAATACGAAACATAAAAACCTCTTTGCTTCTTTCTATCTGTACACCAGAGAACAAACAACATGTTTTATTTTCCACGTCTTGATCATCGATTGATTCTCCACTTCCCGTCTTTATATCTGAGTGAAAAGCTGAACACCGTGAACCACAGAACAGAAAATAACCTTACAATGTTCCCGAACACTCCTCCAGTCGTCTCGTTTGAAAGCAGATTATTATTCAGTGTGTGCAGGTGATTCACTCCCATTCAGTTTCACAGCAGAAGCATTAACAGTGCCCATTAGCTTCGAACATTAACGCTGTTTAGATCTGGAGCTGAGGAACATGTGTGACGATAATAAACTGCGAGAACAATCGCAGCTCTGCAAACTCATTACCTGCTAATGGAGCATTCAATGGAGAGACTTCTGAAACACACACACTAATGGAGAACAATGCTTCAAAATAAGGTTAAAGAAGACGCTCCTGAGATCAACCTTTGCTATTAGAAAGATAGATGTCATCACATTTGAGGGAAATTATGTCAACTAATTGTAAAGATGTCAGTGGATACAAAAATATATTTTTTTTTTACCAGCTTTGGATCGCAAGGTACGTCCACAGGTTGAAGCTTGCCGGTGGGCGTGTCTGGCGCGCGACCATCAACCAATCACATTAATCTCCCGCCCCGTTTGATTGGCAAGCGCTTGTACTGGCATATGATTTGATTGGCTGGCGCTTCCGTCGACGCTTGAAAAGTTGAACTTTTCTCAATTTTTGAAGCGAGCAACGGAGGCAAAGCGACGCGACGGAACCACAATGCAGTTCGGCAAAGTGTGACGACACTCCATTCAAAGGAATGGGAAGCGTCTCCGTTGAAGCCTATGGTTGAAGCACGCGACGCTGCCGTGTGGACGGGCCGGAACTGTATTATTACATTGATTGTATTTGTATTTATTTATTCATCTTTTATCTGTATGTTTATTTAATTATTTTGCTGCTATTTTATTTTTAAAATGTTGAGGAATATTTATTTATATTGTTAACTAAATCATGTCTGTTAACTTTACTGTTGTTTTTATTATTTTTATTTACATATTTTGTATGTTATTTTTTCTTACTAATGTATTTTGTATTTCCTATTTATTTGTTTGAAGGGCTTACTACATAATATATATTAACTGTATTATTGTTATTAATTATTTTTTGTATTAATTTATTTTGGTGGAGGGATTATAATTTGTTTTAATAATTACTATGATTATTTAATTTTTTAAAGATATTTTTTATTGTATGTTTGTGATATTCATCTCTATACATGCAGTCTATGATATTCACAACTAACAGAAGGAGATGCTTACATAAGGATGAGCTGCGATGCCCATGTAAGTAAAATCCTTCATGAGTCACTGACAGAGAGGAAGCAGTGGGAGGACACACACACACACACACACACACACTTTCATCAAAACGCTGGAATATATATTTTTGCAACAAGCTTCATGCCTGGAGCAAAGTCCACATAAATGCATCTCCTTCATAAAAATAAACCTGATACTGACTAATCTCTGGAGCGTGACGTAAACGCTTCCCCTGCTCAACTCGTAATACTAGTCATTCACATTTTTGTAGTTATTGCAAATTGTAAATCATATATTAAATGAGAAACAGACATAAGGGCACAAATGCATTCACATGAAAAAAGGAAGCCACATTTTTTTCCTCTGCCAGCTGATTTGTCAGGAGACAACATAAGATAAATAATTAGACCTTGTCAATATGAATACGCTTTATTTGTGCGTTAAAGGATCACAGTATTTGGATTTACGATACTGTTTTCTCTCAGTGATTGTGCTGTTATGTTAAATATTCGTTGTTTCTGTTTCACGTCTGGATATTTGTCTATGTTGATGTGACACCTGGAGCTGCTGTGATGCAAGTCACATTTCAGACTTGATCTGAACAATAAAGTATTATCGTATCGTATTTAGTTATTTTGAGTTATCTTCATGGTTTAAGGATTTTTTCTTAGAGGTCCCATGTCATGCTTTTCTGGTTATTACCCGTCCCCCTGTTATGTAGCTTTTTATGCATGTCAACGGTCTGCAAAGTCACAAACCCTCACAGTACACCCTGTAGCGAGTAAAACTCTAACACAGAAAATATCTGTCTGTGCTGCCCCAGAACGCCTCGTTGGACATTTCTCTTTTTCCATTTTTTTCTTCTTGGGTATAGTGACGTATTTGGGTATGGTGACGTAACATAACGGCTCCGCAGATTGGTCCAAATGGACGTTATGTTACGTCTGCGGAGCCGTTATGTTAAGTCCGCGGAGCCGTTACGTTAAGTCCGCGGAGCCGTTACGTTATTTACATCTAATTTAGTAGACCTCAACAATGGAATTATGATCAGTAGAAATGGCCATGACATGGGACCTTTAAAGGAATAAGAACCCATTGAGATGTTATAAAAAGTATTAAAAAGCCTCAGTTACACTTTCATTAAAGACGGATAACGTCAAGACTAAATTCACAATACTGGGTCATGTGGGATCTTGTTAGTATAAATATCAATCAATCAATCAATCAATGTTTATTTATATAGACCAATATCACAAATGTAACATTTGTCTCAGTGGACTTCACAGTTTGTACAGAATATCATACATACATAAATATGATATATAATGATTTTTAATTTTATGTATTTTAGTCATTTCTATATAAAGGCTAGTTGGGATTTGAGCCCAGAACCTTTAGCTTGGGAATGTTTTTTCTACCTGCTGAGACAACGGGTCTTTGTGTATTACGATAGGATTTAGGACAAAGTCAGACACAACTCAGTCTGCTCTCTTCTATTTAATGTAAAGAGATTTGAACATTAACAAAAATGAAGCGAATAGAATAAATCGTAAAATGACACATGTTAACCCACAGTTGAAAACAATATAACCAACAATGAGGACACAAAGCTATGAAATAAATATATCTGTGCTCCCTTTTTCTTGTTTCCTCGTCCTCTGTTTCCTCCAGCTTTCTTTAATGTCCTCCCCCAGTCACTTCAGGGTAATTGTAAATCTCTCCTTCTTGCCATTGACCCTTGACCTCCACCATCTGAAGATGAGGATGGGGGGGTTGGTTTTGGAGATATTGATCCACTGGTTTGCACATTGAGACCCCCCCTCTCCTCCCCGGGGAGCAATAGGAGGCTTGTGGTCCGACAGAGAGGACGTTAGGAAGCCAGCAGCAGGTCTGAGTCGTTCTGCAGGATAAATCACAGTGAAGGGTCAGGATTCATGTTTGACTTTATATATTTCTTATGGGAACCATAAATCTTTTGGTTTATGTAAATGCACGCACTAAAAAAACACTCAGAGCATGAAGAGAAATCCACTATTATTATCCGAGAGCAGGTGTGAAGTGTATCTGGCTGTATGGGCTGAATGGTTTGTGAGGTTTAAAGAAATATATACATGTTTTTAATTTATTTTTGACTATTGACAACATGTGCTTTGTTTTTTTTACAAAGATATGTTTGGTACTTACTGTACAAATAAAACAAAACAAAGAAACATGTCTAATCAAATGCCTTTTATCCAACAGCAAATTAATTATGTGAAAACATTTAAATTGACTTTTTTTCCAATCGCCAAATTATTATTTATTGACTCTAACGTACAGATATCAATCCTTTCTTATAGAGAGTATAAACAAAGCAAAACAAGGAAACATACCTTAATTCCGAAAGCATTTTTTCTTAATAAATTAATTAACATGCTCCCTTCGCGTCGAAAGGAGCCAGTTGAGGTGGTTCGGGCACCTAGTAAGGATGCCACCTGGGCGCCTATAGGGAGGTGTTCCAGGCTGGGAAGAGACCGAGAGGTAGACCTAGGACCAGGTGGAGGGATTATATCTCTTCCCTGGCCTGGGAGCGCCTTGGGATCCCCCAGTCAGAGCTGGTTGATGTCGCCAGGGTAAGGAACGTTTGGGGCTCTCTGCTGGAACTGCTACCCCCGCGACCCGACCACGGATAAGCGGGAGAAGATGGATGGATGGATGCATAAAAAATAAACTTCCAAAATTATGTAAATACATTCAAATTAAATAAAAAATGTACAATTTGTGCACATGTCAAATTACTTTTTATTTGTTGACTTTAATAATAATGTATCTTACAAACGGTGGTGATGATGCAACAAAAAACCCACGAAACACGCCTTATGGCATGCCTTAAATCCAAAACCAAAAGTGAGTCAGTCTTTAGAAAAATAATGTAATATAAAATAAAATTACAGAAATAAACTGTGAAAAAAGAAATGATATTAAAATAATATGAGTAATTTGTTCTATTGAGTACCACACAAAAGATGTGATTCCCACTGCAAAGATATGCAGAATAACTGACAACAGGGAGAAAAACAATATGTGTTTTCCTGTTGTTCTTGATGCAGTTTGCATTCTGTTCAATTATTCTGCAATGAAGATACAAAAGGAAAATCAGAGGCATCTAAACATTAGAGTTCCTTTTTATCTGCACACAGGAATCAGGGTCAGAGTTATGGTGAATGACACAAAACAAGATCAATCACTGCTGTATGTCCTTAATGAAGAGCAGCACATAGTGAAGTGTGAGTGTCCTTTCTCTGAGTGTGTGGGCTGAGAGAAGAGACATGTGCGCAGGAAAGGACTCAGTGTGCAGCAGCACCTCCACGTCTGCTTGCAAACTGTCTGTGAATCATAGAATAATGTTTGATTTAACGACATTTCTTTGGCAACTCTCACTGCAGTGAAAAAATATACACAATAAATAAGAGTGGTAAAAGCAGAGGTATAGCGATGACAGTGCAACGAGATAAAATGCAATGTCAATGTGCATATTTACACTTACAGTCCAGATATATGTTAGTAAAATAGCCATAAGTATTTCTAAACAGTAGTCTTTGAGGGGTGGAGTTGTGTGTGTGTGTGTGTGTGTGTGTGTGTATGTATGGTGTGTGTGTGTGTATATGTGTGAGTGTGTGTATGTGTGGCCTAGCGTTACCATACTTGTGGGGACCTATCTGTTTACATAGTCACGTGTGGGGACTCGCCTCCCTTATGGGGACAACATGGAGGTCCCCATGAAGGGAATCATTCATTTTAGGGTGAAGACTTGGTTAGGGTTAGGGTTAGGGTAAGATTAAGGGTTAGGGTTAGGGTTAGGCATGTGTTGGTTATGGTTAAGGTTAGGATAAGTCTCCAGGAAATGCATGTAAGTCAATGTAATGTCCCCTGAAGTGATGTATACATGGTGTGTGTGTGTGTGTGTGTGTGTGTGTGTGTGTGTTCACAGTTGTTGTAATGTGCTCTGAGGTTGGACAGGGATAGGACATAGAATACAGAATGTTGATTATTTATATACATACAATCAGTCATATTCAGGTGTTTCTGAGCTTAAAGAGGATGTATTGTTCAGGTTAGTATATACCATTTACATGCACAACAACCATAACACACTAAAGGAGAGGGAAAACCCCAAGAGGCAGAATAGTATCTCTTTCAACATGTACGTTTACTCTTTATACCGTACCTTTGTTGCTCTAACAGCGTAAATGTCCCCGCTGTGGGAAGAGTAAAAGTGTTATAATACTTCATATCAGTGTAGTCATATCTTTATCTGAAACTGTGCATAAACACTGTCTTTAAACGCAATCAATGGACATGCAAACTATTCAGAAGTAGCTTTTCTTAGATGCTCATTCTCCATTTCCCTGCACCTGTTCAGTGTTCTGAGATAAACGCTAACGGAATCCTCTAACAAAGCTGCAGTAATAGGAGCTGACTCCATTAGATGGTGTGTGTGTGTGTGTGTGTGCGTGTGTGTGTGTGTGTGTGTGTGTGTGTGTGTGTGTGTGTGTGTGTGTGTGTGGGGGGGGGGGGGTTCCCTGCAGGCTGCTGGGTGTGGGGGTGGGGATGAGAAGAAGGGGAAACAATAAGTTACTCATCAGGGAATCCATCCGCACCGCGCACAACAACATTACTCTTCATTTCACTGACACTCTGGGTTATTGAGAGTAAGAGGTAGGCGCTGATTGGTAAAACAAAACAGTATAAAGTGAGGTCCTGTTGAGCTACACGTATATATTAGTCACAGAAATGATGCCTAAAGATACACTGATTTAAAACACATCACACTGTTTGTACGTTTTAAAAATATCCTATTATGCTTTAGGGGGTGTTCCCTCTCCTGTAGTGTGTTCTATTGGTTTTTGTGCATCCAACACATTGTATGTGATAGGCTAAGGGGCGGGACATCTCGAAGCAGTTGACCAATCACAACAGAGCCGACCAGCTAACCAATCAGAGCAGGAGAGGACTCTTTAAAGTAGAGACACTACATACTGATATACACCTGAACATCAGCAGGAGAGGACTCTTTAAAGTAGAGACGCTACATACTGATATACACCTGAACATCAGCAGGAGAGGACTCTTTAAAGTAGAGACACTACATACTGATATACCTGAACATCAGCAGGAGAGGACTCTTTAAAGTAGAGACACTACATACTGATATACACCTGAACATCAGCAGGAGAGGACTCTTTAAAGGAGAGACACTACATACTGATATACACCTGAACATCAGCAGGAGAGGACTCTTTAAAGTAGAGACACTACATACTGATATACACCTGAACATCAGCAGGAGAGGACTCTTTAAAGTAGAGACACTACATACTGATATACACCTGAACATCAGCAGGAGAGGACTCTTTAAAGGAGAGACACTACATACTGATATACACCTGAACATCAGCAGGAGAGGACTCTTTAAAGTAGAGACACTACATACTGATATACACCTGAACATCAGCAGGAGAGGACTCTTTAAAGTAGAGACACTACATACTGATATACACCTGAACATCAGCAGGAGAGGACTCTTTAAAGTAGAGACACTACATACTGATATACACCTGAACATCAGCAGGAGAGGACTCTTTAAAGTAGAGACACTACATATATGATATACACCTGAACATCAGCAGGAGAGGATCCCAAATTGAAACTTCTGTTATTTATTACCTCTTCTTAACTTCCCACTTCTTATTGTTCTTCAGGATAAATCACACTTTAATATCTTCAGAAACACATTTCTGCGTCGTGTTTACTATCATTAATTCTGCGGGATATTGCAAACAATAACCATACATTTAAGTTTCCCCCTGGAGGTCTAATTTACATGATGAAAATATATATGTAATTTTTTGTTCAGGTGGGTGTGAAGGGCACAGATGGAGCAGAATAAATAATCATGAGATCTGGGGTCTCAGTGACTTTGGGCTTTTTATAGAATAACTGCAGATGGAGATAATTTGAAAAGTGTTGAATAAATAAAAGTTACTGCAGAGTTTATGAAGGTTAATTACAGGCATGAACTTTGCAAACTTCAGATGCACTCCATAAATGTCTGTGGTGTTCCCTCTCCTGTAGTGTTTTGTTTTGCGTCCTGTAGTTTCTCTCCCCTGCATTGGACTTCTTTGTTTACTTCCAAAAAATGGTGACATCACTCTGTAACACTCATGCTCCTACAGTATAGGCACAACATTGGCTCTATGAGGAGGGCAGACAGGACAGACTTTTAGAGCCAGTTTGTGCAGAATAACAGCCGTGCAGCTCTCAGAGTAAACTCAGGATTTATGTTGTTTGTTTGCAGAGCTTCTCCTCAGCACATGGACACGTCGGGAGATAAAGGAGGTTTTTCTCTCGTCTATACATTTCTGCAACCTAAAGTCCTCAGACATCTCCAACAACATGGGTCCCAGAGTTGGTTGTCAGTGAGGCTTTTTATGGGGAAATTGGTCTAAATAATCCCATTTTACGGGACGCTCTCTGAGGGTAACGTGAGGCCACTCTAGTGTGATTACATCTGCATATTCTGAAAAGCAGGAAGGGCATTCATATGCACGTCTTTGTGTATGGGAGAAAATCCTGCAGGAATGTGTCTCAATAACATACAAAAGAAAATAACAAGGTACAGAGAACAAAGTAGCACAAGAAGAAAATAAATACATATCTACAACAAAATACATATCTACAACAAAAGTAATTCAAACAGATTTAATACAAAAAAATAATAATAACATTAAACACACAGACATCATTAAATGAAAAAATGTAAATCCTCAACAAAAAATACAAAATATAGTAATTATTAAAACATTAAATAACATTCAAAATATATATAAAAAGAAAAAATTCCAACAATTAAATAAAACATGTATTAAATTAAAAAAAGACCTAACATTTAAAAATGCAAATACATTTAAAAAATAATTAAAAGTTAGCGTGACATACTGACTAATTTGCATATTTAAACATGAGATGTCAGAAAATAGTTTTTTACCCGATTCACCCTTTGTGTCTCTTATTAACAGCTTTTCTGTTTCTGCTCATAATTCTCTTCAGATTTGGGTAAATATGCAACAAATGGCGACTTCATCCCTGTAAATATTTCCCTGGATTTAACCAAACCCCCCGAGTTATTCCTGGTTTGATGCCAGCAGCTTCCTGTGAGCCGCCTGCGAGTTCATAAAGTGGCCAATCTTTCTGAATTATATTTATTTGTGTCAGCGCCAACTCTCTGCTGCTGCCAGCAAAGAAATACATGCAGCTCTCAGAGAAGAACCTGCACAGAGTTATTTATACCTTAAGATGCTCCTAAAGTCTCAGATTTGGTTCTTTTTTATGTGACCTCATGTGAACTAAGAGAAAGAAGATGAAAATATAAAAATAGCTGTTGGTTAATGAAGCAACCTTATGAGCAAACACAAATTAATTATTTGATATACTATTATGTTAAATAAATAAGCACAAAATACTAATATGAACCTGAACATCTGCAGAATATCGCCCCTTTAAATATCATTACATATTTGTAGACAACGCTTCAGTATTTTGGTTGAATTAAACAAATCAACTTAATCAGCTTAAAGAGCATCTTTAGAACAATGTTTTTTTCTTCATATGAGTGATGCATGGTCTCATTTGAATAATTATGCATTCAGAGCAAAGTGTAGTCCTTTTAATCCTCCAAACAATCAGTCCAGTGTCCACAGAGACTTTAAAACTCATTACTCTGCTGACTGACAGCTGATCCAACCAATGGCTGCTCAGCATCCCCTTATCAGCCAATGGGAGAGCACCGTGACCAGCAGCTGGCTTCCTATTGGTGCAGATCTGCTGAGCCCTCTCTCTGCTCCAGGTCTGTCCCGCAGATCAGCAGCAGCAGCTCAGTCCGGATCTGTAAGCACCGACAGAAGCCATGGACGAGATGGAGGAAGAGCTGAAGTGCCCGGTGTGCGGCTCCTTCTTCCGGGAGCCCATCATCCTGCCCTGTTCCCACAACATCTGTTCTGCGTGCGCGAGGAACATCCTCGTGCAGACCCCCGACGCGGATGACTCCCCGCAGAGCAGATCTGGGGGGGACTATGACTACCTGGATCTGGACAAGATGAGCCTGTACAGCGAGGCGGACAGCGGGTACGGATCCTACGGGGGCTTCGTGAGCGCGCCCACCACCCCGTGCCTGAAGTCTCCAAACGGGGTGCGAGTTTTCCCTCAGCCTCCTCCCCCCCAAAGCCTCCTGCAGCCCGGATCCTTAGCCCAAAACCTCCTGCAGCCCGGATCCTTATCCCCGAACTTCCTGCAGTCCGGATCCTTATCCCCGAACGTTCTGCAGTCCGGATCCTTATCCCCGAACCTCCTGCAGCCCGGATCTTTGCCCCCCATCCCCCGCAACTCCTGCATCACATGCCCGCAGTGCCACCGCAGCCTGATCCTGGACGAGCGGGGTCTGCGCGGCTTCGCCAGGAACCGGGTCCTGGAGGGGGTGGTGGACCGGTACCAGCACAGCAAGGCGGCCGCGCTCCGGTGCCAGCTGTGCGAGAAGAGCCCCCCTCACGAGGCCACTGTGATGTGCGAGCAGTGTGACGTCTTCTATTGCGACCCGTGCCGCGTGCGCTGCCACCCCCCGCGCGGCCCGCTCGCCAAACACCGCCTGGTTCCGCCCGCGCAGGGCCGGATCAGCCGCCGCACGAGCCCCCGCAAAACCTCCACCTGCACGGAGCACGAGCTGGAGAACCTGAGCATGTACTGCGTGCAGTGCAAAATGCCCGTGTGCTACCAGTGTCTCGAGGAGGGCAAGCACGGGACGCATGAGGTCAAAGCTCTTGGAGCCATGTGGAAACTGCACAAGGTAAAACAAACATGTTTGTGTTTGCTTCTTTTCTGAGTGTGTGTGTATGTGTGTGAGAAAACATGTGTGTGTGGTTCATCTTGCTCTGAACTGAGCAACAAGTGCTACCTGTCAGTTCCGCTTTCCTCCACTGAGCGGTAACTGTCACAGTGCATATATTAATATTCACGTATAAAGGGGATGTATGCAAAATGTTGAAATGCGCACATATCCAAAACGCTGTTGCGCAAAACTGTTGCATTTCAGAACAGCAGCAGGCATCCATCGCCAACAGGAAACTGACCCTCCTCAGAATCACTATCGGAAAGGTCTTTACAGATAACCTGTCTTCTGCCTGGAAATCCATTTATA
Organism: Gymnodraco acuticeps; assembly: GCF_902827175.1. NCBI lineage: Eukaryota > Metazoa > Chordata > Actinopteri > Perciformes > Bathydraconidae > Gymnodraco > Gymnodraco acuticeps. The sequence continues at coordinate 218,679 of NW_022990514.1, forward strand.
TTCCATGTCTTTAGCAAAGTCCAGCACATTTGACTTGACACTGCATGTATCAAAGAGACAGTCATAGCTAGAGATGTAAAGTAAGTACATTTACTCAAGGCTACTCTCCTTAAATACAACATGAGGTACTTGTACTTTACTTGAGTATTTCAATGTTTTGCTACTTTGTACTTTTACTCCACTACATGTATTTAATAGCTTTAGTTACTTTACAGATCTGGATGAATGATGTGAAATATAATCAATGTTAAATCAGACTTTAGTTCCACCTGGAGTAAATCCACCAGCTACCCTGCAGTATACAAAGTCCTTCAAACTAGCTGCACCTTTACCAGCTTTGAGAACACTTTCATGATCAATCATTATAAAACATATCATATATATTATTCTGAAATGGACCAATCTGCAGGATGAATACTTTTACTTTTGGTACTTTAAGTATATTTTGATGCTAATACTTTTGTACTTGAGTAACATTTTGAATGCAGGACTTTTACTTGTAATATAATAGAATTGGATGGATGAAACCCTCTCACACATGTAGAGCACACAGCACACACAGTGACATTTGTTCTCTGCTTTTAACCCATCCTAGTTCTAGGAGCAGTTGTAACAGAGTATTCCTACAGTCTGGTATTTCTACTTTTACTCAAGTACAAGTTATGAGTACTTCTTCCACATCTAGTCATAAGAAGTAATGAATTAGCAGCCAGTAAAAACAGTATATATTAAGGAGCGAACAGTAATACACATATTAAAAGGTATATACTGGCTAACATTGGAGCTATGCTTTACACATGCAGGGAGGGGGTGTGTAGTGCTGGTGAAGCATCAATGTTGTTATAAAAAGTATTGACGCAATAAGCATTTTTGATAAATATCCATCAGAAATGTGGATATAGAGAGGTTCGAGGCAAGTAATAGTCCAGTATGTTCAGATAATGGCCTCTATTTAAATGTAATGCAGCTTTTAAAACCAGTAAAAACACTTGTACAATATATGGGTGTCCAAAATAAGACGATATCTGGTCTTCTATCATGATGTTGATATACTATGGAACCAGTTTTCCTCATCACTTACAGTCAGACGCAGGGGTCTTCAACGTTTTTCAGGCCAGGGACCCCCAAACTGATGGAGAGCTGGAGCAGGGACCCCCCTACTATATGTATGGCATACAATTGTGTTTTATATTAAACGGGGCCTAGTGCCGTGTATAAACATAGCTACTCTGTTATTGTACATTCAATACTAAGCTATTCAAATAATACACAGGTTAATATATTCATGTTTTTATTTTAAACATGTGCAAGGTACAAGGTGGCCGTGCCACTGCCATTTATAAACATACATCTTGAACACAACACAGAGCTATTAAAATAATTCACAGATTCAAGTTTTAACTTCAAACAAGTGCAAGGTACAGGGTGGCCATGCCACTGCCATTTATAAACATACATCTTGAACACAACACAGAGCTATTAAAATAATTCACAGATTCAAATTTTAACTTCAAACAAGTGCAAGGTACAGGGTGGCCGTGCCACTGCCATTTATAAACATACATCTTGCATACAACATTGAGCTATTAAATTAATTCACAGATTTTAACTTTAAACATACATGTAGAAGGGACAGTGAATCCTCAAACCATCTGTGGATGGCATATGCATATTTTTGGGTCTTCTCTTGTTTGCGCTTACCCTTATTAGCTGCTACATCAGCAGCAGGTTCCGCCTCGCCACTTGCATGTTCACTGGTGGTTTCTGAGGTGGATGGTATCTCTCTTGTGCTTGTGGATTTTTTTGGTCGAGTTACAAAACGATCCATTTCTATATATATATATAAATGTATGGTCTTCTCAATAATATCGCAGCGTGCGTCCTTGTGTCTGGGTCCTTAGTAAACTGGGGACTGAATAGGCTCTCGGCCAATCACGGGGAACCTGACAGAGCCAGCGTGTGTCATGCGGCCTCGTGATTGGCACAGCAGCGATAGGGGCGGGTCCTCCCCTTTGTGTACAGGAGGCCTGGTGGGACAGGTCCGGGGTAGTCTCCTGCTGTGAGTGAACCGGCGCCTAGCTTGAGATAGCTACTGTGTGTAGCTGAATGCGTGCATTGCTGACTGAAAGATAACGTCTTCTTCCTCCATTTCTCCGTTCGCTACAATATGTTGGAATCATGTTAATGTGCATTTAAAGACATTTCAATTTGTGGGAAAAAAACATTTTGAATTTTTTTTTTTTAAGAAATATAAAAAATTGTCTAATCAACCAAAGATTTCGTGACCCCCCTGCAGTACCTCCGCGGACCCCCTGTGTCTCCTAACAGCTGTTGAACGTCCTACGGTTCAATCACCTCCTCCTGATCGTCCTGCAGATTGACTCCCCTCACATGTGGGAGGCAATTTTAAAATTGATGGAAAAATCAGAAGGGGGGTTTCATCATATCACTGACATCAGACTCCCATCACCTGATACATTACCCGCCTCTTGTGCTGCATCTCCTTCTTTCTTGGCTATGAATGGTGTATATTTGAGAAACTGCTCAGTGGTGGCAGAGATCTTGTTGCCTGTTTCTGTTTTTTGGCTTTAATAACGACAGCACCTGCTAGCCTCTGAGCGCTGGAGCCTGCAGCTCGGCAGCAGATGGCAGCGAACAGGACGGACATGTTTCAGAGCTTCAGGGAGTTCCTCACAGCGCTCATCAGGGAACAAATGTTTCCATGTCCTGCAGACATACTGGAGACCCATGTGTCATGTATGCATACTGTACATGTGCTGTGTTTCTAGTTGGATTCTTCCTTAGATGGCACACACATGTGAACACCACTGTGCTTTGACCGTGAAGTGTTGTCTGAAATCCCACACGGCTGCTGAGCCCTCACAGGAAGTGAGAGTTACGGATGTTAGATAGCAACAATTGTTTGCAGTCTTCCTCTGAATTCTGGTTGTTCCCTATGTTCTTACATTACTGGCTGTTAAACTCTGATATTGAAATAACCCCGAAGTATAAGAGTTGGTTGCCTTTGGTGGGGCGCTACCTGCCTTCTATAAATAGCAGAAAACTGTAAAACAAGCGTGATTTTGAAATAGCTGTGTCCAATTACGTGCATGCATCCATTCTTTCATGCATTGACAACCTAAAAGCTTGACCTCCATGGCAAATTGTAGCTTCATTGGGTGAAAACTGTGGCTGCTTACAGCTGCTGATTAAAGACTTTTACAGTGTACAGGTACCAACAAAAAGGCTTTTAAATAGCTTGTTGTATCTGTCAAAATACCCAAACATATGACATGCTGTGAAACAGACAAAATGCTCAGAAATGTAATATGTTCCGCCTTGGCCCAAGCTTCACTCTTTGATCAAGTTTTGTGAAAATCAGGCTTGTAGTATTCTAGTAATCCGGCTGAAAAACAGACAAACGGACCAGAGATCTGATTTGCACAGGTTTTAATGACTATTTCAGCTTCCACTACTTAGATAGCTAAAGATTCATTTGAAAAAGGTTCTCATCCAAGTACAGAACAATGCACCTAAACACACATTAATATATTGTTATTCCATTAAATCTGATGAAATCTGGTAGTTAAATGTTGTGTTTCCAGTTTGATATATTTCTGCAGGAGGAAGTACAGAAACCTGTTACTCAGCCAGAAACTCCTAAATGTGCCCCCTTTGGTATCATTTAATAAGATCTGGGATTTCTCCCTCAAGGTTTTTTTTATCTGTGCCATCGTGGAAGTGTTGTTGGTACAAGCTGTGCTCTCGCTCGATCTCTCTGTGTGTGGGCGGCTGAAGCACCTGCAGCCATGGCAACACTATCCCTCTGAGTACTGTGTGTGTGTGTGTGTGTGTGTGTGTGTGTGTGTGTGTGGTGTGTGTGTGTGTGTGTGTGTGTGTGTGTGTGTGTGTGTGTGTGTGTGTGTGTGTGTGTGGTGTGTGGTGTGTGTGTGTGTGTGTGTGTGTGTGTGTGTGTGTGTGTGTGTGTGTGTGTGTGTGTGTGTGTGTGTGTGTGTGTGTGTGTGTGTGTGTTGTGGTGTGTGTGTGTGTGTGTGTGTGTGTGTGTTGTGTGTGTGTGTGTGTGGTGTGTGTGGTGTGTGTGTGTGTGTGTGGTGGTGTGTGTGTGTGTGTGTCTCTGTTCATCTTACTGTACAGGAAATTTGACTTGCAGGAGAGCACAATTAACAACGATTTAGGAAAAACCGATAAAAAGATTTTTTAGGGTTGGATTGAAAAATGCTTTTGTGCAAATGAAGCATGTTTATTGCACAACACAAATAGAAATGTAAATCGAATGCACTTTCATTGCTCTCTCATCTGAGGAAAGGACATAACATTTCTGAATCCATCCTGCTTCCCTTAGTATAGAAACTGTTCGACAATGATCTCGTCGACCTTCCTTTTAAAATATAAGATACATTGTTTTTTGGACATGAATGAATAAAATAACTAGAACCTTTATTTTCTGTTACAAATCAAATATATGGAGCCTTCTCAAGAAGTCTCCAACATTTAAAATCCGCCTTTATAACCAATTTTGCGTCTTAAAGTCAGTTTTTAAATTATAATTTAAAGCGCGTGACTGTCTGTTCACATCGGTGTCAGAGGGTTTTCATGTGGTGTCAGGACGACTGCAGTAATCTCAGTAAATCTTATTAAATCAGTAAATGTTGTGTCGAAACTCTGCTCTCTTCATGGTTTGTCATAAGAGGTCGCTCATGAATCCAGAATGTAATCTGAGTCCGGCTGTGTCGCCTCCATGTGCTTAGTTTCCAATTAAAGGGGATTAATTGGAGCTTTAGAAGATGTGTGTGTGTGTGTGTGTGTGTGTGTGTGTGTGTGTGACTGTGTGTGTGACTGTGTGTGTGTGTGACTGTGTGTGTGTGTGTGTGTGTGTTGAAAGTAAGATGCAGATCAGAACATTTGTAATTTACCCTCTTGCTATCCGAGCTACACGAGGCAGCAGAGATAACCCTGATGTCCCTGGAAGTTTCCCTCTGAATTTGGCATCTAGTCATTTAGATTGTATGTAGTTTTAGTTTGTTGTTTATTTTACACAGACGGCATCTATTGCACGTCTGTCCTGAGGTTTCTTTCATTTTTTTCTGACGTTATTTGGTCTATTTTGTGTTCAGTTATTTATAAAATTAAAGACGGACAGTTCTGTTGGTCCGCAAACATTTCCCCGCCCCTTGGAGACAACATTTTCATCATGAAGCTAACATTTTGAATTTAGTTTTTGTGAGGTTGAGTATGAATGTGTGGATGCATTCATGTTTGTGGTCGCAGCTGTCGCAAAGTTGGGCTTGTTTACGCATGCAATAAGTTGTATTTTAGCAGGACACTGAAAGGCAGGACTGACTCTACTATCAGTGTATTTATTGCAAGATAAATCGTTATTGTGATATGCAAAAACCTTATTGCATATTTTCTCATATCGTGCAGCCCTATCCTGCATGCACGCAGTGAAATGGTGTAGAAGTGAGGAACTTGAGGAATCTGCAAGAGCTTTTTTTGCACACATGTGCTGCCCTTTAAAGTCCCCATGTGTTCGATCCTGACACAAACAGACGCTCTGCATGCTGCCATCAGTGTGTGTGTTCGTGTGTGTGTCCTGCTTTGACTCCTGTCTGCTCCGAGTAATGAGGCTGCTGTCACACCCAGGACTCCCAGACAAAGACCAGCATGCACCTGTCCTTTGCAGAAATTTAAAGAATTGCATCAGTTAAACGTGCAGCTAATAGCTACGGCTGCTCCATAAATACCTGACCCACAACTGGGGTTTCTGTCTCACAGCATGTGGCCGAAATAATAAGCTGCACCAAGGTTTGGAGCTGTAGTTCAGCTTCAGATTTCAACAGACATAGGAACCCTTTAAAGAAATTCCTGCAGGAAATTGTATCATTCTTACAGCACATAAAAGCATACACATTGTAGTTCAGAGTGCCTTTTCTCAGTTAAACTGTATGGAATTGGATTAAACTATTTGTGTTGAAGAAGCCGACTTGCTATAAGTGATCCTGTGCAAGAAAGACACTTTAGCTTGATGTGCATTGATGAGGGATGAGACGGAGGATAAAGGCGGGACAAATATCTGTAAAGAAGGGAATTAAAGCTTAGTTTGACGGCGCTGATATCTAGCCCTTGAGCTGCAGTGTAAAGAGATTATCTGTGAACATGTTAATGAAAGACGGGGAGGAAGCAGGAGAATGATCGGGAAAGAGGGGTTTGATTTCCAGGTTGGGTCATTTCAGTCCAGCACAGAAAACACTGCTCATGCCTTAAAGGTATTTCAGCTCTCACATATTGTTATATAAGTTTCCGTGGGAACACAGACGGCTGAATATTTGAAATGGCTCCAGGCTGAGAGATAATGTGCCAGTTTCCCTCTGTGGCCCAGCTTCTCCTCTCTGGTTAAATGAGTCCAAACCAAGAGAAAGTGATCAGATTTGAACAGAATAATTTATGATGTGGTCACAAAGTCGACCCACATTTAACGAGGACATGGTTGCGTAAGGAAGTGAGCTCAACCTGGATCTGTGCAGCAGCTGGGGACGAGTTAGACCTGCAGTGACCCTGTTTATAACGTCATCATTATCATCAGCGTTAATGATAGTGTGTTCATTTGGAAGATGAGGTTAATAGCTTTGCATTGTTATCCTCAATTTGTTGTAGGAGTTTGGAATTAGAGAACATTTTACGGAGCAGAAACATGATTTAAGGTAAAATGAAGAGATCTTATTGGGTTAAAAGTCGGTGTGTAAGGTCTGTCTACACCTAAATGTAAAGTTTAAAAAATATATTTATCCAGTCAGAAGAAAATAATCTAAATAATTCTCTCTGTAGGATTTTTCAACAAACATACCCAACATGCCCAGTGATCTGACTCCTTTGTTTACTTCAGGAACATAGTGACATCACTATGAAGCAGTCACGTTCCTATTGGCTAGCGCTCCAACTCATTGTACGTGATAGGCTAAGGGGCGGGATTTTTTTTTAACATTAATGCATGGAGACATGTCACAGTAGAGGCACTAAATACTGATATACACCTGAACATCAGCAGGAGAGGACTCTTTAAAGTAGAGACACTAAATACTGATATACACCTGAACATCAGCAGGAGAGGACTCTTTAAAGTAGAGACACTACATACTGATATACACCTGAACATCAGCAGGAGAGGACTCTTTAAAAGTAGAGACACTACATACTGATATACACCTGAACATCAGCAGGAGAGGGCTCTTTAAAGTAGAGACACTACATACTGATATACACCTGAACATCAGCAGGAGAGGACTCTTTAAAGTAGAGACACTAAATACTGATATACACCTGAACATCAGCAGGAGAGGACTCTTTAAAGTAGAGACACTACATACTGATATACACCTGAACATCAGCAGGAGAGGACTCTTTAAAGTAGAGACACTACATACTGATATACACCTGAACATCAGCAGGAGAGGACTCTTTAAAGTAGAGACACTACATACTGATATACACCTGAACATCAGCAGGAGAGGACTCTTTAAAGTAGAGACACTAAATACTGATATACACCTGAACATCAGCAGGAGAGGACTCTTTAAAGTAGAGACACTACATACTGATATACACCTGAACATCAGCAGGAGAGGACTCTTTAAAGTAGAGACACTACATACTGATATACACCTGAACATCAGCAGGAGAGGACTCTTTAAAGTAGAGACACTACATACTGATATACACCTGAACATCAGCAGGAGAGGACTCTTTAAAGTAGAGTCACTACATACTGATATACACCTGAACATCAGCAGGAGAGGACTCTTTAAAGTAGAGACACTACATACTGATATACACCTGAACATCAGCAGGAGAGGACTCTTTAAAGTAGAGACACTACATACTGATATACACCTGAACATCAGCAGGAGAGGACTCTTTAAAGTAGAGACACTACATACTGATATACACCTGAACATCAGCAGGAGGGGACTCTTTAAAGTAGAGACACTACATACTGATATACACCTGAACATCAGCAGGAGAGGACTCTTTAAAGTAGAGACACTACATACTGATATACACCTGAACATCAGCAGGAGAGGACTGTTTAAAGTAGAGACACTATAAACTGATATACACCTGAACATCAGCAGGAGAGGACTCTTTAAAGTAGAGACACTAAATACTGATATACACCTGAACATCAGCAGGAGGGGACTCTTTAAAGTAGAGACACTACATACTGATATACACCTGAACATCAGCAGGAGAGGACTCTTTAAAGTAGAGACACTACATACTGATATACACCTGAACATCAGCAGGAGAGGACTCTTTAAAGTAGAGACACTATAAACTGATATACACCTGAACATCAGCAGGAGAGGACTCTTTAAAGTAGAGACACTATAAACTGATATACACCTGAACATCAGCAGGAGAGGACTCTTTAAAGTAGAGACACTATACATACTGATATACACCTGAACATCAGCAGGAGAGGACTCTTTAAAGTAGAGACACTACATACTGATATACACCTAAACATCAGCAGGAGAGGACTCTTTAAAGAGTGAGAGTTTCCTGCCTCCTGTGTCCTGACTAGACACTCCATATTGGTGTCTACGTTCCATACCAGTATAGTAGTACAGTTGTAACGATCAACTATCTAAAATAGTTGTGTTAATTAAACGCACAAGGGGTTCTTGAATGAAATAATATTATAAAGGTAAACAGAACTGATAAACGGACAATCTGCTCCTTAAACAAAATAAACAGAGACAGAATTCATGCATGGATCCATTATATTGACAGTTTTCCAGCCAAACAACACAAACAAAATTAAACAGTCCGCTCTGCGATACACAACAAGTGTCTTTACTTGCCTAATCCAGGCTATTGTTCATTGACAACAAAGGTTGTTGCTCCTGCGCCCGTCGGCGACAAAAACAGAAATGTTTGTAGGCCTTTTCAGGCTATAATCCACAAAACAAAGGAAACACGAGGACCGGCGTGTCCCAGAGGAGCGATCTCACCCGTGGTTGTAGAGAATATCTCTCTCTTTGAGCGCGTCCTCTCCACGGAGACGTGCTTCTTGGCCCGTCGATGCAATATCCACAGATTCGGTTTTTCATTAACTTCTCCGTCCCATGTTGAGGAAATTACAATATCCCGCTGAATACCAGCATTTCGCCACACACACTTTCTCCTCCCGTGAGAACCAACCCCCGGCATCCTGTTGGCGCACGCATAAGCCTCTGGGCGCGCCAAGACAGGTGAATATGTAAATGGGATTGCAGAACCACACCCTCAAACTTTACATGAAAGTGGACATTTAACAACTGTAGTTGCGAGGATAATACACATGTATCATAGATGTCATTTCATTTTCAATCTAAACCACATGCCTTAACCTTTTCCCCTGCCACTACAGTTTATAAGAAACACTTTGATCAATCATGCGACTGCGACTGTCACACAGTAGTAGGAGCCTTATTACAGAAGTGTTACTCTTTAAAAAACTTCTGCATGAAAACTTTTTTGCTTGCATTTACTACATGTTGGACACAGATGGATACAACTTTATGCAGAAATGTTTTAAGGAATACGGGTTATTCAGAAGTCAAGTGTTTGTGAAGTAATGAGCATGGTCTTCATGAATGAGACGTTATCATTCTGCAGAGTTGTGTGACCGTTTGTGAAGAGATGTTTTCATAAAGTTGGTGAACATGGCCCCACATTTACTTCAATTTATCAAGACTTTTCTTGATTCCCTCACCATGGTGGCATGACAGAAAAACAACGATTTCTTCACGAATTCAGGGAAGGAGTAACTGATAAACAGAGGAGCATTTTGGTAACATATTCCTTGGCTTGTTGTTGAGCACCATGGAAATCGTGCAACATGAGCGCAGAGCGGAGGACTGTGTGCAGAGAGCTCTGAGGATGTGTTGAGATGATGGGAGCACTAATAATCTCAGTAATTAAGCCGAGTGGGAACATGTGCACAGCATGAATAATTCAGCAGCAGCTTCTGGGTCATTCAACGTTTTCTCATCTTCCCTCTGCGTCCGATGAGTCGCAGGAGATCAACGTCAGTTTGGATTAAAACCTCCTCCAGGAGAGGGCAAGAGGTCAAAGTTAACTTTATTGGGTGTGTGTGTGTGTGTGTGTGTGTGTGTGTGTGTGTGTGTGTGTGTGTGTGTGTGTGTGTGTGTGTGTGTGTGTGTGTGTGTGTGTGGTGTGTGTGTGTGTGTGTGTGTGTGTGTGTGTGTGTGTGTGTGTGTGTGTGTGTGTGTGTGTGTGTGTGTGTGTGTGTGTGTGTGTGTGTGTGTGTGTGTGTGTGTGTGTGTGTGTGTGTGTGTGTGTGTGTGTGTGTGTGTGTGTGTGTGTGTGTGTGTGTGTGTGTGTGTGTGTGTATGTATGTGTGTGACTCTATGAGGTTAAAATGAAGCTTCAGCACTCGGACCATGAGAAGTCTTCAAGGTGGCTGAAAACGTGTTTGTCCGCCTGCCTGATGGTATTTGTACTTGTGTTTATTTATTTTATCCAGTTCAAAGTGTTTAAGCCGGTACTTTACTGCCAAAGGATCTATGCAATTTGAATAAATAAAACCCTCAAGACGTACCCGTGACTACGTGGTATTCATTGAAGGTATTTGGACGCTTTAAACGCAAGTCAACACTCGGCCATTATTTGTGATAATCAGTCACTATAAAAAAGATAGAATAAATACATACAAATAGCAGTCTACACACACATTTGGACAGGAGACTTCTGGTAGACTAGACTTCTAAACGGATATGACAACAGTAGAAATATACAAGTATACTGTCCATAGCAGCTAGTAGAAGGAGAAGGGGGAGGTGTAACGTCAGCGCTTAGCTCTTAAAGCATTTCTCTACAGGCTTATTAAAAACACATATGTACATTACAATTTCCCCGGTAAAGATAGATCTGCGTAACCTACTTTCTAAAAGCGTCTCTCAGAGAAAGTTCCTGCTCTTTAGAGCTGCAGGCTTTTCTCTTTAGCCTCCTTTAATCCAATATGCAGATCCACAGCGGAGTGAAGAGAGCGAGACAGGAAACACCAAACAGGAAGTGTTTGATTCCTGATTGTGTTCCTGAAGTTATCAGAGGCTCCAACATTAAAGCTGCCGTTGTCTCGTCCCTCAGAGGAAACGTCTTTTACATATCTATCATTCGCAGGGGCGAGCCGTCAGGGCCCTCTAGGACCTCTGTGAGGGCCTAAGATATTCTACGAAATAATATTTAAAAACATAAAAAAAAAAAAAATGTTTTTAAAAATATTTTTTTTAATATTTGTTTGAGTTATATTTTTCATTAGTTTTAACAAAATAACTTGATTTAATTGTATTTAAAATAACATTTCCAAAGAAATAAATCCTTCGAATCTGCCTATTCAGTTTCTGTTGGAATGTGAAGGTTAAATGAAAGAAGCTCGTCTCTGCGAGTCTGTAAAGAGAGGAGCTGTTGGACGTCCAGGCGGTCCAGCTATGAATTCACAGAGGGCCCGCTGAACGAGAGAGTAATGTCAAATGACAGTACAATTGACCAATCATATCTTCCCTCTAAATGGGTGGGTGTTATTATCGCGGACTTTATGACAAGTTCCGCCCGCTGTGAAACTTTTCTTGTTTCCATAGCAACAACAACAACTTCCTGTCAACAGCGTTAACTCGCCTTCAAAAATAAAAGCATGCCAAATTACACTTAAGACATACAACTGCAACGAAAGTAATAAACACAATGCAATATCCTTTTCAATTTCAAAGAACACAAACAGGGTTATTTACAAGTGTTGTTTTGTGTGGTAGAGGGTCGCTTTCATTGATGCGTTTTGCACCCTGGGCTGTTGTTTTGATATTCCGCTGAAGTATACGCTGTGACTTAATAACTCGAGGGAAGGGGTGGGGGTCAGAGGGCCTAGGTATAAAAGTCACGGCTCGCCACTGATCATTCGATGCTGTGATATGTATTTACCGCCATGGGAACCTTGTTGTTAGAAATAAAGCGCTCACATCTACTAACTCACGTGAAGAGTTATCATGTTTAACAAGATCCCCGAAGAAAGATCTGCACAAGTGGCCCGTGCATTATTCATCAGCGATATCTGCAGACATGTATAATGCAGAGTGAGTCATTAACTACAAAAAGAGATGAATATGTGGGAGCCCTTATTTGACGGACACCGGGGACAGGACTGCAGGAAATGGGACGACGGGACCTATTCTCGTCAGCGAGGCAAAGACTTCTGCAGACGATCAGTCGCTTTATGAGATGATCTAGTTTAAATGTGTCAGAAAAGTTCAATTGAGTACAAAGACACAGTGATATGGAGAGGGTTAATACTTAACCTGTGGAAGAGAAGGTGTTTTAAACGGATGCTTCACCCACAAAATCCTTGTTGAAAACGTATTTTGTTAAAAGAGCTATTCATATGTTTGTACAACCCAGTCTCATGGCATTTCGTGTTCACCAACACGATTTTTAATCTATTGATTCGTGTTCACCAACACGATTTCCCCCTTTTTTTCGTGTTGCACAGCACGATTTTAAAAGCAATGTATTTCTACTGGTAATGTGTTTCGTGCCTGCAGCACGTCTTTTTCTCCGGTCGGGTCGTGGAAGACCGGAAGCTGTGTGGTTCATAAAAACATGTTCTTACTGGTTCTTACTCAATATCAAGCCACAATTATTGCTTTTATTTTAAATCGTATAATTTCGGACTTTTGTTGCCGTCTGTGAGGAAAATAAATGGGGCTCAGAGCCTCAGAATACTGAAATCTGTATTTTTTAAAATCTTTTTTTCCTTCTAATTTGTTATTCTTTTCAAAATAACACACTGTTATTTACTCACCAATAACACACAATTATTCTTGCTTTTATTTATTGGTTTAATTCCATAATCTCAGGCTTTTTTGGCGTCCGTCAGGAACTGAATTTCAAAATAAAAATAACCGGAAACAGACGTAGGCATTTCGAGCGATTACCCAAGATCCTCAGCTATGATTTAAGCTAGCTGATTGGATGTTTTAGCCGCAATGCATGCTGGGATTTGGTGTTTATATGATATGAAATCCGGAAAACATTTTAAAAGAATAAAAGAATACTTAATTCCGAGTGTTCTTGCTTTTCTCTTTGAAAGTCATCACATAACCGCATTGTAATACACGGTTCGGCTGTATTACATATTACAGATCTGCCGTAGTTCTTTATTTATAGAGCCCTGATGAGAAGACCTTTGGAAAAACTGAAGAAATGCAGCCGAAACTGAATACTTGACGTGGATCATAAATATATCAACAATTAAACAACATCTTCAATTTCTCTTCACACAATACATCTCCTTGCAGTATCAACATTAATTCGGCTGAGTTTTATATTTGATCCAATTGGTAGATAGGTTATATTTACACCATAACGGTGCACAGCTGATAGAAAAGGACTGTAGTTTTTAAAGATATTACTGATTTTCTTTGACTATAAGAATGTAAATACTGAGTCTGAAATAGTATAGCAATATGCTGTAAAATTATGTGAAAGCATGAATAAAACTATACATCTTCAGATGTTGTACATACATAAGTGTCCTACACTAATAATACAAAGTTATTATGGCTGTGTGTTCTTGTGTGCAGTGGTTAAAGCACGTTATTGAATTATTGTTTTTATGTGTTATATTTGATTACAAAAATATTAAGAGTACATACTTTCATAGGAGGAAAGTAGAAGGTCTGTGATAGAAATATAGAATATAAAAATCAACCTTTGAAAAAAAAATCTATCAAATATCTCTCCTGATTGTTGGCACTTGACAATCAGGAGAGATATTTGATAGTTGGTACTTTAAAGAGTCCTCTCCTGCTGATCTTCAGGTGTATATCAGTATGTAGTCTCTCCATGCTTTAATGTTCAAAAAGCTCTTAATTTTTCTCATACTGCAGCACCTCTTTTCACCCTCCGTCTGAAACCAGAGCCCAGTCTGCTCTGATTGGTTAGCTGGCCGGCTCTGTTGTGATTGGTCAACCGCTTAGAGATGTCCCGCCCCCTAAGCCTATGAGGTACAATGTGTTGGAGCGCTAGCCAATAGGAGCGTGAGTGTTCCATAGTGATGTCACTATGTTAGGGAAGTAGACAAAGGAGTTCCTAAACATGTCAAAAGCCTATAGATCACACTACAGGAGAGGAAACACTACAACAAGCCAAATATGGCTTCTTTAACAGAAAATAGTGCAATAAAAAAGTGCAAGAGACAAAAAGAATAGTAGAAGCTTTGGTCTCATGGTGCTCTTCAAGGCTCTTTGTCTCTAAAGTCTGTCTCTATCTGTCCAGCTGCTTGTCTTCACCCTGCAGGTATAGTGAGGAGTAAAGCAGCTCTTTGCCTCGCTGTGACCTGGTTTCTGAGGACTGAGCTGTGCACACTGTGGAAAAACGCCTGCAGACAATCAAGAGCTTTTCTGCTCTCTGACTGTAAACTCATCACTGTTTCAAAGGAGAGAGAATGATGTGTGGTTTCAGAGATGAGAGGGCAGCTGCAGTGACCCCGATGAAAACACTCTGAAGGACTGGAGAGCATCTTAAAACCATGGAGAGGAGAATTTCATTTCAGAGATTTAAACGTGTCATCGCAGAGAAATAGGCTGACCTGGAGTATCCTTACCATATATATAGTGTGTGATCCTTAAATATCAGGAGGCATGGATTGGACATTTCATGGTTTCTTTTTTTACCTTCCCCATCACGTTCATTTCTCAGTTTGCTTCAGTTTGCTCTTTGTCTTGCCCAATCAACTAACTACATAGAGAACTAAACAACTACCTATATCATTACATCAACTATATAAATATAAAGAAAATAACTGACAAAAAAAATCAAATGTAACTAGAAAGAAGTTGCCTAAATAATTCCCTAAATCCTTAACTAACTAAATAACAAAAATAAAAAACACATAATAACAATTAACTAACTAAATAAATAAATGAATAATTAACTAAATAAATAAATATGTATCTTACTTCATAGATAAACAAATAACTTACTAAATAAATCAGCTAACCAAAATAGGCAAATATATAAATTACAAAATAAATAACTAAATACGAAACAAAAATCTGAATAAATGTCTAACTTAATAAATAAATAAACTTACTGACCAACTAACTAAAATACTAAAAATAAATACATGAATAAATAACTAAATTAAGAAAATAGCTAAAGCAAACATAACTTAATAAATACATTAAAACAATTATACATTAAATAATACAAATAATAAATAAGTTACAAAATAACAAATATAATTACTTAAATAAATAGATAACTTGTGAGAAAGCTCCTGTCTTCCTGTCTCTCCTCCTGAGAGCAGGAGCAGAGTTTCCTGCAGCTTACTCTCTGTCTTTGCTCAGCTGTTCGCAGCTAAAGTCTCTCTGCAGGAATAATGTTAGCAGCAGCTGTCATCCTTTCCCAAACGCCAGGGTCAAAGGTCAGCCCCCCCACCCCACCCTGACCTGCTGACCTCAGAGCTGTTTCCACACAGTTTCCACTGGATCAGCTTTTTATACAGCTTTTATTGCTCTGTTCTGGAGAGGATTCCTCTTTTCCCTTCAGCTCCAGAACTACCACTTGTTTCCCAGATCTCAGTATCTGTGTTTGTTTTTTCAATCATCTTCATGCATTTTGAATGCTTTACAGTAAACATCCTCTGTTGAGCACCTTTGTTGTTGTCTGGGAGAATTATTCAGACAATATTAATATTTCAGTTTTAGTGATTTCCCGCTCTTTTCCTCTCAGAAGACAAACGCTCCCTAAAGTGACGGTTTGTTCAGTGAAGCAGAGAAGTTTCCCACAGACTCGTCCTCTCGCTCCGTCACCTCTGAGTTCACACACACACACACACACAACACACACACACACACACACACACACACACACACACACACACACACACACACACACACACACACACACACACACACACACACACACACACATATATATATATATATATATATATATATACACACACACATGTATATATATATATATATATATATACACACACACATGTATATATATATATATATATATACACACACACATGCACATCGCTCTGAACAAACAGCAGAGTGTGTGAGAGGGTGTTTCCCGTCACGTGCACGGTGCTCTGCTCGTGCACAGTGGACTGTAATCCAATAATAAGTCCTGCAGCAGCTTGATTGTGCATTAATCGTCTGAGTGTTAAATGTCACTTTGTGTGAGAGACACTTCATTTTGTCTCAGGATGAGTCTCTGCAGAATGTCAGTTTCTCTGCGGGATGAAAAGCTGCTTTGTGTTAAAACTGATCGCTCTCGGTTCATGAACAACTTCAAAAACAGAGTCAGCTTATTTCCCAGAATCCCAGCAATGGTTTGATGTAAATAATTTCTTGATATTGTCAGGAAAATATGACAAATGTCCCCCAAAAATATGAAAAAAGTCAAAACGATATATAAAACATTTCCTAAAAATATGTGAACCAGTAAAATGGACTTTAATATGATTTAAAACAGAGTAAGATTTAAGAGGCATTTCTGCAGGACTCATTAATCAATTATCAAAATAGTTCTCAGGGTGAGTCTTTCAGAATATATGTTTCTTTGCGGGATGAAAAGCCGCTTTGTGTTCGAACTGACCGCTCTGAGTTCATCCAAAACTTAAACATGGACATATTTAAAGTCTACAGATTTTCACAGCATGCTGGTTGTTTGTGGTTTGTTTGTATATGCATGAACTGCAGAGGTCAAACTGACTGAGGAATCTGCATCTAAAATAACTCGAGCTGCTGGGAACGTGCTGCTGCCTCCATGAGTGTTTCCTGTCGGTCTCATAGGTCACTTTAAATCTGCATTTACTACATTTGTCCGATTAAAACAAGATGTCCATACTCGAGAAAAGCACATAAATAACTGCATATCGATTACTTTTTCTTATTTGGTTAATATGTTGGTTTAATTGACCCAAACATAGGATTACATTTTACTAGATGACATAGTTGTAAAATGAGTTAAATTATGTTGTAATATGAGACAAAAAAAATCACACTTCTCAACCAAAAAAAATTCTCAACCAAAAAGTATTAAAAAGAAAATGGATGCTTCAGTCTGACTTTATTGAATCGCGGGACCCTGTATCTCCAATGCAGCGCGTAGTATGGATGGAGTGTAATGTGTTTGCAGACACATTTATCTGCAGGTATCTCTAACTCTCTCTCTCTCTCTCTCTGCAGGGTCAGCTGTCTCAGGCTCTCACCGGACTCTCAGACCGAGCCACCGAGGCCAAAGACTTCCTGGTTCAGCTGAGGAACATGGTGCAGCACATCCAGGTACGACACACACACACACACACACACACACACACACACACACACACACACACACACACACACACACAACACACACACACACACACACACACACCACACACACACACACACACACACACACACACACACACACACACACACACACACACACACACACACCACACACACACACATACACACATACAGACACACACACCATGTATACACTTCACTTCAGAGGACATTACATTGACTCACATGCATTTCCTGGAGACTTATCCTAACCTTAACCATAACCAACACATCCCTTACCCTAACCCTAATCCTAACCCTAACCAAGTCTTCACCCTAAAATTAATGATTCCCCTCATGGGGACCTCCAATTTGTCCCCATAAGGGAGGCGAGTCCCCACACGTGACTGTGTAGACAGATTTAGGTCCCCACAAGTATAGTAATGCTAGGCCACACTAACACACACACAGCCACACACACTCTAGCACTCACACACCCAGGTACTACACACACACACACACACACACACACACACACACACACACACACACACACACAAACACTCGCACATCCAGGTACTACACACACACTCACACACACAGTACATACATATACATATACATACACACACAAACACTCACACATCCAGTTCCTAAACACACACACACACACACACACACACTCTAACACTCACACATCCAGGTACTACACACACACACACTCACACATCCAGTTACTAAACACACTCACACTCACTCACTCACTCACTCACTCACACACACACACACACACACACACACTCGCACATCCAGTTACTAAACACACTCACACTCTCACACACTTTATCAAATCAAACTGTTGCATCCCCATGGTAACAGCAGAGTGTGTGTGCATTGGTTTTACATTACAATAACATGTGCAGCACTTACTGAGAGCACATCGACCAGGAATAGATTTACAACCTGCTGCTGCGTGGGGGGATTACAGACGATTAGAGGGGGGGGTCGGGGGGGGGGGGGATAGAGAACTACAGGGATTCCTTAGTGGTCGCTGAAGGCAGCATCTCATTGGTTCAATGAGGGAGGCTGTGGCTCGGTGGACAGAGTGCTGGACTTCGAATCAGGGGATAGCAAGTTCGAGTCCCACTGCAGTCAGCATGTCGTTGTGTCCCTGGGCAAGACACTTCACCCCAAATTGCTCCTGTGGGGATTGTCCACAGTACTGAATGTATGTAAGTCGCTTTGGACAAAAGCGTCTAACAAATTACATGTAATGGGATTTCTTTCTCAGAATTCTTTTTTTTTTTATTCCGAATTGTCTTTTCTTAAAAACAAATTTTTTCTCAAGTTTTTTTTTTCTGACTCACGATCAACATGTTATTTTAGATTTAGATTCCACTTCCTCATGGTTAAGTGCTATATTTTTGACGCCTGTTTAGCATTTTGCGGTCCATCTTATCATGTCGCAAAATGCCAAAAATAGGTCAACTCACGGTGACTACATCCATTTACTTAATACATCCATTTGTTCAGGACCCCATTGTCCTTCACAAACAACGTGTCATTTACTGAGATTTGGGGTTTCTTTCTGAGACTTTTACGTTTTGTCCTACGGCACAAAATACGAGAATTTAGAGAATGGATTTTTCTCGATTTCCATTTTTTTCAGAAAATAATAAAAAGAAAAAAATAATTCTGATTGTCAGAAATCAGAAAAAACTATTTAAATCTCGGAAAATAATTTAATTTTGTTCTCTATATACTGCAGTTACATTCTTATTAAATGCAGCGTTTACCAACAGCTAACAGCGTAAAGCCTAAAGTTGTTTTTTATAGTAATAATAATCAATTTGATTTATAAGCGCACTTTTCATTTGAGTAAACAAAACTCAAAGTGCTACAGAGTAAAATGGTTGAAACCAAACATGTACAACAACAAAAAAATGTAATAAAGTAAACAAGAGAATAAAAACATTACCAGTTTACATTTGAGCAGAAGTAATAAGATATAATACAAGCTATTATAAGCTGACTACTTTTATTTTGTGAACAGGCAGCATTTAAACATTTTTGTACATCCTTTTCTTGAAGTCACTATGAATTGAGGAAACTCGTTCAGTAAAAAGTCCATCATGAATATCCTCTTAGCTTTTCCTTTGCATGTTTACATTACAAATCTTAGTCACCTTTTACTCTGCTTTCAGGCCATCAGCAAACACACCACCTTTATTAGAAATTAGCTAATCTTTTTACTGAATACTAAGTACTTACTAATACAATCTTGAAATACTGAAATCTTAATTTAAATCTGTATTTAAATTAGATTTCCTCGTGGATTCCTGGTAACTCATTAGTAGCGCCACGGGTTTGTGTGGTATTCTGTATAATTATAAAAGTGGTTGCTATAGTTTATTATTTGTATAGATGTGTTATTCCTCTCAGCCTGTTCCTGTTGTGTTGCAGGAGAACGGAGTGGAGTTCGAGGCGTGTCTCGTGGCTCAGTGCGACGCTCTCATCGAGGCTCTCAATCGACGCAAAGCCCAGCTGCTGTCCCGGGTCACCAAGGAGCACGAGCACAAGCTCAACGTGAGTTTCAAATAATAAAAATACATCTCATCATGTTTCAAAACAGTCGGACAACTGTCTTTGTTGTCGGAAACGTACCTAAAATGTTTTACCGGCTTATTTTAACAATGTGATCACATGACTCCTTCTGATGTTACTGCAGATCTGCTGTAAGCTAGCTAGCTAACGTAGCTAACCTAGTCATTTCAGATATACTGACCAACACTAACAGTTATGAGACGACTCACTCTGCAACCGAGACAGTTGTTCAGCTTTATAATCCTGAACGTCACCAAGCGCTCCAGCTGTGTGTTTTTATATCTGCATCGTTTTCTGAAGCTGCAAAGCGTTTCTCTTCATGGAAATGTTTTGGGTCGTTGTAGAGCGTTCGCACCGGTCGGCCACCGTAGGTCTCCGGTTGAAAATTCCCTGTGTTCACGAAAGAGGCTTTTTGATTGAAGATGATTTTGATGCAAATATTAAAACAATTAAAGGAGAAAAACATGTTTTGTAAATGATTTAAAATAAGAAATCTGGAAATGTCTCACTTAAAGGTCACCTATCATGCTATTTTTAGGCAATAGCATAGGTCTCAGATATATAAAAAACATGTCTATGAAGTGTTTTGCTCAAAATACCAAACAGATCACCCATTCTAGCCATGCCTCATATCCCTCTATTTCACTTCCTGTTTCAAAAGTGCTGATTTGGGGTATAAAGATAAAAATAAAAATAAAAATGTATCAAATAAAAAAGGAGGGGTCTGAGCTCATGCGGGACCCGGCAGCTACTGTCTAAACTAAATGCTGCCGTGATGAAACGCCATATCATGGATTATCAAGGATTCTCTCTGAAACAGTCTGGAGCTCAAAGGCTTTCTCTCTTGCCAGTTATACCACAAGGTGAGTTCCTTTTTATTTCCTGCTTCTTCACACACATGCTCTCCAGTACAGGTTAGCTCTGAGTGTTAGCCATGCTAATGTAAACACTGACCATATCACGTCCAAAACAGTCGGGCATTGTTTCTGATAGCAACTTTCTGATAGTGCCGTGGGTCCACATTTCAGATATTACGTCATATCGGACGCAAATCTGGATCAGCTCCGTTGTTCCCCCGTTTTTAGAGATTTGGGTACGGAGGAAAAGTAAGAGGGTTTTATTTTATGATGCTGCTTGAGTTCCCCGACACACCGGAGACACATGTTTATGTATAAAAGACATCAAAAAGTGCATTTTGCATGATAGGTCCCCTTCAAAACTCCAAATGAGATTTCCCTACTCTTAAATTCAAATTTGAATGACATTAGAGTTTTAATCAGAATCAGAAACGTTATTTGTCCCAGGGAAATGTACAATCTCACAGCAAAGGGACAGCGACAAAAGGGCAAAACAAGTGCTCGACTGCACTGATTTAAGGCATACAGAGCAACATTTGTCTTTCTACGTCTGCAACACGATGAACAGCAACATAACTGAGTAGGAGGAAGAGGAGGAGATAGATTTGCGATGAACAGCATCCAATTTCACACTCGGCCGCTCTGCAGAATCACACATGTAGGAGGAGAAACACACTGTGCATCGCTCAAACACTCATTACACATTTCTCCCCTATGTATGAAATATTTAAATGTGAAGCATTTTATGGCAGGGCTTCATCAATCACTCACAAACTCATTATACTCACGTTCAATTCCCTACAAGCAGGAACGTTCTGTTTTCTTTTTCTTTAAACATTTAGAAACATTATATTACATTAAAACAACGATGCAATATTTGGGTAAATGCACTTATTTGCCAAGAGTTGAATGAGAACACTGATAGCGTTCATCCTCCTTTCCATCTTGTCAAGCTTTAATTATTTTTGTTTTGAAAAGTGGGATTGTATAGAAGTCTATGATAAAACGTTCATGCTTCTCTCTTGATCTATTACCTCAGATTGTATAGAGGTCTATGAGAAAATTAGCCAACTTTCCTCTTGGTTTATTACCTCAGTTCAATCAGGAGAGACGGTTTTGATGTAAGAATACATATTTATTGCAAAGATACACAAATGAATGTAATGGTGATTTTGGCGATTAGGCCCCGTTGTGCAGGAAGTATCATTCGGGAAGGTAGAACCGATCCGATGAAACCCCCCTGGGGTCTAGACACTGGTGGTGGTGAATGGATGGTTGGGTTCGGTCTGAAGGGGAGTGGCTTAGCTTGACCCTGGTGGTGGTGAATGGATGGTTGGGTTCGGTCTGAAGGGGAGTGGCTTAGCTTGACCCTGGTGGTGGTGAATGGATAGTTGGGTCGGTCTGAAGGGGAGGGGCTTAGCTTGACACTGGTGGTGGTGAATAGATGGTTGGGGTCGGCCTGAAGGGGAGTGGCTTAGCTTGACCCTGGTGGTGGTGAATGGATGGTTGGGTTCTGTCTGAAGGGGAGGAGCTTAGCTTGACACTGGTGGTGGTGAATGGATGGTTGGGTTCGGTCTGAAGGGGAGGGGCTTAGCTTGACCCTGGTGGTGGTAAATGGATAGTTGGAGTCGGTCTGAAGGGGAGTGGCTTAGCTTGACCCTGGTGGTGGTGAATGGATAGTTGGGGTCGGTCTGAAGGGGAGTGGCTTAGCTTGACCCTGGTGGTGGTGAATGGATGGTTGGGCTCGGTCTGAAGGGGAGTGGCTTAGCTTGACCCTGGTGGTGGTGAATAGATGGTTGGGGTCGGTCTGAAGGGGAGTGGCTTAACTTGACCCTGGTGGTGGTGAATAGATGGTTGGGGTCGGTCTGAAGGGGAGTGGCTTAGCTTGACCCTGGTGGTGGTGAATAGATGGTTGGGGTCGGCCTGAAGGGGAGTGGCTTAGCTTGACCCTGGTGGTGGTGAATAGATGGTTGGGGTCGGTCTGAAGGGGAGTGGCTTAGCTTGACCCTGGTGGTGGTGAATGGATGGTTGGGTCGGTCTGAAGGGGAGGGGCTTAGCTTGACACTGGTGGTGGTGAATAGATGGTTGGGGTCGGTCTGAAGGGGAGTGGCTTAGCTTGACCCTCGTGGTGGTGAATGGATGGTTGGGGTCGGTCTGAAGGGGAGTGGCTTAGCTTGACCCTGGTGGTGGTGAATGGATGGTTGGGTTCGGTCTGAAGGGGAGGAGCTTAGCTTGACACTGGTGGTGGTGAATGGATGGTTGGGTTCGGTCTGAAGGAGAGAGGCTTAGCTTGACACTGGTGGTGGTGAATGGATAGTTGGGTTCGGTCTGAAGGGGAGTGACTTAGCTTGACCATGGTGGTGGTGGTGGTGAATGGACGGTTGGGTTCGGTCTGAAGGGGAGTGACTTAGCTTGACCCTGGTGGTGGTGGTGGTGGTGAATGGACGGTTGGGGTCGGTCTGAAGGGGAGTGGGATAGCTTGACCCTGGTGTGGTGAATGGATAGTTGGGGTCGGTCTGAAGGGGAGTGGCTTAGCTGGACACTGGTGGTGGTGAATGGATGGTTGGGGTCGGTCTGAAGGGGAGGGGCTTAGCTTGACACTGGTGGTGGTGAATGGATAGTTGGGTTCGGTCTGAAGGGGAGTGACTTAGCTTGACCATGGTGGTGGTGGTGGTGAATGGACGGTTGGGTTCGGTCTGAAGGGGAGTGACTTAGCTTGACCCTGGTGGTGGTGGTGGTGGTGAATGGACGGTTGGGGTCGGTCTGAAGGGGAGTGGGATAGCTTGACCCTGGTGTGGTGAATGGATAGTTGGGGTCGGTCTGAAGGGGAGTGGCTTAGCTGGACACTGGTGGTGGTGAATGGATGGTTGGGGTCGGTCTGAAGGGGAGGGGCTTAGCTTGACCCTGGATTCAGAGGGACGGGAGGTGAAAAGGGGTGGAGGAGGGTTGCGTTCAGTCACCTGAAATGACAGCTGTCAGAGGGTGGAGAGCAGACTTAAAAGGTTTGGCAGAGCGCTATGATAGGTTCTTGGGAATAGAGCGAAGTGATTGGTTAAGCTGGAGAGTGACGCCCCCGATCACTTATTGAGAGGAGAGAGAGTAGTTACATGGGAATAGTAAAGAGTAAAGACGGTCTTCCTGGTTGAACTTACGCTGAGCTTCATTAAACATTTTCCAGATCAGTTTTTTCAAATTATGGTACCAGTTAAAGTAAAAAATAGTCAATAAAATAGCATGTGGGCAGCGCTACCACAATGTTTATTATACAAATGTAACCCTTTCACTATGTCGTCAATCTTTTTCTGGCATTTGATCATCAGTCAAACCATTTTAGCACTGCAGGGTCTCACATTTAAATATGTTGTGCCAAAGAAAGAGATGAATTTAAAGTTATTTGCATATCTTTTCATTTACTGTTCTCCTTTGTCAGTTTTTGTTCAATGGACAACAACAATGAGACCACCATCCCTTCCTCTGAAATAAAACCACAAAAGACACACACAGCCGCTCTGAGCAGTGTGTGCTGTTCAACAACACTCGTACATTGTGAAGGTTATAAACATAAAACTCTCCCTCCCACACTCGACACTCATCGCCTGTAGAGACACAAATGTCACCATTACAGCAGAAATCACCTTTTCCTGTTGCCTGTAGGTGGAAAACACTGCGGCTTGTTTACAGCTGCCGATACTGACGTTGCTTTATCAATTTAAAGACGTTTTTTACACGCATAGGATGTAAGATCTGTTCCCTTAATGATTGATTAGCTGTGAGACGACTGATGAATGATTAACGCGGGGAATCGGACATGTTCACACCTCCAAGACGGATGAATTTGAATGCATCTCGGTGCAGATCTGATGCCTGCTGACAGCCAGCAGACCAGAGACGCTGCTCTCTGAATCTCAATGCAACAAGAAGCTGATTTTATTTTTTACTGCGATGCTCACTCAGGGACACTGCCTCCATTATGTGGCCAACAGACACAGTTAGCTGGTGAAAGTTAGTTTGAAGAGCGGCTGGAAGACATTTGTAGCTGCAATTTGGTGCTTTTACAGGCCTCACACGTCACCATGGCTACAGAGTGCTTGAGGAGAGGCGAGCAGCATGTTTGTATGCAGCAGTTTTATGTCCTTATTTATGGATTTTAATCATACAAAAATGACTGAATAGGCAGGATTAATCAGGGCACCTCATTAGCTTCTTAATTGGTCATGTATTAAATGCATAGCTGGCATTTTGTTCCATGCAACAATCTGCTTTCCATGTGTAAAGAAATGCTAAATATGCAAGGGATTCATGAGCATCAGGAGGGCACAATTGGATGAGGAACTACAGGATTCAATTTGTCTTTAATAATAATAATAATGCATTTTATTTATATAGCGCTTTTCACAACTCAAAGACGCTTTACAGTATGAGGGAGGGTAGACAAACAAGGACAGGCAAACAAGTAAGTACATAATTAAAAGGCAGTCAAGAGGAAGTTGATTGAGAGGGGGGGGGGCTTATGGGTAGACAGAGTTGAAAAGATGTGTTTTGAGGCGGGACTGAAAGACTGTGAGGGACTCACAGTCTTGGGGGAGGGAGTTCCAGAGCCTAGGAGCTGCCACTGAGAAGGCTCTGTCCCCAAAGCTGCAGAGTGTGGATGTGGGAGTGGATAGGAGTCCGGCTGTGGTGGATCTGAGGGACCGTGGGGGTTGATAAGGAGTGAGAAGGTTTGTGAGATAAGGGGGGGCCAGATGGTGGAGTGCTTTGTAGGTGAGGACCAGAATTTTGTAGTTGATGCGATGGGAGACAGGAAGCCAGTGGAGGTCTTTGAGGATTGGGGTGATGATACAATTGTCTAAATAAACGTAAGTACATTTTTGCCCATGTGTGTCGAGTGCAGAAATCACTTTGGGTGCTAAATATCCATTTTAGCATTCAGCAAAGAGTGGTGCAGGTATTACTTTGTATTTTTTCGTAGGTTGACCCTGAAGGCAGCATCTCCCTGGTTCTCTCCAACAAAAGCCAAACGGCCAATTGGTCAAAGTAAATGAGCATTTACTTCCCTGTGATATTCAGAAATTATCTCTATATATGATATAGAATAACATTTGGAGTTAGAAAATAACTGCAGTGAGAATATGACAAATTAATATGAAAAAGTGGAAGCACTGTGCAGTTTTAAAAGAGGTAGCATTTAATAGAAATTGTGCAAAATATACAGATGAATCTCAATTAAAAGTTTTCTGAGTTCAATCACGACTCCACTGATTGCAAACATTTGTCAGATTGAATAGAAGTCAATGAGAAAATGTTCCTAATTCCCTCTTTATTTATGACCTCACATTTCCCTGATGAGTTTAAGGTCTCAACCTGCAGTGTCAAGTCTTCTTCAACACAGCTTGATGTTCATTTATCAAATGATGTTCCCATTTAGAGTAAAATAGAGGATGAAGCAGTGTGTGCTTTAGGGCGGGGCTACCTTTTGATTGACAGGTTGCTACCATGTCCATATTAATTTACTGTTTACCATTACATGTCTTTAAGGTCATTTTCTGATGCATTTACTTTGAGAGACATCAATGGCTAACAGGAAGCTCCCTGATGCTCGCTGAGTGTCACAGGAAGTGGCACCTGTCACTTCCTGTGATCGTCACTGTAGCGTGAAGCATACAGGAAGTGGATTGAAATCCCTTTATTCATCCCCCCTTTCATCTGCATCCTCTCCTCCCTTACTACTCGCCCTTTCCTCACCTCTCTCTTCTTCTCTCTCTTCTTGTCAGTATCGTTGAGTCCTCTCCGTCTCAGAGGTAATGCATGCTGCCGTCTGACTGTAAAGGTTATGTTAGGTTAGATTCTGCAGTCACAGTGCCGCAGTGTCCTGGTAACTCCAACAGAAACAGAGAAGGAGGTCATTTATTCACACAGGCAGCTCCTCCTGGCAGTAACCTGCCATGCACGGCTGCAGACAGTGATGCTGCAAAAGTTTTAACCATTTTGTCTCCCAGTTGTGTGCGTCACTCTTTAGTGTCCTCTTGTCTCCCAGCTGTGTGCGTCACTCTTTAGTGTCCCCTGGTCTCCCAGTTGTGTGCGTCACTCTTTAGTGTCCCCTGGTCTCCGAGCTGTGTGTGTCATCTTTTAGTGTCCCCTTGTCTCCCAGCTGTGTGTGTCACTTTTTAGTGTCTCCTGGTCTCCCAGCTGTGTGCGTCACTCTTTAGTGTCCCCTTATCTCACAGTGGTGTGCGTCACTCTTTAGTGTCCCCTGGTCTCCCAGTTGTGTGCGTCATTCTTTAGTGTCCCCTGGTCTCCCAGTTGTGTGCGTCACTCTTTAGTGTCCCCTGGTCTCCCAGCTGTGTGTGTCATCTTTTAGTGTCCCCTTGTCTCCCAGCTGTGTGCGTCACTTTTTAGTGTCCCCTGGTCTCCCAGCTGTGTGCGTCACTCTTTAGTGTCCCCTGGTCTCCCAGCTGTGTGCGTCACCTTTTAGTGTCCCCTTGTCTCCCAGCTGTGTGTGTCACTTTTTAGTGTCCCCTTGTCTCTCAGTTGTGTGTATCACTCTTTAGTGTCCCCTGGTCTCCCAGCTGGGTGTGTCACTCTTTAGTGTCCCCTGGTCTCCCAGCTGTGTGCGTCACTCTTTAGTGTCCCCTGGTCTCCCAGCTGGGTGCGTCACTTTGTAGTGTCCCCATGTCTCCCAGCTGTGTGCGTCACTCTTTAGTGTCCCCTGGTCTCCCAGCTGTGTGCGTCACTCTTTAGTGTCCCCTGGTCTCCCAGTTGGGTGCGTCACTTTTTAGTGTCCCCTGGTCTCCCAGCTGTGTGTGTCACTCTTTAATGTCCCCTGGTCTCCCAGCTGTGTGTGTCACTCTTTAATGTCCCCTGGTCTCCCAGCTGTTTGTATCACTCTTTAGTGTCCCCTGGTCTCCGAGCTGTTTGTGTCACTTTTTAGTGTCCCCATGTCTCCCAGCTGTGTGTGTCACTCTTTAATGTCCCCTGGTCTCCCAGCTGTTTGTATCACTCTTTAGTGTCCCCTGGTCTCCCAGCTGTTTGTGTCACTTTTTAGTGTCCCCTGATCT
This sequence comes from Gymnodraco acuticeps, assembly GCF_902827175.1. Taxonomy (NCBI): domain Eukaryota; kingdom Metazoa; phylum Chordata; class Actinopteri; order Perciformes; family Bathydraconidae; genus Gymnodraco; species Gymnodraco acuticeps. The sequence goes on from NW_022990514.1 coordinate 246,567, forward strand.
CCCAGTTGTGTGTGTCACTCTTTAGTGTCCCCTGGTCTCCCAGCTGTTTGTGTACATTTTTAGTGTCCCCTGGTCTCCCAGTTGTGTGCGTCACTCTTTAGTGTCCCCTGGTTTCCGTTGTGTTTTCAGCTTCTCGCAGTGTTTGGTTTATGCAGCGTTTAGTAAACGCTGCGCATGTTTCCTCAAGTTGGTGTGTTTTGGCACATTTGTGTTTTTGTATCTGCATCGTTTCTGAAGCTGCAGCACGTTTATCCTATTTGAAATGTTTTGGGCCATTGTAGCACGTTAGCCCCTCTCGCCCACCGTAGCTTGGAGATGCCAAAGACAGCAGTAATGGCATTTTGCCAAATAAAGAGCTCCTTTTGCAACAAGAGGACTAACATGTTTTAACGAGTATGATGATAAAACCATCACCTGGTGCCTTGGATATAGTCATGTCGGTTAAACCTGCTTTTCCTAACCTGAATAATAACGGTGTGTCTCGTTGTCTGCGGTTGTTTGTGTGGCGTTTTTTTCACCAGAACAGCCATATATTTGTCTCCCCCTGCAGACACTTTCCTCCTCTCACCTCTCTCTCTCTCTTCATTCATTACTCCCACATCTCCTCTCTAAAGATGCTTCATTTCTGCACACACCTTTAAATGTTCTGGAAAGTTCCTTATACAGCTTTAGCCTAGAGCTGCTCGATTATAAGATAAGATAAGACTTTATTCATCCCGAAGGAAATTGTTGTGCAGAGTAACAAAATACAATAAACACAATAAACACAGCAGAAAAAGAGCAATTAAACATCCACAGACAACATGAAACATAGAAACATAGATGGTCACACAATCAATGCAATCATTATTAGCAGTATTAAGTAGTTAGTAGTGCAAAAATTAAAACGTAGTGGCAGTTACGTAATTGCACGTTATCATAGCATTATTAATAATAATACTAATAATAATATAATATAATATTGCACATAGTTATATATATATATATATAGCAGCGAGTGTATTGCAATGATGTTAATTATATTGATTTTTTTGGCCAAAATTATAATCTCGATTATTTGGGTCAATAATTGATATCACGATTATTAAAAACGATTATCCATTTACTTTGAAAACATCCATTTATTGAAAAAACATTTTTTAACAGTGTGTTTTTAACAGTTGATTACCCTGAACTTTATAATTCAACTGAAAAACCAATACAAAAAAATCGTTTTATTTCGATTACGTTGTTTTCGTAATCTTTGCAAGCCAAAATCGTAATTGCGATTAAAATACGATTAATTGAGCAACCCTACTTTAGCCTTGTTTTATCTCATGAAGTCCCTAACTAAAACACCCTGAACAGTCTGGTGAGTCATGGTCCAGGTCATGGGACTTTGTGTTCCCATGACAACATGTCCATGTGCCAGGCTAACACATGTGACATATCGAGCTACATTTCAAAAGCTTTAGTTTTGTTGCTAAAGGTCAAATTCAAGCCATTTAAGAATTCAAATGCTTACATAACATGTCCTTTATTACATTTAACCTGTTGTGGAAACATGTATTGATCAAATTGATATGAAACAAATGAGACAAACATCGCTGTGACACTGATCGGGACTTTAACCCTAAACCTTCACAGTAAACCCAAAGTGACATATATGCACAATCAGAAATATGATTCTGATCTCAGTTAATTTAGCTGATTCAATGATATTTAGTTAATATATTCTTTATTCTTCAATTCAAAGAATGTTCAAACAAATTTAAACCAAAAAATAATCCTCATTAAAGGTAGGGTATGTAATTTATTTCAGAAACACTTTTTGTTATATTCCATGGAATGCTCTTAACATCCCGATAGCAATGAATATATTAAATGCTTTGACAATAAATACATAAAAACACGTCATCTGTGGAAGCCGTGGCGCTGTAAAAAGCACGACCAATCATCTGAGCCGGCCCGGCTAAAGTAATTGGATGGCCTACCTGCCTGTCAGCCTTCCATCTGTGCACAAACTTATCTCGTGCCCTCATTGGTCATGTGCGCGTTCGTGTGTGTTGGAGGAGGGGCTCTGTAAGGAAGTCAGAAGGAAGAGGCCTAAATGGGTTCTAGGTGGGAGGCTGTGGCGCAGTGGAGTAGTGCGTTGTCAGCATGTCGTTGTGTCCCTGAGACACTTCACCCCAAATTGCTCCTGTGGGGATTGCCCACAGTATTGAGTATGTAAGTTGCTTTGGATAAAAGCGTCTAACAAATAACATGTAATGTAATGTTTATTTAGTCTAAATGAGGTCCCCCTTAATTTCCCCAAAGTAGAAATGGGTCCGGGTTCTTACGGGTTAAAGCAGGTTTCAGGAGCTGCAGAGAGGAGCTGCTCAGGATGCAGCGGGCGTTCGAGAGGAAAGGGAAAAGGGAGGAGGACGAGATAAAGTTGTCGGCACAGGAATCATCCTCGATGAATTTGGAGATTGTGATTTCAGCTGCGTGGAGAGGACACAGTGATTGTTAAACAGAGAGGAGCCGCCTGCAGCTGATTGATCACAGCATCACATAGTTTTGTATTATGTGGTTCATTTCAGGTCACATCGTCTTAGTGCCGATGGCGGTTAATGACAATCGTTTCATCTTTCTGCACAATACTACCACAACTGCACATCTGCTACAATTGTATTTAGACATAGTGATCATATTTGTTCAACCTAATATGTCTCTATTTTCATTCGATTTTTTGTATTGATATGTTGTTGTACAAAAACAATTACGTAATTAAAATAAATCACATGCATATTAATGTGCTACAATTTAAATAATAAACACATATGTCTAAAAAGTTTTAAATCATACTCGAATGAAAGATACATTTAAGTAGAAAAACATATATAAACATGTATAAACGGGGTTGATTATGAATGTGATAATACATTCAGATAGCGCTCTGCCTAACGACGCCCTCCATGGTTAACAGTTCTGTGGCGCAGCATTTCACTCTGCTGCCTGCAGCCGTCAGTAAATCTCCTTCCTGTTTCCTGTCCGTCTGCAGACAGGATTCTCCTCTCCGATAGCAACAGTGAAGTTTCTGTTTCCTAGCAACCCTCAGTCCAGCTCCAGCACCCCCGCACGGAGCTCTGCGGACATCAGGAGTGCGGAGGATCTCCCAAATCTGTCAAAGATGCAACACAAAAGAAATCTAGGAAAAACGTTGATGCATGTTCAGAAAGGACGGTTTAGGATTCAAGATTCAAGTCTTTTATTGTCCTTCTGACTGCTCCACTGCAAGCAGATTCAAAGACAGTGTCACAGCCAGTATAATTAAGATATACATAGGAATAAAGAATTAAAAAAGTGCAGTAAAAAGCAGGATTAAATTAAATACATCAAATAAAAAATAATTTAAAATGTATGATGATGTTATCAGAATACTGTATTTACCCCAAGGGGAAATTGGGATTTATAAGATAACATAAAATGAATATCATTAAAGCGGACCTATCATGCTAAATGCACTTTTTGATGTCTTTTATACATAAACATGTGTCCCCGGTGTGTCGGGGAACTCGCGCAGAGTCATAAAATAAAACCCTCTCTCTTTTCCTCCGTACCCAAATCTCTAAAAACGGGGGTACAACGAGCGGATACAGATTTGCTGCCGATATGACGTAATTTCGGATGGTGAACCTGTGGAGAGTTGCTATCAGAAACAATGCCTGACGTGTTTTGGACGTAATCTTGTCTTTGTTTACATTAGCAAGCCTCGCTAACACTCAGAGCTAACCTGTACTGGAGAGAGCATGTGTTTAAAAAGCAGGAAATAAAGAAAGGAACTCACCTTGTGATAAACCCGCAAGAGAAAAAGCATTTGAGCTCCATGCTGTTTCAGAAATAATCCTTGATGTGGTTTAGAACAGGATGGCGTTTTATCACAGCAGAATTTAACTTTATCTCCGGTAGAATTCTGATCAGGCATTAGCTCCGCCTCCTCTTTTCTTTTTCAAGCTAAGGACCCAAAATCCGCGTTTCTCTAACAGGGCAGCAAAAGAAGGGTACGAGCAGTATGAGGCATGGCTACAACGGGGGATCTGTTTGGGATTTTAAACTGTATAGGTATATGTTTCCAATATAGCATGATAGGTCCACTTTCAATTAAATACAAATAACTTAAAATAAAAATGTATTAACAATAACATTTAATACAATTAAATATAAATTAAAAATCACACAAAAATAAACTAAAATACAAATATTTCAAAACCATATGAAATTAAATGTGTAAAAATGCACATGTTGTACTTAAATATATAAAAACAATACATATGTAAACAAAATATGTAAATAATAACAAATATATTATTATTTAGCTCGAGGAAAATTATTTTTTGACAGTTTCTTTATTTGACAATAAATTAAATAATAACAATAAAGTCAATATGTTAACATCAAATTCAAATATACAGTAAAAATTTAACATATTTTACCACAAAATGTAATACAAATAAATATGTAAAAATGTGTATATTACAATATATCCATTGGGTATTAGTATTAATTTAAAGATATTAATAATTCATCTGTATTGCACACTTAGGAGTGTAGATGATATATAGTGAGAGGGGTGAAATAAAAACTGATTTATTAATGTGGGTTTTTTTTTTTCTGAGGAGAATTCAAAACTGCGTTCATGTTTATTTTTTGCTGCTGATGCACAGAAGCCTCTCTGATGCTCACAGCTTCACCACTCGTGTGAAAAACAAAATGTCACTTTCCCTCCGGCCACGTCAGTAACAGATCAGCCTCCTCTTCCTCCTCAATCTGAGCATGAGAGGAAGAGTACATCTCTCTGACTCTCCGGCTGCTGATCTCAATGTTGGTGTTCCTGCAGGTCTCCTTCTCTCTTCATGCTTCAACAGCCTCTTTCATTTTACTCTGCATCCTCCATCTTTTATTCCGTCATATTTTACTCTTCTCTCTGCGTTCATATTTCTCATTCATCAATAGTTCTGCAACCTTGTGCGTATTTAGTTCAATTTGTATTATAATTAATTTAGCTGGTTTCATTAAATGTAATAAATTGTACTTATATATTATTAATTATATATATATTTTTTTACCAATACCCAGAGCCCAACGTGACAGCTTCACAATTTATTTGATCTATTATTTATTTTTGTATTATCATTTGTTGTTGTATTTATTTTAATTTGTATTATTATTATTATTAAAGTAATAATTTCTTATTATACTTATTATTTGTTGTATTTATTATTATTCATAAAGTTATTATCGCACTTTTTATTTTTTTATTTTATTTTGAAACTGTCATGGAAACCCAATTTACCCTGGGATAAATAAGACATTCAGATTATGATTTAGATGTGTTCTCTAACCAACATTTACATACATACTATATTAAATCATAATTACAAACAATACATAAAAAACCATGAAAAGTTCATGCATGGGAAACCATTTATTTAATGAAGGCATCTCCAGTTTTCCCACTCATCTTCTGCCCTATGTATCCTCTCCTTTGTGCATTCTACCCATGTTGCACACCAGAGTGATTCAAGGAAAGAGTGATTACCATGTGATTATCTTCTGTGTGCTTGTTGTTGTTTTCTACAAGCAGAACGTGATTCCCTCGTGTATTTTCCTCGTCTTTTCCTAACACCATCCGTGGTTATTTGTGTGTTTCCTGCAGGTGGTGCGGGATCAGATCTCCCACTGCACGGTGAAGCTGCGTCAGACCACCGGCCTGATGGAGTACTGCCTGGAGGTCATCAAGGAGAACGACCCCAGTGGATTCCTGCAGGTAACACACACAAACTGCCAGGGTTACACCGGAGAGGTGCCCTTGAGCAAGGCACCGGGCAACTCTCACTCCCACTGCTCCTAGTACTAGGATGGGTAAAAAGCAGAGAACACATTTCACTGTGTGCCCTGCATGTGCAGAGATGGCAAAAGTACACACATCCTTTACTCAAGTAGAAGTACAGATACTCGTGTTTAGAAATACTCTGGTAAAAGTAGAAGTACTGACTAAACTTCTTTACTCAAGTAAAAGTAAAGAAGTATGGGCTTTGAAATGTACTTCAGTAAAAAGTACCCATAACGACCAGCTGTTTTAAAGAGTACCTGACCTCCCTTTATATTAATAGAACAATAATGTCATTGTTAGCTAATGAATGTTTCCATGCTGAACAACGGCAACATGACAACGTTTCCATTGGTCCCTCTTCTTTAGAGAAGACCAGGAAATGATGGATACACGGATCGTGTTCAAATCAATAGGCACGCAATGACTCTAAAGAATAATGATCACGCACCAAACACACATTCAGACTAAAGGAACCAGCTGTTTGGAAAATGTGAGAAGTAGAAAGTACAGGTATTTGAGTTCAACATGTAAGAAGTAGAAAGTACAGGTATTTATGACCATTAAAGAGGGTTTCATCCCTCCAATTCTATTCTATTCTACAGGGTGTTTGTATTGATGTGAATGAATTGATTTGTTGTTGTGTTCAGATCTCGGACGCTCTGATCCGGAGGGTGCACATGACGGAGGGGCAGTGGGGGAAGGGAACCCTCACCCCTCGCATGAACAGCGACTTCGACCTGACTCTGGACAGCAGCCCCCTCCTGCAGACCATCCACCAGCTGGACTTTGTGCAGATGAAAGGTGAGAGGAGGGGGGTTCAGACAGAAACAGGTAAATACATGACTGTTTGACTGTGAGTTCGGTTGAGGGGGGGGGGGGGGGTGGGTGGGTGGATGTATGTCTGTCTGAGTGGGGATGTTATATTACCTTTGATGACAACAGTTTTTTGCAGCTGTCTTTTTTTTTTATTAATTTTTTTTTTATTTTCACATTTTTTATCATTTTTCAATTTCTGATTTGATTTATTGTTATTATTTTCAAATAATAATGTTTCTGTTTTTTTCTATTGAATTTTAAATGTATTAATTTTTTTAATGATTATTATACATTTTTTTCAATTATCTAACATGATTAAATATTAAATGACATTGAAATCCTAAATTCATCAAAAAAATCCATTTAATGTACAACCTTAAAATATGCTTTGTCAAACCAACAAAATAAAATGTAAAAAAATGCAATGACATAATTAAAATTGAAATAGCATAAGCATAACATTTGATAATTAAAATGGAAAATGGTTTAACAAAATATATATTAACTTTAAAGGCCAAACTATTTATATATCAGTGCAACAATAAAGTAGTTAACTAGTACATTTTTTTAACATTTGCAATGTTGTAAAACACACCATTAAATTCTCTCTGAAGGTGATGCATGGCTTACAAGATGCAACCTCTGCTAGGCTCCATCAAAATGGTCCTTTTTATATGATTTGTATTCCTCCCGGTGCAGTAATATGATTTTTTATTATTTCCCATCAGTCCCGGCGGCCCCCATGCTGCAGCTGGAGGAGTGCTGCACGCAGAACAACAGTGCCACGTTGTCATGGAAACAACCGCCGCTGTCCACCATCGCCGTGGACGGTTACATCCTGGAGCTCGACGACGGAAACATGGGGCACTTCAGGGTACATGAACCCCCCCCCCCCCCACACACACACACACACACACACACACACACACACACACACACACACACACACACACACACACACACACACACACACACACCACACACACACACACGCACACACACACACACACACACACACACACCACACACACACACTCTCTCTCTCTCTTTAACAGGAAGCATTACATTTATTAGTCCGTGGGGGGGGCTGTGCTGCATTTCCATTTAGATTACAGAACAAATAGAGAGGACCAGTTACAGTAATAACTCACCTTCACAGAAATACTACAACAAAGACTCCTTTATTCAGTGTTGGGGGGGGGGGGGGGGGGCACCAGCTCCACCAGTGGGAGGAATGCTTTGTGTCTGAAATCCCACAATGCATCTGACTGGTTATATGTTCGACCTTATCTATACAGTCTTTGGATATAACCTCATATACAGAGAGGACTCTACATTAGGGACACTACATGCTGATATACACCTGAACATCAGCAGGAGAGGACTCTTTAAAGTAGAGACACTACCTACTGATATACACCTGAACATCAGCAGGAGAGGACTCTTTAAAGTAGAGACACTACATACTGATATACACCTGAACATCAGCAGGAGAGGGACTCTTTAAAGTAGAGACACTACATACTAATATACACCTGAACTTCAGCAGGAGAGGACTCTTTAAAGTAGAGACACTACATACTGATATACACCTGAACTTCAGCAGGAGAGGACTCTTTAAAGTAGAGACACTACATACTGATATACACCTGAACATCAGCAGGAGAGGACTCTTTAAAGTAAGACACTACATACTGATATACACCCTGAACATCAGCAGGAGAGGACTCTTTAAAGTAGAGACACTACATACTGATATACACCTGAACATCAGCAGGAGAGGACTCTTTAAAGTAGAGACACTACATACTGATATACACCTGAACTTCAGCAGGAGAGGACTCTTTAAAGTAGAGACACTACATACTGATATACACCTGAACTTCAGCAGGAGAGGACTCTTAAAGTAGAGACACTACATACTGATATACACCTGAACATCAGCAGGAGAGGACTCTTTAAAGTAGAGACACTACATAGTGATATACACCTGAACATCAGCAGGAGAGGACTCTTTAAAGTAGAGACACTACATACTGATATACACCTGAACATCAGCAGGAGAGGACTCTTTAAAGTAGAGACCTACATACTGATATACACCTGAACATCAGCAGGAGAGGACTCTTTAAAGTAGAGACACTACATACTGATATACACCTGAACTTCAGCAGGAGAGGACTCTTTAAAGTAGAGACACTACATACTGATATACACCTGAACATCAGCAGGATAGATGATAAACCTTTTGTTTTTAAGTTTAAAGGACTCTATAGACCCCTCAGATCAGTTTCCAAAGAGTGAACGGCTCTGTTCTGCAGGAGGAGCTTTACGGTTTAAATATCCTCCACCATTGATATACCGTTATTGTTCATTGGGTTTAAAGTTTCTATGTAACAAAGAGCCGGGGCCTCTCTGTGTGTGTACAGAAGGTTGGGGGGGTATTTGGATTACACGTCGGACCCCTGAGAAGATAAATATACGCTCTGATTCTGCAGGACCCTGCCTCACTCAGTCTCGGAGGTCTGCAACTTATCTGTTTCCACTGCACCTTGGCATATAATAACACATTTTCACTTTAGAGGGAAACCCCAAAAAGCAGAATAGGGCCTATTCAAACGTGATTCAGCAGAGAATATTTGCAAACATTAATCATACATGTTACCTTCACTGTCGGGAATTGAGAATATGTGTGAGGAACTTTTATTTCTGTAACCGTGTGTGTGTGTGTGTGTGTGTGTGTGTGTGTGTGTGGTGTGTGGTGTGTGTGTGTGTGTGTGTGTCGTGTGTGGTGTGTGGCCTAGTATTACTATACTTGTGGGGACCTAAATCTGTTTACACAGTCACGTGTGGGGACTCGCCTCCCTTATGGGGACAAATTGGAGGTCCCCATGAGGGGAATCATTAATTTTAGGGTCAAGACTTGGTAAGGTTAAGGGTTAGGGTTAGGGTTAGGGTTAGGCATGTGTTGGTTATGGTTAAGGTTAGGATAAGTCTCCAGGAAATGCATGTAAGTCAATGTAATGTCCCCTGAAGTGATGTATACATGGTGTGTGTGTGTGTGTGTGTGTGTGTGTGTGTGTGTGTGTGTGTGTGTGTGTGTGTGTGTGTGTGTGTGTCTGCATCTCTATTTATACAGTGTGTGGGATCCTCTCCCACTCTCTGCTCTACAAACTCTTCTGTTTCACAAAATAAATCCTAAAATAAATCCTAAAGAGACTCTGTGTGTGTCATCACTGCACACAGCATGTCTCTGTAACAGTGTATGTATGTGTGTGTGTGTTACAGGAAGTGTACGTGGGCACGGAGACCATCTGCACAGTGGACGGGCTTCACTTCAACAGCACCTACAAAGCCCGGGTGAAAGCGTTCAACAACAGCGGGCTGGGCCAGTACAGCAAGACCCTCGTCATGCAGACCTCCGAGAGTACGTGAATACATCAAATACTACTTCAAATACTACTTATTTATTAATCTGGTGCAGACCTCTGATAGTATGTTAAGCATCATCTCCTCCTCATACTAGATATATAATTCTAAGTCATATTTATAAGTATTATAATTCTAAGTATTATATTAAAATGTTTTAAGGAAATACTCTGAAACAGAATTCAGTTGTTTCTTATCGTTCAGTCAGGATGTGGAGATAGTTTCCAAAGAAAAGAGCAGAGACTCGTCTTGAGTAACATTTTGAATGTAGGACTTTTATTTGTAAAAGAGTATTCCTACACTCTGGTACTTCTACTTTTACTAGAGTACAAGATCTGAGTACTTCTACTTTTACTCAAGTACAAGATCTGAGTACTTCTACTTATACTCAAGTACAAGATCTGAGTACTTCTACTTATACTCAAGTCCAAGATCTGAGTACTTCTACTTTTACTCAAGTACAAGATCCGAGTACTTCTACTTTTACTCAAGTACAAGATCTGAGTACTTCTACTATTACTCAAGTACAATATCTGAGTACTTCTACTTTTACTCAAGTACAAGATCTGAGTACTTATACTTATACTCAAGTACAAGATCTGAGTACTTCTACTCAAGTACAAGATCTGAGTACTTCTACTTATACTCAAGTACAAGATCTGAGTACTTCTACTTTTACTCAAGTACAAGATCTGAGTACTTATACTTATACTCAAGCACAAGATCTGAGTATTTATACTCAAGTAGGCCTAAAAGATCTGAGTACTTCTACTTTTACTCAAGTACAAGATCTGAGTACTTGTACTTATACTCAAGCACAAGATCTGAGTACTTATACTCAAGTACAATATCTGAGTACTTATACTTATACTCAAGCACAAGATCTGAGTTCTTATACTCAAGTACAAGATCTGAGTACTTATACTTATACTCAAGAACCAGATCTGAGTACTTCTTCCATCTCAGAGTAAGTCTGAAGTAGAGTGAGGCTGAGGCTGATACTGAATTTGTCAATTTAAGATCTGTATTACACAGTTCGTCCAGCAGAGAGCGCTGACAAATATATTTCTGCAGCATATATTAAAAGGGCAAGTTAAAAAACACCTGGATCATTTTCTAAATGACTTTTTTTAATCGTTCAAAGCCAATACAAAAATTGGGTTCGGCTTGCTTAATATTTATAAAATATAAATCTTAGTCAAAACATTTTATAGTAATTATTTGACTTTTTAATTCAAGCCATTTCCTATAATTATTAGTAGCAATTAATTAGTTGCTTTATTTAATGCCTTCCACATGTTTGTTTTTTAATGATGCAAAATGTGTCTAATAGACTTCTTTGACATAATGTTGGATTTATATAGTAATTAATCAAATTTGATCAAACAGCTGGCAGGTATTTAATTGCTGGTAATTAACAACGTATACAAATATAATTTGTATCACTTCAGATCCCAGACGAGGGTCTCACTCTCCTTCCTCTTTCTGAGTGCAGCGTTCATTCAAATATGATAAATCCTGACTGAATAATAAAGTGCTTCTGACTGTTAAAGACTCCATCTTCAGAAACACTTCTTACATGTTGGGGGAAAAAGAAGTTATTTGGGCAGATTTGAAAATATGCACTTTGAGTTTTTAATGATGTCTTTCAGAGACACGCGGGCCATCAAACGCCCTCGTCCTCTTTCATTTTCATCTGACACTAAAGTCAAATAAAGTAAACTTCTCTACTTGCAAGGATTTAAAAGAAGCAGCAGCAGCAGGAAGTGGATTCTGTTTGAGCTTTGACACACACACACACACACACACACACACACACACACACACACACACACACACACACACACACACACACACACACACACACACACACACACACACACACACACCATGTATACATCACTTCAGGGGACATTACATTGACTTACATGCATTTCCTGGAGTCTTATCCTAACCCTAACCAACACATGCCTAACCCTTGCCCTAAACCTAACCAAGTCTTCACCCTAAAATGTATTATTATGGGGACCTCCATGTTGTCCCCATAAGGGAGTCGAGTCCCCACACGTGACTGTTAACAGATTTAGGTCCCCACAAGTATAGTAATGCTAGGACACCGACACACACACACACACGTTTTATTCTCTATAAGTTTAAGATGTATAGAGACTATACAGATTATACTATTTGGTCATTTTGTCACATTTTTGGGTAATTTTGTTTCTCTTTTTGCAGTCGTTGTTCTCTCTATAGTCATTTTAAGTCACTCTGTGGTCATTTTGGAGGTTTTTCTGGTCATTTTGTGTCACATTGCGTTTCTTTTGTGCTTTTTTGGTAATCGTATGTCTCTTTGTTGTATTATTTGCAGTTACGAGTCATTTTCTGTTTTTTCTGGGTCATTTTTGCCTCTTTTTGTGGTTTCAGTCTCTTTGTGTTCAGAAAGAGTTTCTTCCTGGTTGTATCTCAGGGGCCTCGGACATTAGTGTTTGCTGCTGGTTTACCTGCTTTTTGTTTTTACTTTTCCTCCTCCTCCTCCTCTTCACCGTTTGCTCCCCGGCTACGCTGCACTTCCTCCTCCGTCTCTTCCTCCCCCTCTTCCTCTCCTCTCCTATAGCTGGACTCCCTCCATGTGATATTCAGTCTCTAGGCTCAGGTATGGCTCTCCTGCTTCCTCTCTTAACCCCCCCCTCCCTCTCATCATCAGTTCTCCTCCCCCCTGCAGAGGGTCTGTTTGCTGCTCCTGTTAATAAAGATCTTTCTGTCCTGTGGGAAATAAAGCGGTGCTATAAACGTTACTGCTCACAGTGACAGGGAAGGGGAGCAAACAGCCCCCCTGTGCACCCCCATATCTGTGTGTAGAGGATAACATGTTAGTACACCCAGAGTCCGACAGTCGGCACCGTTATCAGCGTCTGATTCAGCCTGTGATGTGGGTGAAGAGACCAAACTAATTACAAGTCTCCCTGCAGGTGGTTAGGGTTTTACTCACCACCAAGACCATGCAATTAATGTGCATTAAATGATGTTTAAAGTGCGTAAACAGACGCAGAATTGTTTATCTGTTTTAGTAACATATCCATCCATCATCTACCGGGTCGTGGAGGTATCAGTTCCAGCAGAGGGACCCAAACTTCTCTTTCGCAGAGATGAAGTCCCTCCACCTGGTCCTGGGTCTGCCCCTCGGTCTCCTGCCAGCTATCACCATATCAAACTCCTATAAAGATAATTAGAAGCAAACATTTTAGCACACATCACAATAAGACATTATTCTTTTTTTTAAATTGTAAATGGGAATTTGAAACAATGTTTTCAAAAAGTCCAAAATGCTGCAGAAATGTTCCATTTACTTACATCAAATAATCATAATAACCCAATTAAATATTTATTTTGGTCCGCTAAATCGTGTTTCCCTCTTTTAATTTGGCTGAACTGACCTTTTATGATAACAGAGATAATAAGAAATAATTAAAATATATAGTTCAAAATCTATTTATTAATAACATTATATAAAGTCGAGTCTCCAAGCTGATGAACACAAACGCCAGATATATTTGCAGACTGTCTGACACGGGTGTGATTTTAATATAAATAAGTTAAATTATAGAGTAATAGAGTATAAGATGTATTAACCATAACAATTATAGTAAGTCATCTAATCTTCTTTCTTATATTTCATATTAATTTATGAAGTTTTTACAGTGAAACTCACCTCATCTAACCTCCAGCCTCATCTCACCTGCAGTGTGAAATCGTCATCAGCTGTTGTGATGTCACTAATGTGTGTGTGTGTGTGTGTGTGTGTGTGTTGTGTGTGTGTGTGTGTGTGTGTGTGTGTGTAGTGTGTGTGTGTGTGTGTGTGGTGTGTGTGTGTGTGTGTGTGTGTGTGGTGTGTGTGTGTGTGTGTGTGTGTGTGTGTGTGTGTGTGTGGTGTGTGTGTGTGTGTGTGTGTGTGTGGTGTGTGTGTGCTGTCTCCTGGTTCACCTTCGACCGGGCCTCGGCCCTACCAGGACATCATCCTGTCCAACGACAACCTGACGGGTGTCGTGCAACAGCTACGATGACAGGGTGGTTATGGGTAATTCTGCGTTTGTCGCGCGGCGTTCACTACTGGGAGATGACGGTCGATCGCTATGACAACCAACCCCGACCCGGCGTTCGGCGTTGCCCGTAGCGACGTGCTGAAGGACGTCATGCTGGGGAAGGACGACAAGGCCTGGCGATGTACGTTCGACAACAACCGGTCCTGGTTCATGCACAACAACTCACACACCAACAGCGTACAACACACACACACACACACACACACACACACACACACACACACACACACACACACACACACACACACACACACCAACAGGTACAACACACACAAACACACACCCTACCAACCTGTCCTTGTTCATGCACAACAACTCACACACCAACAGGTAAACACACACACACACATACAACTCACACACCAACAACTCACACACCAACAGGTACAACACACACACACACACACACACACACACACACACACACCCCCCACAACACCAACCTGTCCTTGTTCATGCACAACAACTCACACACCAGCAGGTAAACAAACACACAGGTAAATAACTACAGGTAAAACACACACACACACACACACACACACACACACACACACACACACACACACACACACACACACACACACACACACACACACACACACACACACACACACACACACACACACAACTCACACACCAACAGGTAAACACAACTTAAAGTAAAGACATTGACAGGTAGACACAACAACTTCCTCATGTCTGTGTGTGTTTAGGACGGACGGTGGCATCAGTAAAGGAGCCACGATAGGGATCCTGATGGACTTCACCCGAGGTATCCTCATCTTCCTCATTAACGACGAGCAGCAGGGGCCGGTCGCCTTCCAGGGCCTGGAGGGCGTCTACTACCCCGCCATCAGCCTCAACAGGAACGTACAGGTACAGAGACATATTTCATTTTAAATGCTTACTGTTGGAAAAATATCACTCGTCACCGGCTTGAGCTTCAATCTCAGGATCCATGTATCTGTGATCCTCTCCAGAATGGAAGTAGTCATCACATACAGAGCATCAACTAGTTCCTGAACAGTGTCCTTCACATGCTGATATCCAAGAGAGGGAGTTACACAGTCACAAGATGGAGGAATAGAAAGCAGTATTCAATGTTTACTTCAGATTAGCTCCACGTCAGAAATGAGCATGCTTGATGTCTCTCTCCATAGAGGCTGAATCATCATGTTAATCACATAGCTATCATATGCCTCAAACAGTCCTGATGCTCTTCTAGGTAATCACACATCCTGTCATGTTCACAGCTACAGTTGGGATACCTTTGTTACCATGGGGACTCTGATATTGGAAGAGTACATTCAGTATTTTCACAACACTTACTATATTTTGTAGTTAATTTAGAAAAATAATCCCTGAAATACACCCCTTATTGTCTCGTGTTTGTGAAGTAGCTGCAGTAAAAGTCCTCTAGGCTTCTAAGTTTGGCGGGAAAGTTCCTGCAGTTGAAGAGGGTTAGCTTAGCTTTGCATTAATAGCGGAAATGGAGGGGAAAACCAGCCAAATGAACAAAAACCGAGGTGAGAAAACAACAGGAAGTCATTGGTCCAAGCCAAGAAAAGAGCCATATAAACCAGCAAATGATCTTTTAGTGTCTTTTTAGCTGTTTCCCCAGTTCCATACCCTACTGTATGCTGAGATGAGTAAGCTTACCCATTTGTGCGATTAACTGATATGAAAATGTATTTTGATGAAAATAAATTCAAGTTGGTGGAAAGATATTTTTTTATTTGATTAGATTTATTTCGAATGTGTAAAACAATAATACAAAAATGTTGCATGATAATTATTATACAATACAAAATTAAAGGTCCCATGTCATGCTTTTCCGGTTATCACCCGTCCCCTTGTGTGTTATGTAGGCTTTCTCTGCATGTAAACGGTCTGCAGAGTCACAAACCCTCAAAGTACACCCTGTAGCGAGTAAAACTCTAACACAGAAAAGACCTGTCTGTGCTGCCCCAGAACGCCTCGTTGGACATTTCTCTTTTTCCATTGTTTACTTCTTGGGTACAGTGACGTGCCCATACCCAAATGGACAAATCCACGGACTTCCTCACACACACTCAATCTTTTCTCAGCTGCAGCACCGCCAATTTCTCCTCCGCGGGACGTGGCGAGGCTGTGAGTCGGTGTGTGAGCACACACAAACTCCCAGCCAGGCTGTGTGTGTGTGTGTGTGTTGGGGCTGGTTTCGGGCTGGGTTTAGCTGTGTCTCGCTGTCTCGCAGACGGCCACTGGGCTCATAGGGAGGGGGGGGGCAGGAGCTCCAACAAGCCGTTTTAGGACAGAGAGTGAATACACATACTATACAGAGATGCTGTATGAGAAACCAATGTGAGTTTGGAACATTGAACAATGTAAATGTATTCTAGTAGACCTCAACAATGGAATTATGATCAGTGGAAATGGCCATGACATGGGACCTTTAAGCAATGTCAAATTGATATACAAAAATATTATTAATTCTAAATTATTTATATGTGGTGTCAAATATTTGTGTACAGTAGACATTTAATACAAATAATGTTAGCAATCTTTGTCAATTGTTAACAAATCCTTTCTTTGACTATTGTTTAAAGTATGATTTTATTTTTTACAATTGACCTAAAAATGTCAGTTTGATTTTTACCCAAACCATATCAACACTTTAAACCAATCAGAACACATTATGGCATTTCCTCTTCCTATTTCCCACCATTTAACAGTTCATAATGTATTTATAACCTGCGAGGATATATTATTTAAGAGATTTCCGAACACTTTGAGAGTTTGAGTCATGCACCGCTCCATTAGCCGCAGAAACAGCTGCAGGGTTGTTTGAGCCGTCTTTACGCTGCAGGCAGATGCAGAGTTTTTAACTTAGATTATGAGTTCAGTTATTATTCATTAAAACTGCTTTTTAAGTTTTACAAACACAGAGGATTAAAGCTTGAAGGGGGAAGCTTCAAAGACTCAACAGCAGTGATGGCTTTGAATGTCTTATTGCTCTGTTTACTGAGAGATAATCCAGCAGCTCCCTCTGCAGGCTGGACATATATTACAGCTGAGACACTGCAGGGGAATGGGGTAACATATTTAACTAGCAGATATCACCGTGACCCCCCACTTCACTATTGACATTAACACTTTATATTACAAGTTTTCTGACAAATTAGTTGTAATGCTATTTTTTGGTGAATTTAAGAGAAATCTGCAGACACAAACAGACGGGCCATTTCTCAATGTCGAGTAAACCTGCTGCAGAGCCACTATTCCAAGTATACTACGTCATCGAGTGGCGCCGCAGGACTGTTTAAATGCATGTTAAATGCCCAGCATTCGACGCCCACTCGATGACGTAGTATACTTGGAATAGTGGCTCTGCAGCAGGTTTACTCGACATTGAGAAACGGCCACAGAGTCACAAATGATCTTAAATCACCTTTTGAAAATCTGGAAAGCATTGCACTCGACTGCTTACCATATACATTAAAAACACATAGTAGGATATGCATGTTAAAATAAATGCATGCGGTCCTTTTAAAACAAACACAAACAATGTAAGCGGTAGTTGAAAAATATTTTAGTTTTTTTATTGCAAGTTTTCTCAAATGTTATGGTTAAATATGCCGATGAGGCATTTTGTTATGTTACATTTTGGTGAATTTAGGAGAAATCTACAGACACATTCAGTCAAATAAACTCCTTATTGTGGATTTTGCATAAAAGTAGAAGTGTTATGTATAATAATAATAATAACTGAGATGCATGTAGCGCCTTTCAGGGGACCCAAGGTCGCTTTACAGCAGGAGTAAAACAAACCAAAACCAAAACAGTCGGACAGACAAAACAACCAAATTAATTAGGGGCCGAAAGCCTTGGCTAACAGATGGGACTTGAGGGCCCTTTTTAAAGGCGTCAAGTGTAAAATAAGAAGTGTTATGTATGACAAATGCATTAAATACATGTGTTTCCATGAAAAGCCTCATGTTTTTTGTATGTAAATGTGTTTTTCTGCAGATCACGCTGCACACTGGTCTGCCCATCCCTGATTTCTACACCACTGGGGAGGCAGATCCGGCCAACTCGGTCTGCTGAACACTGACCGCGGCGGGGGAAACCTCTCCAGGATTTCCCAGGGTTCATCCTGCCTGTCAGTAACTATACCCCCCCCCCCCCTCCTCTCTGTAGGAGGCCCAAAGCCATGCCTTTATCATGCATAAACCTTGGACACTTGGACAAACTGCAGCTCTGAAATGCACCGTGCTTTGAAATCTGTTCTGTCAAGTTACAGTTAGTTAGAAAATCCTGTTTCAAAATGTGCAGTGATCATAATAACCGGTTAAAGGTCTCCTATTATACTGTCTCCTATTAGTGCTGATTCTCTGTCTGTTACTTTAGATGCAAATAAGGAGCCCCTCCCCACGCCCCTCTGAGAGAGATTTGGTTCAAAAGAACTCAATGGTGCTCTAGGAGGAGATTCAGGTGATAAGGGGGGGGGGGGGTTACCTTGGTTGCTGATTGGCTAATGGTTACACAAGCCAAAACATCGTTATGACATCATAAAGTGTCCAAAATCTGATCAGCTCATTTTCAGACAGGTTTTTATATAAATGGATCAGGACAAAAAGAGAGAGAATCTTTGTTCCTGAAACTTTCAGAGTCTCTTTCCACAAAGGGGACACATGTTGATGTAGAAGAGACATGAAGAAGAGGGGACACATGTAGATGTAGAAGAGACATGAAGAAGAGGGGACACATGTTGATGTAGAAGAGACATGAAGAAGAGGGGACACATGTTGATGTAGAAGAGACATGAAGAAGAGGGGACACATGTTGATGTAGAAGAGACATGAAGAAGAGGGGACACATGTTGATGTAGAAGAGACATGAGGAAGAGGGGACACATGTTGATGTAGAAGAGACATGAAGAAGAGGGGACACATGTAGATGTAGAAGAGACATGAAGAAGAGGGGACACATGTTGATGTAGAAGAGACATGAAGAAGAGGGGACACATGTTGATGCAGAAGAGACATGAAGAAGAGGGGACACGTGTTGATGTAGAAGAGACATGAAGAAGAGGGGACACATGTTGATGTAGAAGAGACATGAAGAAGAGGGGACACATGTTGATGTAGAAGAGACATGAAGAAGAGGGGACACATGTTGATGTAGAAGAGACATGAAGAAGAGGGGACACATGTTGATGTAGAAGAGACATGAAGAAGAGGGGACACATGTTGATGTAGAAGAGACATGAAGAAGAGGGGACACATGTTGATGTAGAAGAGACATGAAGAAGAGGGGACACATGTTGATGTAGAAGAGACATGAAGAAGAGGGGACACATGTTGATGTAGAAGAGACATGAAGAAGAGGGGACACATGTTGATGTAGAAGAGACATGAAGAAGAGGGGACACATGTTGATGTAGAAGAGACATGAAGAAGAGGGGACACATGTTGATGTAGAAGAGACATGAAGAAGAGGGGACACATGTTGATGTAGAAGAGACGTGAAGAAGAGGGGACACATGTTGATGTAGAAGAGACGTGAAGAAGAGGGGACACATGTTGATGTAGAAGAGACATGAAGAAGAGGGGACACATGTTGATGTAGAAGAGACATGAAGAAGAGGGGACACATGTTGATGTAGAAGAGACATGAAGAAGAGGGGACACATGTTGATGTAGAAGAGACGTGAAGAAGAGGGGACACATGTTGATGTAGAAGAGACATGGAGAAGAGGGGACACATGTTGATGTAGAAGAGACATGAAGAAGATGGGACACATGTTGATGTAGAAGAGACGTGAAGAAGAGGGGACACATGTTGATGTAGAAGAGACGTGAAGAAGAGGGGACACATGTTGATGTAGAAGAGACATGAAGAAGAGGGGACACATGTTGATGTAGAAGAGACGTGAAGAAGAGGGGACACATGTTGATGTAGAAGAGACATGAGAAAGTGGATTTTGCATAATAGGTGACCTTTAAAGCAATATAAGATATGTTGAACATTGCTCCTATTTGCTTTCTTGCCAAGTGTTAGATGAGAATATTGACATCTGATTGGGTTGCGACTCTTTTCATTATATATTACCCTTCAGATTATTTTCCAGATTGCTTCAGAAAATATTAACAAATGTGCATCCCAGGTTCCAGAGTCCAAGTAGATAAATATTCAAAGATATTCAGTTTAATAAAAGCAGCAAATAATCCAAATAAGAAAAGCTAAAAAAAACAGCAATGGCCTAAGCTTTTAATCAAATATCACAATATATGATATTTTAATCATTAAGCCTGTACTTTAAATATGAAGTTACAGTTGGCAGTAAATATGGTAGCTTTGGATTTTTCTAAAATACTTTAAAGTTTTAGAGTTGCTGGTTGGAGCATTTATTAACTTTGGTGTATTGCTGCAATGATCCCTGGGAGATCCGCATCACAGTCATATCCGCATCCGTGCACACGAGGCGCTTCTCTTAGTGGCTTGGCTTCTGTATCGTCTGTAATGAACTACAGGAGGGATTTTGTTGGTGTAATGATCATGAGAGCGGGCAGGTGTGTGCATTAAAGTGTGTTGTAAATGATGATGAAGCTCTTTCAATAAGGTGCTACAGCGCCGCGCTACATTCTGCTTTTTTTTACTGTAGGTGACTAAATCCTGGTAGTTTTGTAATACTGTTACTGAAACGCAGAGAGGTTTATAGCTAAATAAGTTATTGATGTTCAGAGTTTTTTCAATGAGAATTTATCATTGTTCCTTTATTTAATGTACAGTTATTACAGAAAGGGAAGAATCTTAATGTTGTCGCTTTAAAAAATGTGGTTTGTAATTTGTTCTCAAACTGATTATGTCCCGCTGAAGCAAACAGGAAAGGGAACGATGTACTGGACGTTGTTTTGGGCAACAGCCTCCGCAACAGGAAACAATATGGAGCAATGCAAAGTCATGCTTAGCACAAATACAGGAAGCTATACTAGCTAGGGAATGTTATCTTTCTAGCCAGCTGTTGCCAAAAGTGTGGCTCTCGTAACTTCAATTGGAATTATCTTTGAACACCCTGTGGTTAGACTTGTAGTGCGGACCTGACCTCTGGGTGTCATGAACAACATTTGGTGCCAACTAAACAAGTACATTTTGAGATGTTTAACAGAACAAGGGACATCTTTGCCAGATATTTATGGTATTTGTACTTTTCAATAATGCAAAAAGTGCCAAAATGTATGATAATTTAACCATTATGTGACACTTGAATTGGCAGATTATCTAATCTTCTACTGTATGTCTCATTTAAATTAAATAACAGAGGGAAAAATAATGATCCTACGTCTGTGTTTTCGTAATTTTTTCTCATGTCCCCTATCCCAGGGCTGTCAAACTCAAATACCGATTAAAAAATCGGTACTAGTCGAGGGTCGGACTGGTTCAATGTTTATTGAATGAATTCATTACACATATTAAACCTGGAACTAACAAATAGTTAAAGTATTGCCTATATAAACAACATTAAACATTACAAAATCAGTTTCATTCATTTCTTATGGCTCTATCTGCAGCTTTTCCGGAGTCATTTCTTATGATTACATTTTCCCACAGGCCAACAACAGCTTCAACAAAACTATTCCCCTCAAAGAGAAAAACAAACATGCCCTGTTGTCGTGAGAGAGAAAGTGCAGAAGGAAACATCCATGTAAACTCAGTGTGCTGCTCTGTGATGCTAGCTCAAGCAGATACTTGGCATCTCATCTTGGGTGCAAGGTCATCAATGTTTGGGCTCAGGCTCTGAGCTGAGGAAACCCTCAGGATTGAGTGAAGGTGTGCGTGCAATATACCGGCGGGCCAGATCTAATAGTAATTAGAAATGATCCTGCAGGCCGAAATTAAATCCACCAAGGGCCTGATTTGGCCCCCGGGCCTTGAGTTTGACACATGTGCTCTATCATATCCTCTAAGTGGGTTGATTTGTAGGTGGTTAAACAAAACACTATTACGCCTATTTCTTCGTTATCTAGCAGTGCTGCCTGCAGTTGCTGCTAATGGAAAATACAGAGCAATGAGAAAAGTCTGTAGGACTCATCCTCTGGGAACCATGAATATCTGTGCTAAATGTCTTAGGAATCCATCCAATAGTTGTTGAGATAATTCTGCATGAATGTGGGGACCTGAATTCAAAATGTCCCGAGGTCAGGTTGAGGTAACAGATTCCCCGGTACATCCTCTTCCTGAACATGTCCAGCATACACATTAAAATGCTTTCCTGTGTTTAAGCTTCATGGGCGTGCCTTTCCCCCTCTTCAATACTCAAAAGATTTATGAAAACTTTGCTAATAAATAAATCATTGCTTCAGCAGAGGAACTGTAACATCTGTGATGCCTGACTTCACCTGCTGCTATTTTTCTATCGGCATTGAGGAGCAAATAACCGTGTTTGTTATGGACATAATATCCCCAGTCAGGTGTCTTTCTTAACTTTATAAATCCTCTAGCATTTTTATTTTATCTCCCCCAGGATAAATATTGATTGTAAAGCAGAATATATCATTTTCAGTATACGTGCATGTGTGCAAACTGCAGTGCTCAGAAAGCTGCACGGCCTTTTAAGCCTTGATTTATGCATCGTAGGCAGGGCCTTTTCTCCGGACGTAAATATAACGTAAATACAAAAGCAGCCATTATCACAACATTACACAACCTTAGAATCCAGGAATAACAAACACATTGGCTTTAATTCAGATAATTAAAGGGATTCATATGATTATTAACACAAATGATCTTCTCCTGGAACATTTTCTGTGTGAACTAGTTATATTTTTGACTGAAAAATAACATAAATGTGTGTTCCTGTTCTGAACATAAGAGGGCACTGATGTTTAAAAGGTGTGTGATTGTAACGTTTATTATTCCAAAGCAGCCAAAAACACTTCAAAGATATTAAACATAGACCTGGGGATTATTTAAACTTCAAACTTTTATGAATTATTAAAAAACGTGCACACAGTCGCTGGGCGACACTGGGTGTTATATATCCAAATGTACGTGTGTGAGAGAGAATGTGAATGTGTGTGTTGCATTATAACCTCATTTAATTGATTATTTTTGCTGTTTGATGCAAGGTGGAATGTGATCACTGGATATTTGTAATTTACAGTGATACAGGAATATGTCTACAGAGAGTATTATGAATATAAAATGTTAAAAACATTATTTGATTTGAACACAGTATGATTATTATGATTATATGTCTATCATTACTGCTATTATGATGATGATGATGATGATGATGATGATGAAGTGTAAAATGAGCCGCTGTGTTCTTTTGTATGTGTGAATATTCAATAAATAGGTGTCGACGAAGTTTGATGTTGCCTGGAATATTTTTTATATATATTTGTCTGTTTTAATGTTTTTATATTTCATTGTCTTATAGCAGTGAACCAAAGTATATATTTAAAGTGATCTCCTTTTAAAGAGGCCCTATTTGTTTTAACTTCTGGAACATAATGACATAACTATACACTTGTGCTCCTATTGGCTAGTGCTCCAACACATTGTACATGATAGGCTAAGGGGCGGGACATCTCTAAGCGGTTGACCAATCACAACGGAGCCGGCCAGCTAACCAATCGGAGCAGACTGGGCTCTGGTTTCAGACAGAGGGTGAAAAGAGAAATCTGCCTGGTTTGTTATTATTATGACAGAAAACAAAGGACATTATATAATGCTACTAGTATACAAACTGTAGTATCATATAATGTCCTTTGTTTTCTGTCATGTTTGTATTAATGTTTGGAACTAATTGAAGCAGGTCACCATTGTAAAAGAGGTCTATGATCTCAATGGGTTTTATCTGTATAAATAAAGGTTTTGAATTGAATTGAATTATAAATGAAATTTATTATTATTTTAGTTTTTATAAAAACCTGCACTTTTTACATATGTTCTGTCTTAAGATTGACCTAAAACAGAAATGTCAAGGTACAACTTTTCTAAAATCCTGCAAAAAGACAGCAAATAGAAAATAAATACAAACAAAATATATTTCTCACGGACATAGCATTTCAAATGATATCCGCTGTTTGTGTTTGTTTTGGAGGCTGGCATCCTATTATTCTAACATGCGTATCCTACTCTGTGTTTTTACTCTTGGGCAATGCATTCCAGATTTATAAGAGGTGAAGTGTCATTTAAGGTCATGTTTTGCTAACTTTGGCTTTTTGTTCTCCTGAATTCACCAACAGTTAGCATTACATAATGCCTCGTAAGCATATTTAAACGCAACATGTTAGCGTGTTTTAGCGTTTGCAGACCATGATGCAGTAAAACCTATGGAACAAACCACAGGAGGGAACACCACAACAAGCAGAACAAGGGCCTCTTTGAAGAGTAAAGAGAATAGAAAAAGCAAGTTTAAATGGAATAGAAGAAGTAGAAAACACTGTTCTGTATTCTGTATAAAGTAATATTAATAATATTTAGATTTAAAAGACACCAGAAACAGAAACGTGTTCAGCTTTGATTTATAAGCTTTAAACTGAGTATGTTTTACATGCACACACTTTATTTGTAGTGCAACAACTCTATTATCACCTTTAATGTACTAAACCTAAGAACAGATCTTGAATAAAAGCACCTTATTGTTTGCACATCTGAAACTCTGCACACACTTTCTCTTCCTGTTGTGATCGTGCAGTGTGTGTGTTGCGGAGGAAACCCCTCCCCCTGCAGCCACCAATCAGCAGCAGCAGCAGGTGGAGCCTCCAGCTGTAAAAACCTCCACCATGTTACCTTCTCTCTGCACTTCACTCTGCAGAGCCTCCCAGCACACACCTGCTGCTCCCCCCCCACACCCTAGCCTCAGCATGGCCACCCCGCTCACAGACCAGGAGAAGAGGAAGCAGATCAGCATCAGGGGCATCGTGGGAGTGGAGAATGTGGCGGAGCTGAAGAAGGGCTTCAACAGACACCTGCATTTCACCCTGGTGAAGGACAGGAACATCGCTACTCCCCGGGACTACTACTTCGCCCTGGCCCACACCGTCAGGGATCACCTGGTGGGCCGCTGGATCCGGACCCAGCAGTTCTACTACGAGGCCGACCCCAAGGTAAAACTGGGGATATAAAGTCCACTTACGCATCAGAGTAGGATTCCCAAGCTGCAAAAAAAGTATGTTTTTAACAGCTTGGAGACCCTTGAAAGTGTGAAATCCTGAGACTAGGCTGTCATGTAGGTGTGTCCTATTACAAGATTTCGTATTTTTGTTATAAGAACAACTCATTTTGTATCTTGCGATTCACATCGACCACAAATATACATTTAAATGTAGTAGAAAAAACGACCAAAAAGTGATCAGAACAAGACATAGAACTGAACTAAAACAAACAAGAGTATGTTTTGTATATGTTTGAGACCCTTAAATGTCATGGAGGTGTCTCCTGTTAAAATATTTGATCAAACAGAGAGAAGTGTTTTGTATTCTTATAATTTAAAAACAAATGTTCCATGTAACGATTCACCACGACCACAAAGAGACATTTAAATGGACCCAGAGATGCAAAACCACCAAAAAGACATGGTTTTAATGTTTGAGACACCTCAAATTGCACAACCCTGAAACAAGGCTCTCATTTGTGTTAATCACTGACATGATTGATTGATTGAGTGATTGACTGACTCCAAAACACAGATAACAGTAGTCTAAAATGTGTTTTTAACATGTTTAAGACAGAAAATCCTCATAAAGTCTGTTGTAGGTGTGTCACATCAAAGGGTGCGATTAAGGACAGAAGTCAGGCAGAACATGCACTGGTTGATTTTGATATTTGTAGATGTTTAGCCTAAATTAAATGTTCCATCTTTACCTCAATCAAAGACAAATGTTTTTGACATGGTTTTGACATCTGAAATTGTGAAATCAGTTTCACAATTTCAAAAAAACTCACGAACTACACAGATTTTGTACATGACACTTGAATATATTCTATGACACATGTTACAGTTATTAAGTAAGTTATGATGAAGTATGACTACGAAGAGACATGACGCATAGATGCAATTCAAACAGAGATTCAAAACAGCCAAAGATAGCTGCAACACCTCTGCAGAGAGACATCAAATGACTGTAAAGAAACGAGTATCCAGAGACATAAAGTGTCTTTGAAAAGAAGTACAAACTAAATATTTTTCTTCTCACTTGCATCTAAAAAGTCTCCCGGCATCATTGTTTGTGTTTGTTTTGGAATGTATTCATAGCAAAGAGCATTTTCTTCTGCATGTTTATTCAAACACATTATTATGGATGGACGCCATCTTGTGCAATGTTTCCTGCTGTTGAAGAGTTTCCAGGTCATTGCTTCCTGTTTACACAATCAGGAAAATGTTTGCTTCCTTGTTCCAGTTTTGCTGCAACACTCCCACTGTATTTCCCTGCAACCTAACTTATTTTTGGTATGTGCATGCATGGTAACATGATGTGTTTTGTTTGAGCAGAGGGTGTATTACCTGTCTCTGGAGTTCTACATGGGCCGGACGCTGCAGAACACCATGATCAACCTTGGGCTGCAGAACGCCTGCGACGAGGCCATCTACCAGGTCAGAGTACACCAAAACAGCCACAAACACACACTTTAAAGGTCCCCTATTATACTGTTTTTTTTTTTGTATATACAAAACATGTCTCTGAACTGTTTGGCTGAAGCACCAAGCAGATCATTGCAGCATCCCATAATCCCCTCTGTTTCAGCCCCGTTTCAAAAGTGCTGATTCTCTGTCTGTTACTTTAGATGAAAATAAGGAGCCATGCCCCTCTGAGAGATATTTGGTTAAAAAGAACTCAATAGGCGCATTCACACCGGAGTACTTTTCCCACAAAGGTTAATCAGAACTTAGTTCATGAGAACTCTTTAGTTCTCATGAACTAAGTACAGATCGCGTTCACACCGGAATAAGTCCCTGGGGGAGGATTAGGCAAATTAAGCCGCTGACGTCACTTCTTCTTCTGCTTTGGGTTTACTGGCAGGCCGCAAACAACTTCACGGCGTATACTGCCGCCCAAAGTCCCCGGCCGGAAGTCCCCGGAGTTGGGGACTGGCTTCACTATTCACGTCGACACCTCCTCATCTCCACCGCTCCCATGTTTTATTTTGTGTTGCCATAAGTTAGTCTCTGCGTTTGTGCGCTGGGCTAATGCTAATGGGAGGATAATAAAATGGCGGCTTCACAAAACTTTTTGGGAGTTTTACGGGGCGTGGTTTGCATTCCGCCCAGCCAATCAGACACAGGAACCTTTTTCTCCCACGAAAGTCCCTGCTCTCTAGCAGGGACGGAAAAGGGGGTGAAAAAGGTTCTGATGAACTAATTTTAGTTCCGGCTCTTTTTGGTGTGAATGCAACATTTCGGAACTATATCTGAGTGGGAAAAGTACTGCGGTGTGAACACGTCTAATGGTGCTCTAGGAGGAGATTCAGATGATAAGGTGTGGAGGGGGGGGGGGGGTTACCTTGGTTGATGATTGGCTAATGGTTACTCAAGCCAAACAAATCGTTATGACATCATAAAGTGGTCAAAATCTGATCAGCTCATTTTCAGACAGGTTTTTATAGAAATGGATCAGGACAAAAAGAGAGAATCTTTGTTCCTGAAACTTTCAGAGTCTCTTTCCACAGAGGGGACACATGTTGATGTAGAAGAGACATGAAGAAGTGGATCTTGCACAATAGGTGACCTTTAAAATATGCATCATGACTCTGCTGCTCTCCATGACTACCTGTTTTTGCATAAACGTTTTAAAAGTTGTTTTTCTGTCCCTGCAGCTGGGGCTGGACATGGAGGAGCTGGAGGAGATGGAGGAGGACGCAGGGCTGGGGAACGGAGGCCTGGGCCGACTCGCAGGTAATTAAACTAACATTTTATTTGATCTCAACTCCTCTGAAACAGTTCAATGAAAAGACAAAGAAAGTCAAGTTTATTTGTTTTGAACAATAAGGCCATTCAAACTCAAACAGTCAGGCATACAACTTTTGAGAATTAGGCCTTTCTGCTGAGAACATTTACCACAACAAGGCAATTCAAAGTGTTTTACAGACACATGTGAAATATTGCAAAATAAAAACTAATAATACTAACTAAATAATTAAATACTTAAAATATCTTGTAATTCTTGTATTACAATATTAAAGTGTCCTACTACTTTTAAACATGTTACCTGTGGTGCAACAACACTCTTGTATAACTTCTAAATGTATCATCAATCATTTATATATATATATATATATATATATATATATAATTTAGAATCTGTAATATTTTTGAATATCAATTTGTAGTTTTTGTATTGTATAATAATTCTCATGTTAAATGTTTGTATTATTGTTTTACACATTTGAAATAAATCTAATCAAATACAAACAAATATTTTGCACTCGTCCTTTAAAATCCTCTGCACGTTTAAAGCAGCCGCAGACATGTTGCAACAGAATGTGTAGAGGAGCATTACTCAATCAGTTAACTGCCATTGTGTGTTCTTTATTCTTTATGTATACTTATGAAGTCGTTTCTCCACAGCGTGTTTCCTGGACTCCATGGCCACTTTGGGGCTCGCAGCGTACGGTTACGGTATCCGGTACGAGTACGGCATCTTCAACCAGAAGATCAAGGACGGCTGGCAGGTAACTGCAGAGAAACAGTAACTGCTGAAGAGCTTAAGATCACTGCAGGATGATCGCAACTGGTCTTTACTAATCACAACATTTCTTATGGCATCAAAGAGGAAGACATTACAATTTCACTTAAATTAACACATTCATAAATTTCTGACACTAAAATAAAGGATGAGAGAAAAGTGCATCAAAAGCCTGGATACAAACAATGACATCGACAAAGACATGAAGGCTGTAAATAGTTAACAGTGCTGCACTTCAGTTATATGCAAAAACTACAACACTCAGTTAGCTACAGTCCTTTTGCGGTAAAACAATTGTTCAGATTTCATTACATTCAAAATAATTCAAATGAGCCCAGTTTAGTCTCTTCAGTGAAGCACTGTGAAATTATTTTAATTATTTTTAATATATTTTATTGAAGAGAGCTGAGCCAGAAGGCAAAGCTCTCTGTCTACCGGGCCATTTTCGTTCCTACCCTCACCTATGGTCATGAAGGATGGGTCATGACCGAAAGAACGAGATCGCGGATACAAGCGGCCGAGATGGGTTTTCTCCGCAGGGTGGCTGGCGTCTCCCTTAGCCTGTCCACACGGCGGCGTGCGTTGAAGCTTCAACGCTTCTGCCCATTCACTTTGAATGGGGTGACGTCACGCTTTGCCGAACTGGGGGGGAGATTCATGGGATTGGTTGTTGTTCGAGCTTCAGACACTCCCGCCGGCAAGCTTCAACGCACACCGCCGTGTGGACGGCGTGCGGGAAAGGAAAGTTTGGGGTTCTCTGCTGGAACTGCTACCTCCGCGACCCGACCACGGATAAGATGGATGGATATTTTATTGAGCATTAAAAGTACAAAATATACAATGACAGAATAAGAAAGGTACAGAAACATAATGCTCACTTTAGGAAGAAGATTTTTTATTCTTATGCAAGTTGAGGATCATTTCAGTATATGGTCTTTATAATTTTTGTATCTATTGCATTCTTTTAATGAATGAAGCAGATGAGAATAGAGTCAACGTTTTGGGAATAAATCTAACTACTAGTGTGGCATACAGTATAGGGCATATACTGAACGTTTGACTTTATTTTTTACATTTCAAAGTCAACTTTATTGTCAATCTTTCAGTTTGTGTGTACAGAAACCGAAATACCGTTTCCCACAATCCCGAATACAATAACAAAGATATATATATTAAAAAAAATATATACACACACACAATCAACAGACACATTTGTACATATGCACACATTAAGACATAAATACAATCACAACAATCAATTTAAAATAACAGTCGCTTCAATAACTTTGATAAATGTGCGTTAGTGCATGTCTCATTGACATAAGAAGAAAATATCTAAAGTATTCTCACTTTTTTCAGAAATGACGTCAAAACGTTGGGAGTAAATCAAACTCCCAGCATAAAAGATCAAATTGATACTATTCTTGCAACACAACATTGAAATTATCCTTCTCTTATATGTCTGCCTTACTTTATTTTTCCAAACATTATCAGCTCTAAATTACCTGTTTTTTTTTTTACCTTTTTTAAAACACATTCTTTATGAACTCAGTGACCTGAAATAACCAGATTCAACCCTTTCTTATCTCTGACTGTGAAACCGCTCTTGCTGCAGGAGTCGGAGTGGCTCGAGGCCAAAGTAGAAATGAATTACATCACATGAAAGATAATCATTAACGTCCTCCACAGACTGCTGCGGTTTTAGATGAAGAAAACAAAATAAATATTGTGTATTTTATGATAAGAGATTCTCAAACTAAAGGCCTTTGCCCTTTTTAATCCTGCTGGCTGTTTGCTGTTCATCCCACAGAGTAAACACGCACCATGAACTAGATTTTAAACTCGGTGTTTTCTCACCAGAGGATGAATTTACACGTTAAATCCTGCTGCTAGTGGAGAGTAAAAGTAGAAAGTAAGTGGGTGCTTTAATTGTATCTGATCTAATTATTGATCTCATAGCATTATAATAACTTGATAAATCACAGAACTGAAACATTTTTGTGACTTCAAAGTGCTGTGTGCAGAGGTCAGATACGTTTTAGGGTCTTGCTCAATTCTTCTTCTTTCTCTCTGAAGTCCAATATGTTATGTCATAATAAAGCTTTTCAGAGGACACGTGAATATGGGCACAAACCACCCCAAAGAGAGAAGCTAGACATGAAGATAGAAAAAGACTACAAAGCGACAAATAACCATAATCAGACATACAATTACTAGAAAGGTAAATCATTTAAAAATAGACATAAAATAACTACTACTTAGATATTTTATTTAAGTGTATTTGAAGTGTACTAAGTATTATGTTCGTAACCTGTATTTAAATCAGGCTTTATAATTATTTGAGTGACCGAGATCATGTAAGTGTATTTCAAGTGTACTATGTATTCATTTATTGAGCTGTACTTAAATCAGGTTTTAAAATAGTTTGACTGATAGAGATCATGCAATGTTATTATTTGTTTATTGATTGTTATGAACCTACCTGAGGACCACAGATGGAAATTAGCTATTAGCTATAATCTGGCATATTGCATCCCTTCTCATTGCTGAGATTAATGTTTTTGTATGCATGGTCCTTCTATAAATAAATACAAATACAAAGGGATATAAAATGACCGAAAGAGACATAAATTAACTTTAAAGAGACATAATTAACTATAAAGTTACATAAAACGACAAAAGAGACACAAATCAACTATGAAGAGACATTGAATAACTAAAATAGACATAACACAACTAGAAAGAGGTTTTAAGGAGACATACATTGACTAAAAAGAGTAAATCAGCCACAATTGGAAAGTTACTACAAAGAGACATCAATCCAATAAAAAGAGACAAGAAATTTGGTGCATTTTATTCTGCATATGGACCTCATAACATCAAATGTACTTGATAAATCACAGGTGCTGTGTGTTTGTGTCAGAGGTCAGATAAGTGCTTGTGTCTTGCTCAACACTTCTCTCTCTCTGGACGTTTTATCGTATAACAGCTGTTTACCTTTGCCCTGTGTGACCTGTGCAGGTGGAGGAGGCCGATGATTGGCTGAGGCACGGGAACCCCTGGGAGAAAGCCCGCCCCGAGTACATGCTGCCCGTCCACTACTACGGACACGTGGAAGAGA
This sequence comes from Gymnodraco acuticeps, assembly GCF_902827175.1. Taxonomy (NCBI): domain Eukaryota; kingdom Metazoa; phylum Chordata; class Actinopteri; order Perciformes; family Bathydraconidae; genus Gymnodraco; species Gymnodraco acuticeps. The sequence goes on from NW_022990514.1 coordinate 278,565, forward strand.
CCAAAGACGGGTCCAAATGGGTCGACACTCAGGTACTCAGACGCAAAACAACAACAGCAAAATATAATCCATAAAGGAATTACTTTGAGACTCGCAATGACCATGTGACGGGGCAAAACAATACGATACAGAAGGATAAGAACAAGATGTAAAACAGCAAAATAGAGACACAAAATATCATCAAAGGGACCAACTACAAAGCTTCTCAAAATGATGTTGCATAATGATTTTAGGGAGATGTTAATTGTCTACAGCACATGTGTCAAACTCAAGGCCCGGGGGCCAAATCAGGCCCTTGGTGGATTTAATTTCGGCCCGCAGGATAATTTGTAATTACTATTAGATCTGGCCCGCCGGTATATTGCACGCACACCTTCACTCCATCCTGAGGGTCTCCTCAGCTCAGAGCCTGAGCCCAAACATTGATGACCTTGCACCCAAGATGAGATGCCAAGTATCTGAACTAGCATCACAGAGCAGCACACTGAGTTTACACGTTTCCTTCTGCACTTTGTTTCTTGAGACAACAGGGCATGTTTGGTTTTCTCTTTGAGGGGAATAGTTTTGTTGAAGCTGTTGTTGGCCTGTGGGGAAATGTAATCATAAGAAATGACTCTGGAAAAGCTGCAGATAGAGCCATAAGAAATGAATGCAACTGATTATTTAATATTTTAATGTTTTTATAGGCAATTATTTAAGCTTTCCAGGTTTAATATGTGCAATAAGTTCATTTCAATAAGTTCTGCAATAAACATTGAACCAGTCCGGCCCTCGATTAGTACCCATTTTATAATGTTGGCCCACTGTGTATTTGAGTTTGACACCTGGTCTACAGAGTGACACAAAACGACCACAAACAGACATAAAGTGAACGCCTATGAGAAGTCGCCAAACTACGAATGAATGATACAAAAAGATAACAGATCACAGATGCAGAACAATTTTTAAGAGACTTCAAACCATCTCAAAGACACAATATGACCACAAAGAAACGCAAAACAACCACAAACAGAGATAAAAGGACTAAAAAGAGACGCAAAAGCATCTTTAGAGTGAAGCAAATAACCAAACAAATCATACAAAATGACTAAAGGACTTAATATGATCACGAAGGGATAAAAGATGACTACAAAGAGACTCCAACGTCTACAAAGTAAAAACTGAAAATGATTATATTTGTCATTTCTATGTCGGAGTTACTTTTGGCTATTTAAATTAAATGGACAAATCTATTTATTTATACTACTTTATGTCAACATTACAACGTAATTTTATAGTTGTATTATGAATATAAATCAGGATGTCTTAAAGCATGTCTCCTCTCTTCCATCTTCCCTACCCATGCCTCTGGGTGAGATTACAGAGACTTTATTTCCTGCCTGTGTTTGTGCAGGTGGTTCTGGCGATGCCGTACGACACGCCCATCCCCGGGTACATGAACAACACGGTGAACACCATGAGGCTGTGGTCCGCAAAGGCGCCCAACGACTTCAACCTCAAGGACTGTGAGTGCACAGGGTTTACACTATTTCTGATGTAAACCAACTTTTGCTAAACAGTCATTTCAACAAGAAAGAAGGAAACTGCCGCAACTCAGGCACGTTGCATAGAGACGTCTGTGTTGCTCAAAGGTTCAGTTTTCTTCTCCTGTAGACTTTAAAATGCACTTTGGATTATAAGCACCTGAAGGCAGCATCTCCCTGGTCCAATGGGATCTCTCCATTTGATTTTGGATTGGTGTCAAACAAACATTTGTGATACTTACACATTTTGTACACCAGGATAATGTCCACATATTAACACCACTGTATGATTTCTGAAGAAAAAGCTAACTTTAGGCTACAAAGGAACTACAGCACGGTCACATGACTTCATGTCTCCCCGCTAAGCTAAAGGTGGCTAATGTTGGGCTATAAAGGAACTACCGCACGGTCACATGACTTCACGTCACCACCGCTAAGCTAAAGACGGCTAACGTTGGGCTATAAAGGAACTACAACACGGTCACATGACTTCATGTCACCACCGCTAAGCTAAAGCCGGCTAATGTTGGGCTATAAAGGAACTACAGCACGGTCACATGACTTCACGTCACCACCGCTAAGCTAAAGACGGCTAACGTTGGGCTATAAAGGAACTACAGCACGGTCACATGACTTCACGTCACCACCGCTAAGCTAAGGCAGCTAATGTTGGGCGTGATGACGTTTAGTCGTCTCATTTAGACGCTTGTTATCAACCAACGTTTTTGAAATGACCAGTGGGGTATTTACTGACGTATTTTACCAAAAACACATCCAGTAAACTATTGACATCCACACCAGGGGACAGGAAGTGATAAAGTGCTGACTCATGTAAGGTGTGTATATAAGGACTCATTCCTGCACCACTTTTGTTGTCAAGGTAACTAAAATGGTCTTCCCCTGTCTGCAGTTAATGTTGGAGATTACATCCAGGCGGTTCTGGACAGAAATCTGGCGGAGAACATCTCCCGTGTTCTTTACCCCAATGATAATGTGAGTTCAATATGTTGATGTATTTGCAGAAATGTGCATAATACAGTACATGTTGAAGTGGTACTACTAAACTCTGTCTGTGTTTTATATATTTTGTAGTTCTTTGAAGGGAAGGAGCTGCGTCTGAAGCAGGAGTATTTTGTGGTGGCGGCGACACTGCAGGACATCATCCGACGCTTCAAGACCACGAAGAAGGGATCGCCTGGACGGACTTCCTTCGAGAGCTTCCCCGACAAAGTAAGAAACTCCCACACACCGTTGAAAAAACTTACTGATGAAATATTTATTTACACAACTCCTGCACCACACCGGCGAACTGAAGGTTGTGCAATTGCGTTTTTTCAGTGTGAGAAACTCTGCAGATATAACGGTGTGAGAAGGTGTGGCTCATCTTATGCAATTTTTGTCTTTAATTCAAAAGGAAGATCAGATATTAATCCTTAAATGGGCATTCAATATTTTGGAAACTGTAATGATTGCTATTTTCTACATTACAGCCATTTTACACTGTAACTACCCCAATATTACACATTAATAAACTCCTATTACACCGTTATCACACCAGGATTACACCTATATTACTCCCATAATACACTGTTATTAGACTGTAATTAAACAGTTATTACACCCATTTTACACATGGAAACACCCTGTAAATGAATGTATCCCCCAGGAAACGGAAACCATTTAAGGTCCCACAGCAGCTCCTTTACGCTTCATTTATAGGAGGTCAAATAAATAAAAACGTTATTATGATTATTTTGTGTTTTCCAGGTCGCTGTCCAGCTGAACGACACTCATCCGGCCATGGCCATCCCTGAGCTCATGAGGATCTTTGTGGACATCGAGAAGCTGGACTGGGACACGGTGAGTCAGATTTACATTTTTTGTTGAGGGTTACTCAAGTGAAACCGGATGACATCACTGCAAATAACACAAAAGGTTAAAACGACATGATGACAGAATGATTATTCCTGTGTTGCATAATGTTTAATAACATATTCATGTGGAAAGTCAGGAAAGTCAGGAAGGTTAGGAAATAACATCCAGACAAGAAAAGGAAGTTTGTTGATGCAACATTTGGGATGTAAAATAGAAATCAGGAAAGCCGGAAATGTTTAGGCTTGCATGCAGTTCCAGATGGCGACGTAAGAGTGACAACAAAAATATAAAAAATAATATATCTTAAAAAGATAAGTCAATAAATATGGAATAAATAAGTGCATTTGATAAAAGTGAAAATATATAAATATTAAATTAAACATGTGGAGTTATAAGACTTTATTTATTTCACACAGAAAATATGCATTATTTTATGGTTTGAACAGTAAATTCTATTTTTGTTTTGAAATATTTCATGTAATAACAGTTTATTTTATTTATTGCGTTTCTCAATTTAAATGTTATGTATCCCCCTTGATATTTCCACATTTGTATTAACTGCGTCATCCTTTTTTACGGCACTCTTATGACTCCATACATGCAAAGTTAAGGTGTATTATTTAATAAGTGTAAAATGATTTCTGCAGGCATGGAGCCTGACCCAGCGGACCTTCGCCTACACCAACCACACGGTGCTGCCCGAGGCTCTGGAGCGCTGGCCCGTGGAGCTGCTGGAGAAGCTGCTGCCCCGACATCTGCAGATCATCTACCGCATCAACCAGCTGCACCTCGACGTACGGACACAACAAACACAACAATGGCATGCTTTTAAAGGAAACCAAGTTAAAATGGTTTTTATTTGGAAAATCACCGTATTTGATGAATGCATCAAGTAGACTAAATGTGACAAAATATGCAAACAGAGATTTAACACGTACACTTATTTAATGGTTTGCATCTGCAGATCATTAAACACATCGATCCACCTCGATGCACAGGTTCAGCAAACAGAGAGATTTAACCCTTCTGTGAGACATACATGTGATACTTTAAATGTGTGTGTTCCTGCAGAGGATTGCCACCCTGTACCCAGAAAACATGGACAAACTGAGGAAGATGTCTCTGATCGAAGAGGACGGCTGTAAGAGGGTGAACATGGCGCACCTGTGCATCGTGGGATCGCACACCGTCAACGGAGTCGCCGAGATACACTCCAACATCATCAAGACGGACGTGTAAGACACACACACTCTTGAAAACACATTCTTTTTTTCAAGTACAGACCCATGTTTAAAAATACTCCAAAAAAAAAGTAGTACTGACTAAACTTCTTTACTCAAGTACAAGTAAAGAAGTATGGGCTTCGAAATGTACTGAAGTAAAAAGTACCCATAACTTTGTGTCCTTGGGCAGGACACATTTTCTGTATTCACTGTTACATGTCTATGTGTAATATGTAATGTAAAGCGTTTTGAGCATTCGGAAAAGTGCTCTAATAAATGTAATGAAACATAGATTCAAACTAAAGTAACCAGCCTGTTTTGAAGAATGTTGATTATTACACTCTGAACTAGTTAAAACCTGGAGCTACAGGAGGGCTCTTCAGAATTGATTGTGGCATCTCAACCGTGTGGTCAGATCGTGGCCCGTGACATGTCTTGTGAGTTCTCCGGCCGAAGCTCCAAATAAACCGTCAGTGTTTGCCATCAAAGCTCCAGCGCTCCTTGTCTCTGAGTCCTGACTCCCATTGCTTCAGAAGTTTCCCCCACACCAATTATTGATATACATTTTAATAAGACGGTACCCAATATAGATACTTGTGGGACACCATTTTTGATATTTAAAATGGTCTCCAATAAGTCGCAAGTGTCCCTATTTATACAAAACGATGAAACACAGTAAGCAACCGCCCTTCCCGTTTCTCTCCCACAGTTTCCGTGACTTCAGTGAAATGGAGCCGCAGAAGTTCCAGAACAAAACGAACGGCATCACGCCGCGCCGCTGGCTTCTGCTCTGCAACCCCGGGCTGGCCGAGCTCATCGCTGAGGTCTGTTTGAAAAATAAACATTCAAAAGATTCAACATGTATATTTTCTACTTCTTGTTTATTTCTTTTAATTTTCATTGTACAATGCCATGTCTTTTTATGCTGCTGCAACACAAACATTTCCCAAATTGGGATCAATAAAGTACTTATCTTATCTTTTATATAAATACAAATCATCGAGGCACCTGTCTTTTGATTGAATCGAGTGCTGAACAATTTTTGAAATATATATATATGAGAAATAATAATAGACTCGTATAAAAATACATGTGGAAATCACAAAATATTATAATAATTTCCATTTATTTTCTTATATATTTAAAGTGTTTATATATATATATATTTAAATACACACTTTTCTTGAAATAACCTTTTTGCATTTTGTTTATTTTTTCCTTTATAGATTTTGTATATACTTTTTTATTTATTCCTCTTTATATAGAAAAAGAATTGCCGAGTCTTTTGTAGTAATAACAGTAATAAATGAGGTGGAGTATATTAAACACTTATTTTTGTGATGTCTAATTGTATTCAGGTGATTGGGGAGGATTATGTGAAGGACCTCTATCAGCTGAAGAAGCTCTTAGAGTTTGTTGATGATGCCGCTCTGATCCGGGACATCTCCAGAGTCAAACAGGTAACTGAGCACTTCTTTTATTGAAGTACTGCACTAAATTGAAAACCTACTTTATACCTATATTCAACCTCATTTCAAAGGGATTTTAAATAATAACCAAACCACACAATAGGTTAATTTCTAAACATCATTGTCAAAGATCAAACCAGTCGCTCCCAAAAAAATGTTGGCTTACAAATGAGTTGTTGGCAGTTTCAGAGCCACATTTTAACTTCTTAGTTGCATTGCAAAGAGTTTCAATCATCCAATATTCAAAGTATTTATTTTATCAGACTGTACAGAAAGTGTGCCAACAAAAGGAACAGTTCAGTACTGTGTACATAAGCCTAAGAAAGATGGTGCATTAATAGATCTAGAAGCTGTTTCTGATATGAAAGTAGTGTAACGGTGTTGATAGATTGCAGAAATAACTCTTGGTGGTTCCTCTTCTTTTGTTAGCCTACTTATTGCATGATGTTGCCATACACGCAGAGGGCAGGCTTGGTTGTAAATGTCCTGTTGCACCATGGAAACATGCATTTCAACAGTGCCTTCCTGTAGCTGTCTCATTCTGCACACCATTGCATGCATAGACATCACACTCATCATTACATCTTGCAGATTTAATGTCAGTACGTGTCAGGACTCTGATTCAGTTGTTTCACATCAGTCATCAACTGCAAAGTCACATACTTCTGCTTCTCTCTCAGGACAACAAGGTGAAGTTCGCTCAGTACCTGGAGAAGGAGTACCGGGTGAAGATCAACCCGTCCTCCATTTTTGACGTCCATGTGAAAAGGATCCACGAGTACAAGCGGCAGCTGCTCAACTGCCTGCACATCATCGCCATGTACAACCGTATGTGCAGAAACACGTTAATAACACCCAGTCTGACCCCTGCTCTAAAACAAGTCACAACAGAGAGTGAGATGCAGCTGACTTTAGATCAAGTGTGGGAATTTTCCATGCACTGTGACAAACAGGAAATCAGTTTTTACGCAACATGCAATTTACTTTATTGCTCACTTTCCCTGCAACAAAATACTTTCCTTACTTGGGAATATTCCCCAGTGGCGGTTCTAGACCAATTTGACTGGGGGGCCAGTTATTTTCTGAGGGGGGCACAATAAATGCAGGACGAAAAAGAGAACTAGACAGTATGAAGTAATTGCGTATAAGAAAACAATGCAATACAGTTATTGGTATTTGTTTCAGATATATCTTATAGTTATTACTGTTAGCTTCAGCTTAAGTTATAGTACAATTTTTTTTGCACTAACACCATATAATACTTATATAAAAATAAAGTCAATGAACAGTTACATCTCTACTTTACATTTACAATTACACGGATACAATATTTTAACTCACCTTCAATTATCGTGGTAGTCTCTCGAAACGTAGGTTTCAGTCTTTCTTGGATGCAACAGCCTCTGATGATCCGAGATGAAAAGTGTTTGTTTTTCGCGCGCTTCAGCCGGACAGTGAAAGTGAGTGCACCGCTCTAATGGGTCCTGAGTACACCCCTCTAATGGGTCCGACTAGAATGACGAATAACGTTAGTGCCGCCTATTCCGTCATTCAATAAATGGTGTAATAAATCATACTTTTTTCACTTTTCATTTTTAGGGGGGCCACAGGGGGGTCAGAGGTCAGTGTTAGGGGGGCACTGCCCCCCCTAGAACCGCCCCTGATATTCCCCTTAATCATTTCGACAGTGCATTCATTAAGAAGGGCCAGACAGTGTCCATAAGTTGCATAAAAGAACAGCAAAATATAACATAAGGACAGATCTATCACAAACAAGAGTTTACGGTCTTGCTTGCTTAAGCTACATGTCGACATTAGCATGCTGAATTAATAATAATAGTACAGTTTCCGTGCAGTCATCTGAATGTGACAAACAGGAAATCTGTTCTGTGCAACATGCATGTTTTTTAATGCAGAATTTCCTTGCAACAAAAAACGTTCCTTACTTGGAATACTCCAAGCTATTATTGCTAGTTCAGTCATTCATCACAAAGAGGTCAGTGTCCCTACATTGCGTAAAAGAACAACAGAATATAAAAATCATTAGGACAAAGGTTTACAGTCTTGCTACCAGTGGTGCTTTGAGCTAAATGCTAGTATTTGCATGCTAACATGATGACATGCTCAAATAATGTTTGCAATGTTTACCATCTTAGATAAGCATGTTAATGTGTGCTAATGGCAAACAACACAAGGTACAGTTAAGGATTATTGTTATGTCGTTAATTAAGAATATTGTCATATGTTGTTCTACCTGATTCATCTAATATATAGACTCGTATTCCACTTTTTTCTCACTTTAAAAAAGAAACAATTTTTCTTTTTGTATTACTTTTTAATATAGTATATTTTAACGTTGTCTGCTTATCTGTATTATTGTGTTGCATTGTTGGAGAAGCCTGTGACCTAAGATTTTCAACGACATAATTTCTCTGTAGCTATGTTAGTTTGACAATAAAGAACCTTGAACCTTGATGTAGCTAAATAAAAATGGTCTGCTTCTGCAAGTGGCTTTTAATTATAACAGTAGATCAAATGTTATTCTGCTGCAGGAGACACTCAATGATATTCTGCAATTAAGTAGAAAAAAAGACATGTGATTATCGGACAAATGTGTTGAAATATAGCAACAAAAATCCTAAATTGATTATTGAATTCCTAACTCATTGCCATATTTGCAAAGAGGTCACACTTTAATGAGTTTATATTTCTACATATTCACTGTTAAATGTTGTGTTTCTGTCTCTTAAGGCATCAGAATGAAGCCCAATGCCCACTTTGTCCCGCGGACCGTGATCATCGGGGGGAAGGTATCCCAGCATGCACCTCAAATGTTGAAAAGTAAACAGAGGTGTGATGGTTCAGAGTAACAGTGAGTGTCTCCCTCTCCTCCCCTGCAGGCGGCCCCCGGGTACCACATGGCGAAGATGATCATCCGCCTCATCACGTCGGTGGCGGAGGTCGTGAACAACGACCCGGTGGTGGGGAGCAAGCTGAAGGTCATCTTCCTGGAGAACTACCGCGTGTCTCTGGCTGAGAAAGGTAACCAAACACAACTTTATTATCATTAAAACATGCACTAGGGTGGTTTTAAATACACCTGCTCTGGTGGGGGGGTGGAATCATTTTTATATTTATTTGTATGATTTAATATGATCCCAAAATATTAAGATAAACTTGGAAAAATCTGTTAATTCGACTTAAACTCGTTTTTTCAACTGACGTTTTTATCCCTCAAAAGCATTTTACAACCTTTTTTGTGCTATATGATTTCATTAAGTTCATACATTTATTCTTATGATTAATTATATTATTCTAACACTTAAACACAAACGTGCACGGGCTAAATTCACATTTGAAGGCTTACATTTAAAAGAAACCCCAATTAAAAGAAAAAGATTAATAAACTCTTTTATTTCCTTACTAAATATAGATCCCATATTTTTTTACTTATTTTTACAAAGCATTTTATTCAACAAGTACTACGAGGATGTAAAGAGAATTTCAGCAAAATATTCATTTTGAGAAAGTTGTTTTATTATATGATGTGTTTTTGGAGAAGATCACCCACCATCCCTTAATGTGAATGTATCTTCTCCTTCTTAATCTGAAACACTAAATCCCCTCTGTCTGACATTGAGCTCCTGCAGGTCAAACCTAATCAATAACACTTTAATTATAATATTTCCTGTCCTCCTCCGCAGTGATCCCGGCCACCGACCTGTCGCAGCAGATCTCCACGGCGGGCACCGAGGCGTCGGGCACCGGGAACATGAAGTTCATGCTGAACGGCGCTCTGACCATCGGCACCATGGACGGAGCCAACGTGGAGATGGCGGAGGAGGCGGGCGAGGCGAACCTGTTCATCTTCGGCATGAGGGTGCAGGACGTGGCCGACATGGACCAGAAGGGGTGACTGGTTTTATAAAATAATTGTATATGGTCAAAAGAAATGTTTGCACATTTTATATACTTACATTTTTACCATTATTTTTTTAATTTAAGTATCTTTTTTTATCCTATTCTTCTTTATTTAACAGTAGTTTTTTGCACATATTAAACTTACCCTCTACGTCATTGCACTTTAAAAAATAAGGAATATAATTTTATTTAAAAAAGATTGCAGTTTCTTTGCACACTTGTCTCATTTATCTTATAACCTTTTGTTATTTATTTTAATAACAGTACTTTTTGCACCTAATAACTCTTCCTTATTCAATTTAAATACTTTGATTTTTTTTAATTAATTGTTATTCATAGTATTTTTTTTATTTCACATATTAAAACTAGCATTTTACCTTATGGTATTATAACTGCAGCTATTTTTGCACTCTTAAAAGCAATGCAGAACACATGTGGGATGAAGTGCATATCTTTATCGATACTAACTTATGTTATGATTATGTTCAGGTACGATGCGATGTCGTACTACAAGAGGATCCCGGAGCTGAAGCAGGTGATGGATCAGATCACCAGCGGATTCTTCTGCCCCAAAAACCCAGACCTGTTCAAAGAGGTCACCGACATGCTCTTCAAATACGACCGGTGAGAAACACTCACTCATATGTCCTTTCATCTGAGTTCCTAGTGTCTTGTGATGAACCCTTTTAGACTTCAGACTTAATGTATATATTCCCTCTGTGTCTCTCCTCAGGTTCAAGGTGTTTGCAGACTTTGAGGACTACATGAAGGCTCAGGAGAAAGTCAGCAAACTGTACCAGGTAACATTTACCTCTGACACACACCTGTGTTTTAGAAAGCATAAAACAATACAATATGGGACTATAGAACAAGTAACAAGTTTAAAATGATCAAGCAGGAAGCAACACATTTAAGATTAAGATAAATCAAACAAATTGTAATTTAATTCTTAATACTTTCTTAATAAAAATGGCAAGATTAAGATGTTCAATCAGGAAGAAAAATAATCCTAAAGATTAAAAAAAACCATTGTAATTTAATTAAAAATTATATTTAATTATAACATTTTATTTTCTACATGTAGTATTATTGATTATTTTTATGAATTTTGTTGTTGTCCGTAACAGAACCCGAAGGAGTGGACGAAGATGGTGATCCGAAACATCGCGGCCACGGGGAAGTTCTCCAGCGACCGCACCATCAAGGAGTACGCCACCGAGGTGTGGGGGGTGCAGCCCACCGACCTGAAGATCCCCCCCCCCAAACGAGCCGCGGGAGGCCGTGGTGGAAAAGGCCAAAGCTCTGAGGAAGATATGAGGCCGCCTCTGCGTTTAGACATGAACTTTTCTGTCTTTAAATCTGTTATTATTCCATTTATCACTAATCCTCTTCCAATAACTGTGGGTGTTTTAAAAATCTCATCTCGTTATTGTCAAAGCATAGAATCTACGGAAGCCCTGCAGGGCCAGTGAGAATATTTTTTTTTGCTGATTTATGTTTTCTCTCGTCTTTTGAAATAAAAATAAACAATAGTCCATCATTTGTTATTATTTTCATAAGTTAAACAGGTGGGTTAAAAACTTTTTTCATCCATGAAAATATGATTTTTGGGTTGGTAAGATTTCCTGAATAAATTAAATGTTTTCTTTCTCATTAGTTTATTTTTTAGCAATGATTTAATTTTACAAGGATAATTACATTTCATCAAATTAATATTTCTCTCCTCTTTGAAAACCGTAGAAGAAATTCAAATGTTTTTTTGAGTGCATGGGGTAGTGCTGGTAGTGGCTGAAATGAGTATTACAACAAACTGTTAAAGGAGAACCGGAAATGGAAAATTAAGTGTTAAAAATAAATAAATGCGGGAATGAATCTTTCTAAAATGTTTGTTTATCCATAGTTCAGAAAAAATTTAAAAATAAAAAACTTGCCAGCATTTTTTTCTCCATCTGTTACTCAAAAAGAAAATACATCTGTTTTTAGATCTAACAAGGAATGAAACACTTAAGATCACACTTAGATAACCAGTTTTATTTCTTGCTTGCCTCTCAGGGCTTCCGTACATTCAAAGCACTTGCATTAAATAGAAATGTCTGTTACAGTCCTAAAAACATCAACACATACAGTGGGGGGTTAAATAACTTAATATTCCTGGAGTTCAGTGGGACGTCAGAAACAGAGCAGCAAAATAAACTGGATTTAAATTACATTCCTGCAAATTCATGCTGCATTTAATGAGCGACAAAGCCTGAGTGTGCTGCAGGCAGAACAAACATGCATTTACATCTGTATCATTTAAGGGGGAAAAAAACGTCATTTATTATTTAAAGTGCTTTTTCTCAGTGTTAAACAAACATGTATTCTGTAATTTAAATTGTATAATCAGTGCTTTTGTTCGTGTGACAAAAATAAATATGTATGTTGGAATCTCTTCGTCGTTGTTTTACTTCTCCGCAGGACGCTCTACTTTCTCAGGGTTTGTAGAAAATTCCTGCAACAAAAACACATGTACACTGTTTACAAGAAACACTTAAAGGGCCCTAATCTGTTATGTTCAGATTCATATCAGTAGGTAGTGTCTCTACTTTAAAGAGTCCTCTCCTGCTGATGTTCAGGTGTATATCAGTATGTAGTGTCTCTACTTTAAAGAGTCCTCTCCTGCTGATGTTCAGGTGTATATCAGTATGTAGTGTCTCTACTTTAAAGAGTCCTCTCCTGCTGATGTTCAGGTGTATATCAGTAGGTAGTGTCTCTACTTTAAAGAGTCCTCTCCTGCTGATGTTCAGGTGTATATCAGTATGTAGTGTCTCTACTTTAAAGAGTCCTCTCCTGCTGAAGTTCAGGTGTATATCAGTATGTAGTGTCTCTACTGTGACATGTCTCCATGCTTTAATGTTCAAAAAGCTCTTTATTGTTCTCATACTGCCTCTTTTCACCCTCTGTCTGAAACCAGAGCCCAGTCTGCTCTGATTGGTTAGCTGGCCGGCTCTGTTTTGAATGGTCAACCGCTTAGAGATGTCCGGCCACCTTAATTTAAGTAAAAAAATTCTGAAGAAATATCCAAATTGAGAGGAAAGACAAAATTCTGAAAATATTCAACAGATCTGATAAAGTAAACATTTCTGGAAAAAAAAAAAAATAATAATAAAAAAGTTCAAAGATCTGATAAATATTTCAGAAAAGTCATATCTGGAAGAAGTGTCACAATTCTGAGAAAATAAATTGTGAGAGGAAGAATGTCAGAATTATAGGTGTCATAGTAGAGGCACAAAATAATATGAACATACGATGTATTTTTCTAGTGAGTGAAGAATTATTTGTTCGAAAAGTTATCAGTATAATCCGAGTTTTTTGCACACATTTACATCAGCTTTAAAGTACACCAATCATGCTATTTGTAGGCAATAGGTCTCAGATATATAAAAAACATGTCATGTCAACATTTTTCTCAAAATACCAAACAGATCACCCATTCTAGCCATGCCTCATATCCCTCTATTTCAAAAGTGCTGATTTTGGGTATAAAGCTTTTTAAAAAAAAGAAAGAAAATTGATTAAAAAAAGAAGGGGCCTGCTCATGCGAGAGATTCTACCGGCAGATACTGCCGTGATGAAACGCCATATCATGGATTATCAAGGATTCTCTCTGAAACAGTATGGAGCTCAAAGGCTTTCTCTCTTGCCGGTTATACCACAAGGTGAGTTCCTTTTTACTTCCTGCTTCTTCACACACATGCTCTCCAGTACAGGTTAGCTCTGAGTGTTAGCGATGCTAATGTAAACACCGACCATATTACATCCAAAACAGTCGGGCATTGTTTCTGATAGCAGCGTTTCTGATTGGGCCGTGGGTCCACATTTCAGATATTACGTCATATCGGACGCAAATCTGGATCAGCTCCGTTGTAGCCCCGTTTTTAGAGATTTGGGTACGGAGGAAAAGAGAGAGGGTTTTATTTTCTGACGCTGCGTGAGTTCCCTGACACACCGGAGACACATGTTTATGTATACAAGACATCAAGAAGTGCATTTTGCATGATAGGTCCCCTTTAATGAAACTTACCCGAGCCTGTTGGTCAGATTTGGGTCTAAGTAGATGTTGTTGTGGGAGTACCCCAGATCTGCGCTGTAGGAAATCATCTCCACCTGGACATCTGTTTTATACTGTTTCTGAGCCTGCAGGGATATCTCGTACAGCTGCAGACACAGAGGAAACAAAGTTATTTAACAAGAAAGCAGCAAAATATGCACGAGGAAATGATGCAACGGCATAAATAAAGAGTGTACCTTCAGCCCCATTTGATAGGGAACAATGTGATCGTCCTCTGAATGCAGGATGAGGAGAGGACTGCTCACCGTCTGCAAACTGGGGACATGAGGGGGGAAACATTCATTTAGGGAAGATTTATTAGCTAAATATGTATTTGGTGCAATTTATCATTGTTTTTCCGAAACTTCTTTTGGATTTAATAAAAGGTGGCATAAGCAAGAATTTATGTAGTCATAGAAGTGCCAGAATAAAAAATAATATATATATATTTTAAAAAAGCGACAAGAGAAATATATAAAATAATAAACAATTAAAGCAAGTCGGTTGATAACTGGACGGTTAAAGAAATAGAAAACGATACAATTAATTCAAAAAAATTAATAGATGGCATTATAAAGAAAATAATATACAATAAATTATTTGATATACAATTAATTTATATCCAAAAATAAATTAATGTATATATGTTATCTTCAAAAAAAGTATACATATGCATAAATTAACAAAACTATTTCAGAAAAGTTGTATTCTTCTTTTTTCAAAATTATTTTAATTTCCTCTAATTTTTTGTATTGAAATAAAAACAATAAATATAATTGTAATGTATTTATTACTGCACTTACTTTTTATCACTAGCAAACACAATGTTGTTCATGTGCAAAATGCTCCAAATCAAGCTCTCAAATCCTGGCAGGAACATGTACATCTGGAAGGAAACATATACAAAAAAACTGTTACAAATATTGATCAATTTCTGTACGAATACAAATACTAGTGTGCAGACAGACCTTCGTGACGGGATGAATGGCGACCACTTCTCCGATTGTTGTGAACGCAGCTTCCAGAATCACAGCGTCAACAGCAGAGCCTGAAATAAAGACAGCAAAACAATTAAAAATATGGATGCATGGAGTATTACATTTACATTTTAACTCTTGAGAATTGAGTTATTTATTATAATGCAAGACTCTAACCCACCTTGATCTTGTAATTTCACTGCAGTATTGGTTGCGACTCTAGAAACAGAAGCAGAGTAGGTGTTAGACGTGTCTTATCCTCTCAGTAGTAGTTGTTTTGCTGCAGAGTTGATGTTAAAGTGTATAATCTGACCCTGATCCCAGAGAGTGTCCCCACAGAGCCACTGCAGCCCCCCTGCTGTGCTGCAGTACCCAGTCGTGCAGGCAGAGGGCGTCCCTGGTTAACCCTTCCTCACTGGGCTCTCCAGTGGAGTCTCCAAAGCCTGAAAAAAAGGAGATAAAAACATTTTAAATCAGGATTATATCAAGACATCGATTACAGAAGAGAACCCCTGTATGATCAATTAAGGTCTTATCTTATAAAACGATGTGAAGGATGTATTTTTTATGTTTAAACAGGGCTGTGGGAACCCAAAAATGACATAAGGGTTGATATAAAATAAGAATTAGACCTGTATTTAACAGAACAATTATCATATGAGGTACAACATTAAGCATCTCACCTCTGTAGTCTAAAGATAAGACGTGGTAACCTGCAGCACTTAAAATCTGAAACACACAACAATATTACGTTTATCTTAAAGTGCACCTATCATGCTATTTTTAGGCATATATTATGGGTCTCAAAATATATAAAAACATGTCTATGATGTGTTTTGCTCAAAATACAAACAGATCATGCATTTTAGAAATCCCTCATACCCCTCTATTCCAGCCCTATTAGAGAAACGCGGATTTTGGGTGCTTAGGTTAAAAAAAAAAGAGGAGGCGGAGCTAATGCCTGATCAGAATTCTACCGGAGATAAAGTTAAATTCTGCTGTGATAAAACGCCATCCTGTTCTAAACCACATCAAGGATTATTTCTGAAGCAGTATGGAGCTCAAATGCTTTTTCTCTTGCGGGTTTATCACAAGGTGAGTTCCTTTTTTTATTTCCTGCTTTTTAAAACACATGTGCTCTCCAGTACAGGTTAGCTCTGAGTGTTAGCGAGGCTTGCTAATGTAAACAAAGACGAGATTACGTCCAAAACACGTCAGGCATTGTTTCTGATAGCAACTCTCCACGGGTCCACCATCCGAAATTACGTCATATCGGCAGCAAATCTGTATCCGCTCGTTGTAGCCCCGTTTTTAAAAGATTTGGGTACGGAGGAAAAGAGAGAGGGTTTTATTTTCTGACGCTGCGTGAGTTCCCCGACACACCGGGGACACGTATTTATGTATACAAGACATCAAAAAGTGCATTTTGCATGATAGGTCCGCTTTAAGGTGGATAAAACAACAAGTGAAATTTAGAATATTAATTGGAAGTGGGTTTTTTGGGAAATATCTGACGGAATTTTTACAAGATTTCACTCTCGCAAAACCGACTTCCTGTGAAAAATGTCCCTGCCGGGCTGATATTAGAATACATAATGCGATTAAGTTGTTTGATAAAAAAGCATTCTTAACTTTAAAAATAAGCAATGAAGAAATTGAAATGTAGTAATAAAACAAAAATCTCTCAAAAAAGGAGCAGTGATTCATTAAAAAAAATGTTAATATAATTGCCTTACAAATATGTTTCGTTTAATAGAAGATTTTTTTTAAATGCATTTAAATTGTAATTATTTTTCTCTAAATAAAAATGTCACTAAAAACACCTTATTAAACAAAGTATTTGAGTAAAAGGTACTTTAAAATCAGAAGCGTACCTTCACCAGCTCCACTCTGTGATGTATAGCTCTGCAGAAACAACATGAGAATATGAATATAAACAAACCTCCCCACAGACTCCATTAGTACCAATTTAACCCCCCACACACACACACACCTGGTCCCTAAGTTTCCATGGAGATAGATAATAACAGGCCGGCCGTCGCCCAGGGCCTCCCGGTACCACTCAGGGCCCCTCCCCACGGACCCCTCCCATTGGCTGGCAGGAAGCGTATGCCTGAGAGACACAAAGACACTCCAGGTTAAGACGTTTTTTATTATGTACAGTTAAAGGAGGAAATCCCAAGTGAAAAGGCTCGTGGTGCGTTCAGGTGACTGGAGAAAGCAGAGGACGTACCAGACCCCCACGGAGACCCCCTCCTCCGGGCTCAGGTAGAAGTTGCAGGTGTGGTTCAGGACGTCTGCAGGGCGGCTCAGATCCACCGAGAATGGAAACTTCACTGCAGAGAGCGTGCAAGGTCAGTGTCATGTGTTTTAATATATACCAACATATTACAGAGCTGCAATAAGTAGTCGATTGACGGAAAAATACGCAACAATTGTTTTGATTTTGTTGTGATTTTTCATGGAAAAATGTCAGAAAATATTGATTTATTTTATATTTTTTGCTCTGTTTTATATCAAATTTAAGTGAATATTTTTTATTTATTACAAATCAGTTTTAAGACATCACTTTTGACTATCATAAATGTAGAATTAAACTAAATAAAATCTTAAAAGGGGCCCTATTATAACCATTGTTATGCTCATTTCATTTTAAACAATTATTGTATTTTCTCCCTAAATAAATAATAAAATATATAATATAAATAACCTCTTGAGAATTATATTTCTGCCTAACTAACTCCTTTGAAAAGTGTTGAAAATAATTGAAAAGGTGAAGAAAATCGGTCAAAATTGTGTATTTTTCAAGGCTTAGAATATGCTTGTAATGTTTATTATTGTATCTAAAACTTCTATAAGTAAACAAAACATCCTCAAATCTTATTTAATTTGAAAAGCTAGGATCCAATTTCCACAGTTCATGAGGACTCTTTTAAACTGCGTGCATGGTGTTTAAAAAAACAACTTTATTTAAACAGGAAGAGTATCCCATTCCACATTAATATTCAGCCTCTCTTTAAAAAGGGAGTCCTGGAATAAAGGCCTCAAAGTCATATCCCCTGCAGAGGACACATAGCCTATATATATATTACCACCGTGTGTTTCTGAATATATATTAGAAATATAATAACACATTAAACCTATTTGACACACAACACTGTGCATCACGCATGTGGTTTCCTGCATTAGCAAACAGCTATTTTCTGTGACTGTATCCATGCAAATGCAGATGTAGTGCTGTTAAGTGTGTAAACATGCATTACTCACAGAAGTGACAGAATATGACATGTCCCAGGATCCAGGGCAGCAGGTAGAGGATGACAGGAGCTGCTGCGTACACAGAGATCAGGAAACACGCAGCTCTCTTCATCCTGAAGCGGCTCAAACACTTACTTTCTGCAGAAATAATCAAATAGATTCAGTGTTCTATGTCGTGTTGCCTTTTCCTGGTTTCAGTGGAGAGCTGAGAGAAAAGCCTGCTGAGCTCTTCCTGGCAGCATGACTGTTGTGAATGTGAAATGCAGACAAAAGCAGGTCAAAGTTCGTGTGAATTAACATTTCCGCTGCTGTGATTGGCTCGCTTTTGCAAGAACACACCCCGCTGACAACCGTGCACTGCAAGGCATTGTGGGTATTGGAGTTCTTTGGCGTAGTAGTTCGTAGCTGCATTCGTAAATTGGTTAAAGTATGATTTTAAAACATAATAATGATTTAACTATAAGATATATCTATAAGTAGTCATATACAAACCACCAAATGGTTTTTAAAAATGAATAAATAAATACAAACATTTAGTAAAAATAATTGTTATAATAATACAAATAAAAACATAATAAAACATAAAACTAATAATTATTATATTATTATTATAAAAGTACTCATAATATTCATATTTATTATAATAATGAAATTATTCAATTATTATTATTATTTATATTATTTTTTTGTTTCTTTTATCATGTATTTTATTATTTATTTGCTTTCATTTTGATTTGATTTCTTCATACTATATTTATGTTATGCACTATTACACCAAAGAAAATGAAAGTGTTTTCTTCTATTTTCTATTAATATTATTATGAAACTCTTTTTTTGACTTTATATTTTATTTTATTTTAATGCTATTTTATATGAATATTCTATTGAAAAATAAGCCTTTTTTTAATTGAAAAGTCTAGTTTCAATTCTTTCCTATGTGACCCAGAAACTCCAATCAATTAAATCAATGCAGCATTGAGTTTTTATACACTAACCAAGTAGAACAACAAACCTCTTCATATCTTTAGACATATTTAACTTTTTCTATATTGAAACTCTAATTTATTTTATGATATCAAATATTTTTTTGAGTTTGTTCCCCAGGGGGCTGGCCTCTGTCCTCTCCCCGGTCACCGCCCCTTCCTCCCGGCAGACGCTTTTCAAACCCTCAAAACCGTCAGACATAAACGAAGCATAACCCGACTCAACCTCTGAGACATCAATTGGCTTACCCTGCATTTGCAATGGAGCCAAGACTTCTGTTTCACCAACTTTGGGATTATGAATAGTTGTAGCCAAACCAACTGACTTCACATGAAAATTGTTGATTTTCCCCTCTAGCAAAGGACATTCTTTTTTCCAATGACCCTGTTGATGGCAATAATGACACACATTTGAATTGCTTGCAGGCCCGGTTCTACGGGGGTGCATAAGGGTGCGTCAGTTGAGTCGTTATGCACCCTCATTTGAAAAATGAAAAGTAACATTTTTTTTTAAATTAAAAGTGAAAAACATTACATATATAGTAACAATAATAATAATAGTAGTAATAATAATAATAAGAAGAAGAAGAAGAAGAAGAATATAGTTGAAATAAAATAAATTGTAATTGTGGTTAAATAACATTGTCTGCTGCATTCATTTGGTCAATTTAAACGGTAAGTAACGTTATTATGTCAGGTGCGCGTGACCTGTGCCGCTGCGCGTTCATCATCTGCAAGGTGCTTACACAGCAGTCAATGATGGACATCAGAAAATGGTTAAAACAACCAGCCCTTATCGCCAGCAGTAACACTGCATCTACTGCAGGTAATAACAGTTCAGATCATGGGGACATTACGTTACCCGCGGCCACTGTCGTGGACACTAACGTCCTCCCGCCCGACTCGCCGGCTTTGCCCGCCTCGCTCACGGAGGCGGAGGCGGGGCAGCCGCAGTCGTCTTCGTTGCCCCAAACACCGCCACCCCTCAGCGGCCCGCAAGTGCCAGAGGACCTTGGCAAAACAGAGCCTGCCCAGGTATATTTAAAAAAGTATCCAACTCGCCTGTACAGTGGGGTAAGGCGCTAATTTAGCAGCTCATGGTTTCAAAACAGAGATTGGCTGGAATATTCATGTGAAAAAGATGCCATCTTCTGCTATGCATGTAGACATTTCGGTTCAAGTAAGTCAGATGCCTTCACCACAACTGGCTACAACAACTGGCGCCATGCTCTTATAGGCTACGTGATAAGGGACTAGGAAGGCATGATCCATAGATCTCTTCATTTTGCTCTCAAAGTGCACCAGATTGATGCTTTTAACTTCAATATTTAAAAAAAAATCTTCCCGGGGGAGCATACCCCGGACCCCCCTAGAGGAGGTGAGAACCCCCCTAGAGGGTGTTAGGTCCACTCCCCACTTATAAAAATTGCACTTTACCACTGCACCCTCTCTAATCTCAGATAAACCCTGAGTCATTTTGTTCTGGAACCGGGCCTGAAGATAAATATTTTGTCATCTAAATAAGGGAAAGCATTGTTATACATCTAATTATTGTGGTCAATGTAAATTAACAAATCAAAATAGTCAGACTCTTCCCTTGCATTCATTGGTTTGTTATCGAAATCAAACCGTATGATACATTACACAAAATTATGAAGAACCAAGAATCGGGGGATATTTTTATTTGAACTCTGAAAGGAGTTAATGGGCTTTGCATTCTCAAGCTTGTGCAAAGTTGTTTGTATACTTTTGAATACAACTTGTATACCGCTTCGTGAATAAAGATTTGGGGGAAATAATTAATTTCTCGGTTTTTCCCCTATTTGGCCATCAACAATTATATTAGCCATGCCCAAATAAATACTGTATTGTTATGTCTCTATCATTCTTGTGACTTCATTTTGCTTCAGCTGCTGCTGGTAGTCCCTAAAACCAACCAAGGTGTTTGCGAGACAGCGTATACAGAGGCTTTTTTGTATTTGGAAGAACACTTTTTGTCATCTCTGTAGGTTGAACAGTTTGTATATCGAGCCTTCTCAGCGGTAGCCCCCAGGCTCTGGAACGACCTGCCCCCCATTTCAAATTGTCGCCCACCCTCCAAACTTTTAAGTCTCGCCTAAAGACCCACCCCTTTTCCCTCGCTTTCGAGTCAGTCTGAGCTATGTTTTATCGATTTTTATGCTTTTATTGTATGTCCATAGCCTTTATGTACTGTGTATTAATTCTTATGTGTGCCTTTCATCTATTATTATATTTTATTATAATGTTATGTTTGTTGTGAAGCACTTTGGTAAACCCTCTGTTTTTCACATGTGCTATACAAATAAAGTGGGTTGGATTGGATTTGTAATAGTTGGTATGCCTTTGAAACCAACGGTGCTAGTGAACTGTGAGCGCGGAACCTCACAGCGGCGGAGAAACTGTGGAGCGCTTACACCAATAGCTCCTCTTAAGCGCATAAAGGTGTGCCGCATTTACGCTTCAATGTCATGCAATCTACCCACACTACCTTTGCGATCGACGTATTGGGCACCCCCGATCTACATGATCAATATACAGGGCTTATTTTGTAGACGTTAGACAAGTCTTAACGAGGCCCACCTGTTGCAAGCTAATTGAACACAGGTGCAAGCATTAGCTGAGGCTGCACCTGCCTTGTTGATTGGCTGCCTGGTGGTAATATGTGTCAGTATTAAAGCCCTGTCTCATGCTTCATTGCCAAGTGCTCTCCACCCGCAGTGAGTTTGATTTTACAGAATGGGAAGCCTATGAGCACCTATCACAGCTGTATTGGTTGTCACAGCACCTGCTGATGTTCAAATAGTTGCGGCAAAGAAAGTTATCTCATCTCCTCACATTACAAGCAGTCATGTGCAACAGGATGATACGCAAGAGAAAAGGCGCTGGTGTTTACCTGGCTGCAGCTGTTATTCTGACGTGTTATTTTGCGCAAACTTTAGACTGTTATCGTCTGAAGAAAACAGAAAGACGAGAAGGGAGAAAAGATGCCGATGCAACAAATGGGTTCCGAGAGGGGACAATTGTTTTCGGGAGAGCTTTTGAAAAAGGGTCAGGACTTGATTCTCAAGTCACAGACGGGACCAATAAATCATCCTCAAACGCTTATGAGGAGGATGAAGGTGATTATCAAGCAGACGCTGCAGGTAAAAATATTTTGATTACGTATCGAAGGGTTTGTTATTTTGCTTGAATTGTTTTGCATCTCTTTAAAGTGCAAACTATTTAAAAATATATATGTATATTATATTCGCCTTCAGGCTGGATGAGCCCAACACAAGTCGCCAGTCCCAAAGACTCATCATGGATGAGCATGTCGCCCTCACTGCAGTGTGGTTCGGGCAAGTTGAAGTTCAGAGCAGTGGGATCAGGAGCATCACAATTTGCAGTAGAACAAGGTAAATCAATAGCCATAATATCCTAAATGTAGACTTGATTTATCTCTACCAATGATATACACACTGAACCTTTTTACCCCACAGGAAATGCACCTCCAATGCCTCTGTCCCAGGTCCCGTCTACCTGTGGCTACAGCATGCAGAGGAACTCATATGCACTTGTCATGTTGGTTCCCTATGATGGCTGCAACATGGTTCAAGAGGTAATGTGAAACTGATTTAAAGAGTGAGGAAGTGAGTTTAAAAAAACGATGGCTAGTGCTGTGAATTGTTATAGTTTAACGAGAGCCAAATAAATTAAATGTTTAATCTGCATTATATTGATCTCAAGCAAAAATGTGTTTTCGGCTTTTCAAATGCGAATTGTTTTTCGCTTGCTTTCAAATGTACTGATTAACTATGTTTTTTGGATGGGGACCGACATTCAAATATGTTGCATCATGATGATCTATTCAGAAGATATAGCATGAGATTAAACTTTTGCCTTGTACAGTCGGATTGTAACATTGACAGGTTTGTGTGATTCCTTGCTGTTTCTAATTGTATGTTTTTCTCCCAAAGGGTGGAAGTTATGTACTCCCGATGCGTTGGCAAGGAATTCCAGTATCTCTCTGGTGTTCCAAACCTGCCTCACCTCCTGCCTCACCTCCTGCCTCACCTCCTGCCTCACCTCCTGCCTCACCTCCTGCCTCACCTCCTGCCTCACCTCCTGCCGCACCTCCTGCCGCACCTCCTGCCTCACCTCCTGCCTCACCTCCTGCCTCACCTCCTGCCTCACCTCCTGCCTCACCTCCTGCCTCACCTCCTGCTTCCAAAACAACTTCCCCCAATTCCCCTGTAGCTCAGATGCCTCAAACCCCTCAGATGCCCCAACACCCTCAGAAGCCCCAACACCCTCAGAAGCCCCAACACCCTCAGAAGCCCCAACACCCTCAGAAGCCCCAACACCCTCAGAAGCCCCAACACCCTCAGAAGCCCCAACACCCTCAGAAGCCCCAACACCCTCAGAAGCCCCAACACCCTCAGAAGCCCCAACACCCTCAGAAGCCCCCACACCCTCAGAAGCCCCCACACCCTCAGAAGCCCCCACACCCTCAGAAGCCCCCACACCCTCAGAAGCCCCCACACCCTCAGAAGCCCCCACACCCTCAGATGCCCCAGATGCCTCAAAACCCTCAATACTCTCAAATGCCTCAAAACCCTCAGATGCCCCAGATGCCCCCACATCCTCAGATGCCCCAACACCCTCAGATGCCCCAACACCCTCAGATGCCCCAACACCCTCAAAACCCTGAGATGCCTCAGATGCCCCAGATGCCCCAACACCCTCAGATGCCCCCAAACCCTGAGATGCCTCATATGCCCCAACACCCTCAAAAGCTCCAACAGCCTCAAAACCCTCAATACTCTCAGATGTCCCCACATCCTCAAAACCCTGAGATGCCTCAGATGCCCCAACACCCTGAGATGCCTCAGATGCCCCAACACCCTGAGATGCCCCAAAACCCTGAGATGCCCCAACACCCTCAGATGCCCAAACTGCCTCAAAACTCTCAATACCCTCAGATGCCCCAACACCCTCAGATGCCCCAACACCCTCAGAAGCTCCAACACCCTCAAAACCCTCAATACCCTCAGATGCCTCATATGCCCCCACACCCTCAGATGCCTCATATGCCCCCACACCCTCAGATGCCTCATATGCCCCCACACCCTGAGATGCCTCATATGCCCCAACACCCTCAAAACCCTGAGATGCCTCAGATGCCGCAAAACCCTGAGATGCCTCAAAACCCTGAGATGCCTCAGATGCCCCAACATCCTCAGATGCCCCAAAACCCTGAGATGCCTGAGATGCGTCAACACCCTCAGATTCCCCAGATGCCCCAACACCCTCAGATTCCCCAGATGCCTCAAACCCCTCAATACCCTCAGATGCCCCAACACCCTCAGATTCCCCAGATGCCTCAGATGCCTCAATACCCTCAGATGCCTCAATACCCTCAGATGCCTCAATACCCTCAGATTCCCCAACACCCTCAGATTCCCCAACACCCTCAGATTCCCCAACACCCTCAGATTCCCCAACACCCTCAGATGCCCCAACACCCTCAGATGCCCCAACACCCTCAGATGCCCCAACACCCTCAGATGCCCCAACACCCTCAGATGCCCCAACACCCTCAGATGCCCCAACACCCTCAGATGCCCCAACACCCTCAGATGCCCCAACACCCTCAGATGCCCCAACACCCTCAGATGCCCCAACACCCTCAGATGCCCCCACACCCTCAGATGCCTCATATGCCCCAAAACCCTCAGATGCCCCAAAACCCTCAGATGCCTCAAAACCCTCAGATGCCCCAAAACCCTCAGATGCCCCAGATGCCTCAACACCCTCAGATGCCCCAGATGCCCCCACACCCTCAGATGCCCCAGATGCCCCCACACCCTCAGATGCCCCAGATGCCCCCACACCCTCAGATGCCCCAACACCCTCAAAACCCTGAGAGGCCTGAGATGCCCCAACACCCTCAGATGCCCCAACACCCTCAGATGCCCCAGATGCCTCAAAACCCTCAATACTCTCAAATGCCTGAGATGCCCCAGATGCCCCAACACCCTCAGATGCCCCAGATGCCCCAGATGCCCCCACACCCTCAGATGCCCCAGATGCCCCCACATCCTCAGATGCCCCAGATGCCCCCACACCCTCAGGTGCCCCCACACCCTCAGATGCCCCAACACCCTCAAAACCCTGAGATGCCTCAGAAGCCCCAACACCCTCAAAACCCTGAGATGCCTCAGAAGCCCCAACACCCTCAAAACCCTGAGATGCCTCAGAAGCCCCAACACCCTCAAAACCCTGAGATGCCTCAGAAGCCCCAACACCCTGAGATGCCTCAGAAGCCCCAACACCCTCAAAACCCTGAGATGCCTCAGAAGCCCCAACACCCTCAAAACCCTGAGATGCCTCAGAAGCCCCAACACCCTCAAAACCCTGAGATGCCTCAGAAGCCCCAACACCCTCAAAACCCTGAGATGCCTCAGAAGCCCCAACACCCTCAAAACCCTGAGATGCCTCAGAAGCCCCAACACCCTCAGAAGCCTGAGATGCCTCAGATGCCCCAGATGCCCCAACACCCTCAGATGCCCCAACACCCTCAGATGCCCCAACACCCTCAGATGCCCCAACACCCTCAGATGCCCCAACACCCTCAGATGCCCCATATGCCCCCACACCCTCAGATGCCCCATATGCCCCCACACCCTCAGATGCCCCATATGCCCCCACACCCTCAAATGCCCCAACACCCTCAGATGCCCCAGATGCCCCAACACCCTCAGATGCCTCAGATGACCCAACACCCTCAGATGACCCAACACCCTCAGATGCCTCATATGCCCCAAAACCCTGAGATGCCCCAGATGCCTCAAAACCCTCAATACTCTCAAATGCCTCAACACCCTCAATACTCTCAAATGCCCCAACACCCTCAGATGCCCCAGATGCCCCAACACCCTCAGATGCCCCAACACCCTCAAAACCCTGAGATGCCTCAGAAGCCCCAACACCCTCAAAACCCTGAGATGCCTCAGAATCCCCAACACCCTCAAAACCCTGAGATTTCTCAGAAGCCCCAACACCCTCAACACCCTCAGATGCCCCAGATGACTCAAACCCCTGAGATGCCCCAACACCCTCAAAACCCTGAGATGCCTCAAAACCCTGAGATAACTCAGATGCCCCAACACCCTCAGATGCCCCAACACCCTCAGATGCCCCAGATGCCTCAAAACCCTCAATACTCTCAAATGCCTCAAAACCCTGAGATGCCTCAGATGCCTCAGATGCCCCAACACCCTCAGATGCCCCATATGCCCCCACACCCTCAGATGCCCCATATGCCCCCACACCCTCAGATGCCCCAACACCCTCAGATGCCCCAACACCCTCAGATGCCTCATATGCCTCAAAACCCTGAGATGCCCCAGATGCCTCAAAACCCTCAATACTCTCAAATGCCCCAACACCCTCAGATGGCCCAGATGCCCCAACACCCTCAGATGCCCCAGATGCCCCAACACCCTCAGATGCCCCTACACCCTCAGATGCCTCAGAAGCCCCAACACCCTCAAAACCCTGAGATGCCTCAGAAGCCCCAACACCCTCAAAACCCTGAGATGCCTCAGAAGCCCCAACACCCTCAAAACCCTGAGATGCCTCAGAAGCCCCAAAACCCTGAGATGCCCCAGATGCCTCAAAACCCTCACTACTCTCAAATGCCTCAACACCCTCAATACTCTCAAATGCCTCAACACCCTCAGATGCCCCAGATGCCCCAACACCCTCAGATGCCCCAACACCCTCAAAACCCTGAGATGCCTCAGAAGCCCCAACACCCTCAACACCCTCAGATGCCCCAGATGCCTCAAACCCCTGAGATGCCCCAACACCCTCAAAACCCTGAGATGCCTCAGATGCCTCAAAACCCTGAGATGCCTCAAAACCCTGAGATAACTCAGATGCCCCAACACCCTCAGATGCCCCAGATGCCTCAAAACCCTCAATACTCTCAAATGCCTCAAAACCCTCAGATGCCCCAACACCCTCAGATGCCCCCACACCCTCAGATGCCCCATATGCCCCCACACCCTCATATGCCTCAAAACCCTGAGATGCCCCAGATGCCTCAAAACCCTCAATACTCTCAAATGCCTCAACACCCTCAATACTCTCAAATGCCCCAACACCCTCAGATGCCCCAGATGCCCCAACACCCTCAGATGCCCCAGATGCCCCAACACCCTCAGATGCCCCAGATGCCCCAACACCCTCAGATGCCCCAGATGCCCCAACACCCTCAGATGCCCCCACACCCTCAGATGCCTCAGAAGCCCCAACACCCTCAAAACCCTGAGATGCCTCATAAGCCCCAACACCCTCAACACCCTCAGATGCCCCAGATGCCTCAAACCCCTGAGATGCCCCAACACCCTCAAAGCACTGAGATGCCTCAGATGCCTCAAAACCCTGAGATGCCTCAGATGCCCCAACACCCTCAGATGCCCCAACACCCTCAGATGCCCCAGATGCCTCAAAACCCTCAATACTCTCAAATGCCTCAAAACCCTCAGATGCCCCAGATGCCCCCACACCCTCAGATGCCCCAGATGCCCCCACACCCTCAGATGCCCCAGATGCCCCCACACCCTCAGATGCCCCAGATGCCCCCACACCCTCAGATGCCCCAGATGCCCCCACACCCTCAGATGCCCCAGATGCCCCCACACCCTCAGATGCCCCAGATGCCCCCACACCCTCAGATGCCTCAGATGCCCCCACACCCTCAGATGCCCCCACACCCTCAGATGCCCCAACACCCTCAGATGCCCCAACACCCTCAAAACCCTGAGATGCCTCAGAAGCCCCAACACCCTCAGAAGCCCCAACACCCTCAGAAGCCCGAGGCAACGACCACACTGCCTACAACTGCAAAGGCGACTCAAATTCCTGCACTGCCTCAGATGCCTCACTACGCTCTGATGCCTCAATACCATCTGATGCGTCAATACCCTAAGATGCCTCAATACGCTCAGATGCCGTTTCCACAATATATGCCGATGTATCCTACCTTTAATCCTCTTTATCCTCCCAAATATCGAGCTACAAAGCCAAAACCTACTGCGGCGACAACACCAACTACAACTAAACCAAAGGCTAAAAATCCCTCATCGCAGCTTCCACCATCAATGCCTTACTATCATCTTTACCCTATGACCCCTCCCTATCCCCAATATCCAACCACTCCAGCTACCACTGTGAAAACAGATCCCCCGCCCACACCAGCACCCCATTCTCCTTGTCATCCCCATGTTCACTTGCCCATACCAATGCTGCCTCCTTTTCTTCCTCCAAGCTACCATACTTAAACAGTTCTAATAAAAGTTTTGAACAGACGCTTTATAGTTTGTGCTTTTGTTAACCTTCAACTACCCAAGAGGCTTTTTATTCCAGGCTCTTCAAGAAGTCTCATTTGGTTTGTGAATGAGTGAACAGTCCATATTGAGAAATGACATTTCATTTAAACAGAAAAATTGTGCTGACAAATTAACTTAAAGTGCACACTTTAAATTCCTACATTTATAAATGTAATTAATGTTTGGCATTTGAAGTGTTGTCATAGTGTGGCTTTGTGTCCACATGGTGGCATCATTGCTCAAACATTTCTTAGGTTTTGAATTGGAACATTTTGTGTTCACACTAGCTTTCCTTGTGTGAACAAGCTTTACAATGGTTGTTTTTTTGAAAACGTATTTCAGTCAAAGGTAAAGTTCCATCATGTCCTTTCCTAAAATACGTACGCTGGCTTCACTCATTACATACACCAACTCTGAAATGGAGCATTTACAACTTTGGGCAGTTCTGCAAAACATTGAACCTTCAGCATTTGTCTCTTTTTGGTTTTGTAAACAAGCATTACTAAATATTTGGTCAAACACTAGGTCATAAGTGTTCAAACTACACATGTAGATGTTATATTTATAAAAGTAGCCTTCATACAACTAAAAATGACTTAAAAGGTGAGATCCTTAACTATTCAAGTGAAATGTCAACAATGATAGAAGCAAAACCTTTTATCCTACAGGGTGTGCTTAACACCTGTGTATTGTTTCTTTCAAATTATGGATCTGACCATGAAACGACATCTCTGGTCCAAGTCAGGCTGGAATACTGATACATGTTCACCATCCTGTTACCGTCTGATTGACTTTCCTTGATGTGAAGATAAATATTTTGTCTTCTAAATAAGGGAAATCATTGTTATACACATAATTATTGTGGGTCAATGTAGATTAACTATTGAAAATATTCAGACTCTTCGCTTGCATTCATTGGTTTGTTATCGAAATCAAACCGTATGATATACAAAATTATGAAGAACCAAGAATCGGGGGATATTTTTATTTGAACTCGGAAAGGACTTAATGGACTTTGCATTCTCAAGCTTGTGCAAAGTTGTTTGTATACTTGAATACAACTTGTATACCGCTTCGTGAATAAAGATTTGGGGGAAATAATGTGTTTTTTCCCCTTTCCTGTCAAGTCGGGGAAAATAACAATGGGCAATGTCTTATATTAAGAATACTTGAGGTGAGAACATCTTTAAATATAATGGGTTAGCAATTGAGGATGTGTACACATTCTTGGTATATTTCCATGTTTTCTTTCCATTGTCTTTGGATGCACTGCTGTTCTTGTTTTTTATCCTCACAACCCTTTAATCTACATTTAAAGTATTGGAGCAATATAGAAAATACGTTTTTCTATTTTATAAGGGTCCAAATTACATCATATGAGTTGTATTTAGTCTACTGTTATGTAAACAATGTAATTATTAAGAAGCTTATCGTACAAATAATTTTATATTGAAAGATTTTTTTCCCTCTTAAGGCAAGGCAAGGCAAGGCAAGTTTATTTATATAGCACTTTTCAACACAAGGCAATTCAAAGTGCTTTACAAAAAATGAAAGAGATTATCATAAAATCAGTCATTAAAAAGAAAAGCTAATAAAATAAACATTAAAAGAAAAAAGTACATGGATAAAAGTTACAGTGCAGTCTAAGATATGAATAGTTCAATTAAAAGCAGCGACAAAAAGAAAAGTCTTCAGCCTGGATTTAAAAGTAGTAAGAGTTGCAGCGGACCTGCAGGTTTCTGGGAGTTTGTTCCAGATATTTGGAGCATAATAACTGAACGCTGCTTTACCATGTTTAGTTCTGACTCTGGGGACAGAAAGCTGACCAGTCCCTGAAGACCTGAGAGATCTGGATGGTTCATAATTTAGCAGGAGGTCAGAAATGTATTTTGGGCCTAAACCATTCAGTGCTTTATAAACCAGCAGCAGTATTTTGAAATCTATTCTTTGACACACAGGAAGCCAGTGTAAAGACTTCAGAACTGGAGTGATGTGATCCACTTTCTTAGTGTTAGTGAGGACTCGAGCAGCAGCGTTCTGAATTAGCTGCAGCTTCCTAATAGATTTTTTAGTGAGACCTGTGAAGACACCATTGCAGTAGTCGAGTCTACTGAAGATAAAAGCATGGACAAGTTTTTCCAAATCCTGCTGTGACATTAGTCTTTTAATCCTAGATATATTCTTTAGGTGATAGTAGGCTGATTTAGTAACAGTTTTAATGTGACTGTTGAAACTCAGGTCAGAGTCCATGACTACACCTAGATTTCTGGCTCTCTGTTGTTTTGAACATTGCAGACTGAAGCTCAGCGCTAACTTTTATACGTTCTGCCTTGGCTCCAAAAACCATTACCTCAGTTTTATCTTTGTTTAATTGGAGAAAGTTCTGACACATCCAGTCATTGATTTGTTCAATGCACTTACTCAGTGTTTGAATTGGAGCATAGTCTCCTGGTGAAATTGTTACGTAAATTTGTGTGTCATCTGCATAGCTATGGTAACTTATTTTGTTGTTCTTCATTATCTGAGCCAGTGGTAGCATGTAGATGTTAAAGAGAAGAGGCCCCAAGATGGAGCCTTGAGGAACCCCACATGTCATATTTGTCAACTCAGATGTGTATTTACCTATAGAAACAAAGTTGTTTCTGTCCTTTAAGTAGGATTCAAACCAATTCAGAACTGTTTCCGAAAGTCCCACCCAGTTCTCCAGTCGGTCTAGTAATATGCTGTGGTCAACAGTGTCAAACGCAGCACTGAGATCTAATAATACTAACACTGAAGTTCTGCCACTGTCTGTGTTTAAGTGGATGTCATTAAAGACCTTTACAAGAGCAGTCTCAGTGCTGTGGTTTGGACGAAAGCCTGACTGGAACACATCCAAACAGTTATTTAAATGCAAGAAATTACTCAACTGTTGAAAAACAACTTTTTCAATGATTTTACCTAGAAATGGCAGGTTTGATATGGGCCTGTAATTGTTCATTACTGAAGCATCTAGATTATTCTTTTTTAAGAGCGGTTTAATGACTGCAGTTTTCAGGGCCTGTGGAAAAATACCTAAGTGAAGAGATTTGTTTACTATATGAAGTAGATCTGAGGCCATGCAAGGCAAAACATCTTTGAAAAATCCTGTTGGAATAATATCAAGGCAGCAAGAGGAGGATTTCAGAAGTTGAATAATGTCCTCTAGGTTTTTATCATTAATCTGATGGAATTGTGTCATGATGTCTGAATTGATGTTAAGTGGAGATAGGGACAACACATTTGCTATTCCTGATGCAGAGGCACTGACTGCTTGTCTGATTTTCTGAATTTTGTCAGTGAAAAAGGAGGCAAAATCATTGCACGCCCTGGTGGATAGAAATTCAGAGGCTACTGACACTGGGGGGTTAGTTAGTCTGTCGACGGTAGCAAACAAGGCACGTGCGTTGTTTTTGTTTTTGGTAATGATGTCAGAGAAGAACGATTGTCGTGCATTTTTCAATTCCAAATTATAAAGGCCAAGTCTCTCTTTAAAGATTTCAAAGTGAACCTGGAGATTTGTTTTTCGCCACCTGCGTTCAGCTTTTCGACATTCTCTTTTTTCTGTTTTCACGGTCATGGCCTTTCTCCATGGAGATATTTTCTTGCCAGACACTTCCTTTACCTTAGTTGGAGCAATGGCATCTATAACATTTTTAATTTTTGAATTAAAATGATCTACTAGCTCATTTACTGAGATGTTGGCAGGGGCAAGTGTGGAAGAGAAATTCTGAGTAAACATTTCCCTAGTATTTTCAGTTAAATATCGCTTTGTGGTTACCTCTTTTTGAACATTTTTGTGAACAGAAATAGAGCTCTCAAAGAAAACACAGGAATGGTCAGAGAGTGCAACATCAGTCACCACAACCTTAGAGATATTCAGACCCTTTGAGATAATTAAGTCCAGAGTGTGCCCCTTATTGTGCGTGGGCTCCGTCACATGCTGAGTCAGTCCATAGCTATCAAGAACACAAAACAGTTCTTTAGCCCCTCTGTCCTGGGGGTTGTCAACATGGATGTTAAAATCACCAACAATGACTAGACGGTCAAAGTCAATACACACTATAGACAGCAGTTCAGTAAAGTCATCAAAAAAGCTTGCACAGTATTTGGGTGGTCTATAGATATTTAGGAACAGAGCTCGAGAGGAGCATTTCAGCCGAAGGGCCACATATTCAAAAGAATCAAAGTTTCCATACGATGTCTTCCTGCATTGAAGGGAATCATTGAACAGAATAGCAACTCCACCCCCTTTCTTATGTATTCTTTCCTGACTCATAAAACTAAAGTTGGGAGGGGTTGATTCGATAAGAACAGCTGCACTGTTATTTTGTTCAATCCAAGTTTCTGTTAAAAACATAAAATCGAGATTGTGCTCAGTGATTAAATCATTGATTAAAAATGTTTTTCCTGCCAAAGACCTGACATTTAATAAAGCTAGTTTAAGTTTGTTAAACACACTATCAGTCATGTTTTTTGTAACAAGCTGTGGCTGACATGGAATCACTGCTAAATTAGATACACTCACACAAACGTTTGAGCGCTTCCTGTTTCTATGATTCACCGCTCTTAATCTATTACCTATCAACACAGATATCGGCAAAGCTACTGGCAGGCAGGGCCCCGACATGTCCTGGAAAGAGTTGAGAGTGCCATACGCCCTTGAGCCTGGACCCATCACATATCAGTAAGAGTTTGTTGTGTTTTGTACACACACATCCTTATCAGGCTTCGGAGACTGCAGAAGCCCCCTCGAAGGGAGGGGAGGTGGTCGACGTAGGCACGGTGATGGAGACGGGCTAGATGGTGCGGGGGGTAGAGGACATGCTGCCAGGGGGGGGAGGTGGTTGACGTAGGCGCGGTGATGAGGACGGGGGAGATGGTGCGCGTCTCCGCGGTGATTTTGGTGGGCGTCGTTGAGGAGCGGGGGTAAAGGACATGGTGCCAGCCCTGCGTATCGCCTTCGTTTGGTCTTTGAACTCCAGGAAGGAATCGGTGCCAACCCTCTGTATCTCCTTTGTGTGTTCATCGATCTCCAGGAGGGTGGGCGAGGGTGAAAGGGTGAACGGAGTATCCTCAAAGGCGTTGACAGGGGGGGGGGGGCAGTGGAGACTCCTCCATGTGTCTCATATGTCTCCCATAATCAGAACATTCCTCAGGCGGGTGCAGTGATAATTCTTCAGGGTTTTCTGCGTGATATGTTGTGTCTTTCTCGTGTTTTGATTCCTCTTGCCGCTTGTCCTTGGCAGAGGGAACAGATTGATGACGCAGGCAGTTGAATATGTTAGAGATAAACAATTTCACTCCTGACTTGTTCAGGCAAACTCCATTTGCCTTGAAAAGATGTCTGCGGTCCCAGAAAAAGTTAAAGTTGTCAATAAAATTGACAGAATGGTCAGTACAGGCCGTTGAAAGCCAGGTGTTCAGTGCAAACAATCTGCTGAATCTCTCCACTCCTCTTCTGACTGGCGGTAGAGGGCCACTGATGAACACCTCTGCATTTAGAGAGCTGGCAGTTTCCAACAAACATTTAAAGTCTTCTTTCAGCACTTCTGACTGTTGTTTCACAACATCATTTGTTCCAATGTGCAGTACCACATTCTTCACAATCGGATGTTCAGCCCCAATATGCAGGATCTTCTCAGCCAAGTCAGAGACCACATCCTTGGGAAAACAGAGTACTTTGGTGTTGTTCTTATTACACAGACCTTTTACATCTCTTACAGCAGAGTCACCCACAATCAGAGTTTCAGGCCCAGTCGTTAGCTTTCCCTCTAGCCTTTTACTTTTGGAGTAGCTATTGGTCCATACCCTGCTGCGTGAAGAGGACAGGTTATCCAGGTCATCAGATCTCCGGTTCTCGGTCAGCGGAGCGTATCTGTTCTGGATTGGCACACTTGGTGGTTTAGGAGGATTGTTTGTAATTCTCCCTTTAGCAGCTGTCCACTGCTGTTTCCTAGTATGAATAGGGGTTGAAGAGGCGCTCTTCCTGGGTGATAACAATGCAGGCCAGCCGGTCGCATCACAGATTTCGGAGCTCTGGGCTCTGCCTGTTATCCGTCCTCCCAAATCCCATGGAAGTGATTTACTCTTAGGCTTTGCACCCAGAGAGTTCCAGGGAGGACTATCACTTGTAGATTTATTACCCGGTACACAGCCCTCCTGTTCCTTGGAATCCTTGTAGCTGCTAACTAGCTGTGAGTTAGCATACCCTTCTCCATTACTTTGCAACACTGGTAAAGTCGTGTCATTCCCACGACATAGTCCATTCACTTCCACGTTAACTTCCAACCGTTGCATTTTCATTTCCAACACAGCCATCTTCTGTATAAGTTTCTGGAAGTCATCTGTAGAGAACGGAGGCATTTTGCTACCAACTAGCTTAAGCTAAATAGCAGTAGCCTACCAGGCTTTAGCTGTTGCTAGGCCACGCTATTGCAAGACTGACGTCGTCGTAAAAATGTTGAAATATGGCTGAAACCCTCCGTCTATTTACGAAGATGAACCAGTGATAAGTTAATGTCCAGGAGCCGCTGCTCAAAGTTTTCAGAGAATAAGAATAGGAAAATCAGCATAAAAAGTAAGCAGAGGCAAGAGCAAGCAGAAAAGCGTCTGCACTGTAAGAAAGATAAGGAGGAAGGCTAAGCAGGCTAAGTCAAAGGAAAACCCTGAAATGTGAGCAGAGTTCAATCAATCAATGTTTATTTATATAGCCCAATATCACAAATGTTACATTTGACTCAGTGGACTTCACAGTTTGTACAGAATATCAGTATGACAATACGAACCCTCTGTCCTTAGACCCTCACATCGTACAAGGAAAACTTCCGGAGAAAACCCACAGTTTAAAGGGAAAAATGGGAGAAACCTCAGGGAGAGCAACAGAGGAGGGATCCCTCTCCCAGGACGGACAGACGTGCAATAGATTGCCGTGTGTAAATTGAAAAGATAATACATTTGCAACATAGGTAGTCCAAATGTTTGGAAATGCATGTGTGTATAATAGGAAGATGAATCCACGAGGATATCCATCCAGGACCTATGATCCACGACCACAGCCACGACTCAAGATCCAGGGCTCGCGATCCAGGACACAGGACCGCAGGATCATCCATGACTCCGGATCCCGGCGTATATAGACACCAAAAGAAATAAATGTGGGGAAGCTGGGTTAATCGGAACATGAGAGTACACAGGTATTGACAGAGAGAAGGAAGAAGTAAGATGTCCCCCGACAAACTAAGCCTATATCAGCAAAACGAGGGGCTGAATCTAATCAGCCCTATAAGCTTTATCAAAAAGGAAGGTCTTAAGCGCACTCTTAAAAACGGATAGGGTGTCTGCCGCCCGAACACAAACTGGAAGCTGATTCCACAAATGTGGAGCTTGATAAGAAAAGGCTCTGGCTCCCATTGTACTTTTAGAGACTCTAGGAACAACCAACAACCCTACATTCTTGGAACGCAATGCCCTAGTAGGACAGTAGGGTATAATGAGTTATTTAAGGTAAGATGGCGCCTGCCCATTAAGGGCTTTGTAGGCGAGAAGAAGAATTTTAAATTCTATCCTGTGTTCTATAGGGAGCCAGTGTAAGGCAGCCAGAACAGGAGTAATGTGGTCCCTTTTCCTAACTCTGGTTAGTACACGAGCTGCAGCATTTTGAATCAGCTGAAGCGACTTGACTGACTTCTTGGTACACCCTGATAATAAGGAGTTACAATAATCCAGCCTTGAAGTAACAAATGCATGGACTAGTTTCTCTGCATCGTTTTGAGGCAAGATATGCCTGATTTTTGCAATGTTTCGTAGATGGAAGTAGGCGGTCCTTGAAATTCATTGTATGTGGGCGTTAAATGATAAATCCTGATCAAATATAACACCAAGATTCCTTACAGTCTCACAGGAGGCCAAATTAATGCCATCCATTCTTCGGGCCAAGTACAATAACTTCAGTTTTGGTCGTGTTTAACATCAAAAAGTGTAAGGTCATCCACGTTTTTAAGTCCTTGAGGCAGTCTTGAATTTTATTTAGATGATTAATTTCATCAGGCTTGATGGATAAATATAGTTGAGTATCATCCGATAACAATGAACATTTACAGAATAATTCCTTATAATATTGCCTAACGGAAGCATATATAATGTGAACAAAATAGGTCCGAGCACTGAGCCCTGTGGCACTCCATGGCTAACTTTGGTTTGCGTGGAAGATTCATCGTTGACACGTACAATCTGAGAACGTTCAGATAGATAGGACCTAAACCAGCCTAAAGCAGTTCCCTGTATGCCAACTGCCCTGTAACCAGAGCTGTCTCTGTGCTATGATGTGTTCTAAAGCCAGACTGAAAATCTTCAAATAAATCATTGTTTTTTAAGTAATCACACAACTGTTTTGCGACTGCTTTCTCAATAATATTTGAGAGGAACGGAAGATTAGAAATAGGTCTATAGTTGGCTAAAACCTCTGGATCGAGGTTGTGCTTTTAAGAAGCGGTTTTATCACTGCTACTTTGAATGATTGTGGAACATAGCCTGATAATAAAGACATATTCATAATATTTAATAAAGAAGTGCTAATTAATGGAAAAACTTCTTTCAACAGCTTAGTTGGAATCGGGTCTAAGATACACGTTGATGGTTTAGAAGAGAGAATCATTGAATTTAATTGTTCAAGGTTTATGGCTGAAAAGCATTCTAGTTCACTATCTAGTGTAATATTAGAACTTACATTTCCGGGAGCTGTTGATAACACTATACTGGTCAAAGGCAAGAGGTCATTAATTTTGTTTCTAAGAGTAACAATTTTATCGTTAACAAAGCACATACAATCATTGCTACTGAGTGCTATGGGAATAGAAGGCTCAATCGAGCTATGGTTCTCTGTCAGCCTGGCTACAGTGCTGAAAAGAAATCTTGCATTATTCTTAATCTCATTTATTAATGAAGAGTAGTAAGCTGCTCTCGCTTTACGCAGTGCTTTCTTATATTCATTGAGAGTAATATGCCAAATTAAACGAGATTCTTCAAGTTTAGTGGAACGCCATATCCTTTCAAGTTGTCTCGACTTTTGCTTTATTTTGCAGGTTTCGGCATTATGCCATGGAGCTAATCTATGTTGTTTTATTTTCTTCTTTTCAAAGTAGCAACAGAGTCTTATTTTATTTGCAGCGCATCTGTATCACTATCAACAACATAATCAATTTGGGGTGGTGTACATTTTGTATAAGTTTCCTCCCTGATGGGTCCAGGCTCAAGGGCGTATGCCACTCTCAACTCTTTCCAGGACATGTCGGGGCCCTGCCTGCCAGTAGCTTTGCCGATATCTGTGTTGATAGGTAATAGATTAAGAGCGGTGAATCATAGAAACAGGAAGCGCTCAAACGTTTGTGTGAGTTTATCTAATTTAGCAGTGATTCCATGTCAGCCACAGCTTGTTACAAAAAACATGACTGATAGTGTGTTTAACAAACTTAAACTAGCTTTATTAAATGTCAAGTCTTTGGCAGGAAAAACATTTTTAATCAATGATTTTATCACTGAGCACAATCTCGATTTTATGTTTTTAACAGAAACTTGGATTGAACAAATAACAGTGCAGCTGTTCTTATCGAATCAACCCCTCCCAACTTTTGTGAGGAATTGCAGTATCTCCTTCTCCTTTTTTCTGTTTGTCTGTCTTCCTGGCTGGGCGTGGTTGACCTACTTTCCGTTTCCCGCCAACTCACCTCCGCTCCTGTTTCTCATCATCACTGATTACCACTACTCACCTGCTGCTGCTTAAAACTCCGGTTCGATCATCAGACTTTGCCAGTTCTTCGTATACTCACAGTGGTAAACTCCAGTTCCGGCTGACTAGAATTGCTAGTCTTTTTGTATACTCTTCCAGTTGGATTTTTCATATACTAATCCTGTTCTGTTTTGTGCCTGTTCCAGAAACTCCATATTCCATTCCGTCCTGCCTGCCACGTCCAGCCCAACCTCCGTCTCAGCCCTGCTCCACGTTCCTCCCACTCTGTTGAGAGTTTGCTTTGTCTCCTGCCTGTTTTTTGAGGACTTGAATAAATCCAGTCTTTTTGACACTTCACCTAAGTCTCCGTCCCAAGTGTTCTTGCATAGCTGGTTCAAGTTTTGAGTCTCTTTACGAGGAGCGTAACAGAAGAACTGGCCAAGAATTAACCCCGCAGAATCCGGAGCGGATTCCACCCCAATCCTTCATGCCCTGTCAAGTCAGGGTTCCTTCCTGGGTGAACACGAAAAGCTCATCCGAGCGTTGGTTTAGAGTAACCGGTCCATGGCTCATCATGTCTCAGAGTTGGCGTGCCAGATCTCGACTCTCACTACCTCGACGGCAGCATTTCAGGCTACTCCCAGTCCAGTGCCTTTGCCCCCTCTTCGCCAGGATTTTCCTATCACCGATCCTGAGCCATTTCACGGAGATGTGGAGAAATGCAGAGGTTTTTTGTTTCAATGTAACAAGGTTTTTCGCCAGCGTCCTGTTGCATTTGCTGCTGAAGCAACGAGGATTAATTTTGTTTTGGGGTTGCTCCGCGGGAGAACTTTAAACCTGGGCAGAGGCTTTAAACTCTTCGGTGGATTTTGACACTCTACGTTTTGAGGGCTTCTCTGATCGGTTCTCAGCTGTTTTTGATCATCCCAACTCCTCTGGCTCCGCCGAGAATAAGCTGCTTAGCCTGCAACAAGGAAGCCGGACAGTGGCTGATTACTCCATCGAGTTTCACACACTCGCTGCAGAGGCTCGATGGGACGAGGCGGCTCTCAAGGCGGTGTTTTTAAGAGGATTAAGTGACCAGCTTCGGGACGAATTGGCAGCACGAGACGTTCCAGCGGATCTCTCAGAGCTGATCTCCTTAGTGTCTCGTTTGGACGGTCGTCTACGGGAGCGCCGAGCTGAGCGAACACGGAGGGATTCACCAGTTTCACTCAGTAAGCCCAGTTTTTCCTCCTACTCTGCTCACTCGGTGTCTAGACCTCCATCTTTTCCTCCACCGTCCAGCGTGCGCACCTCTTCTCAGGAGGAGCCCATGCAACTGGGTCGTGCTAGACTTTCTCTGGAGGAGCGTCAGCGCCGGATAGGTGCAGGCCAATGCCTGTATTGTGGAAAGACTGGGCATAGCATTCCCAACTGCCCAGTACGTCCAAAACTGGGAGGCTCGTCAGTAAGATTGGGGGTTCTGACGAGTCTACAGCAATCATCTCTAACCCCATCCTTGACTCGTTTTCTTATTCCCGCCAAGCTCTGTGTTAGTTCTATGACATTGCCTCTCCAGGCTCTCATTGATTTCTGGTGCGGAGGATAGCTTTTTGGACCAGGAGCTAGCTGAACAGCTGGGACTCTGCTTGAGCCGCTAGAGGAACCGTTAACTGCCTATGCTCTAAATGGAGAAATCATCTCCTCAGTCACAGCACAGTCACCCCTTGTGACTTTAATCACCTCCGGAAACCACCGTGAACTTATCCAGTTTAAGGTAATATCCTCTCCTTCTACACCTCTGGTTTTGGGTTACCCCGTGGCTAGCGTACTCACAACCCACACATTGATTGGGCTAAGGGAAGGATTATTGAATGGGATCAGCACTGTCTCGCTAACTGCCTGTGTTCTGCCATACCTTCAACTTCTGTTTCCCCAAATCCTGTTGTCTGCCCTGATGCATCTGTAGATTTGACTGGTGTTCCTACTACTTACCACGACCTGCGTTGGGTCTTCAGCAAAGAGAGGGCCCTCTCTCTTCCTCCCCACCGACCCTGCGACTGCCCAATTTGATCTGCTCTCTGGAGCACCTCTGCCCTCCAGCCGCCTCTACAATCTGTCCTGTCCTGAGAGGGAGGCTATGGAGCTTTATATCACGGACTCTGTGGCTGCTGGTATTATTCGTCCCTCCTCTTCTCCTGTGGGTGCAGGGTTCTTCTTTGTAGGCAAGAAGGATAAGTCGCTACGACCTTGCATAGACTTTCGGGGGTTAAACAATATCACGGTCAAGAACAAGTACCCATTACCCCTTCTCACCTCAGCTTTTGAAACCTCTCCAAGAGGCACCCTGTTCACCAAGCTTGACCTTTCGAAACACCTATCATCTGATCCGCAATCCGCCAGGGGGATGAATGGAAGGACAGCGTTAACACTCCATTGGGCCATTTTGAATATCTGGTCATTGCCTTTTGGTCTCACTAACTCCCCAGCAGTTTCCAGGCTATTGATCATGATGTCTTGCGTGACTTCTTAACCGCTTTGTCTTTGTCTACTGTTACGCGTTTTCGAAGGTTATTGGAAGTCTTCTCGCTCTCTCCACTCTGGGCCTGTTGATGATGAAGGAGCCTGCAGTGTTTAGCCACTAATTAACTTTGTATTGTCAGACCTTTTTGAAAGT